>NC_045435.1:97105632-97139865 GCF_002776525.5 Piliocolobus tephrosceles | reverse complement strand
TTTCTTTCTTTCTTTCTTTCTTTCTTTTTTTTTTCTTTAGCAGTTTTAGGTTCACAGCAAAATTAAGGGGCAGGTGCAGAGATTTCCCCTATATTCTTGCCCCAACACACACATGCCTGAGCAATTTTTAAATTTATTTTAATTAATTTATTTATTTACTGTTCTGAAGGTATATCAGCATGCCAACTTTTTAGAGCTTTTATTATTTGGAAGTGAATCTGTTTATAAGTTGGTGTTAATTGTATTCTGATACCCAGCACTTCTGTAGCATCTCTGTGTGTAGGTATCACATGATGTTTACTGATTTAGTAGGAAGAAGAGTCAATGGGGGAGAATGTTAAAGATGCCCCTAGAGAATATGGTTTTTGGGTCATGACTAAGGCCTGGGCATCTGCCTTTTTAGTAAGAATTCACCCCCCCTCCCCCCAAGGTACAGTTGTGTAGACAGTACACAGACTACACAATGATCAATGCTGACTTAAACAACCCATAAATGAATAATCCAGATTCTTTGTGATGTGAGGTAAAGAAATGTGGAAAGTGACAAATTTATGGTACCAAAAGTGAAAGCATTAAAAAGGCACAAGATTAGGCAAGTTTAATTTGTGAAGGAAGTAACTACTCACTAAAACTTTAACAGCAAGTTGTATGACAGGTTACCTAGTCATTAACTGAGACCCTCTTAAGGAGCCTGAGTAGAAGGGTCCTAGGACAGGTAAGTATTGGTATATGGAAGTAGTCAGAAAATGTATGAAACAGAGGAAATTAGTTGTATAAAAGGCATGTCACCTATGGTGGTGTCTTTGGGTGGCTGGAGTTCAATCAGGACACGGAAAGGAGTTAGAAGACAATGAAAGCAAACTTCACCATACTCACAGATTTGTCTGGACCTAACCTTGCTCAGTGTATTCACCTAAATTCAGGAGGTATCCTAGTGCTGGCGTGCTTTGACTCCCTCAGTTAACTAATCTCAGTGGGTATCAGAGAAGGTGCCTCCACAGGCTGTTATTACCTTCTCAGCCATTGTCCCTTACCTGGGAACAGAGGATCTGAAAGGCTTCATTCATAATGTCCCATGACTTCACTTATGCACTATCGGAGTCCTACTTGAGATATTCATTTTTCCTTCTTAGATTCCCAAAGGTCTTCAGGTAATATATTGGAGCCACTTCTTTGTCATATTGTCTATTCCTTTTATTGATACTGATTGACTATTTTGAATCAAAGGAGTGGGAGGCAGGTTGATAGGAAATATTTGCTCTTAAGCAGAGCTACTAACTTGCACATGAAGAAAGGGTAAAAAAGATTTTCTGAAGCCAACTTGCTTTCTGAAACAGTGCTATTTCTGAAGTATTGCTTTTAGAGGTTAAATAATTTTGGTAAAGGCCTAATTGGGTTCTTAATAACTCCTTTGGATAGGTCTTCTCAAAAACCAGAGAATGATGTAACATTAGAAACTGATTGTATGGTTTCCAGCATCCTGATTAAACATAGTAGCATTCTTAGTATTTGATAGGAAGTAACAATGGCGTCACCCTCTTAGTTTATTCTGTCCTCTCAATTCTAAGATTTTAGGAATTCACAAGGTTGTCCTTGCCTTTGGGTTTAACAGGTATGTCCTGGGCCTCTTTTGGTTTTAGTGTTCTGCTTTTGGGAGCTGGGGATCTGTGGTTCTTTGAAAACCACCATGGCTGTGAGTGGTTAATTTGGAGTCAACCAGTCACATATATTCGGAAGTGCTGTGTGTGCCTTTGACTCATTTTTTTCTGCACAACATGTTTTATATTATTAAATTGAGCCCTGCACACAAGCAGCCTGGCAGACTGTGATTTTCCAGGAAACAGCAGAGCTAGAGAAAAGGTCTGAGCTCTTTGCTTTCTGTTCAGGCTCTTGTTCTGCCTGTGTCTCAGGTTGCATTACTGCTTTTATTAGTTTGGGTGACTGAACTCTTGCATTTTGCCCTACCTGTGGCACACCGTCTTTCCCATCTGGGAGCAGGCCTTTATACATCCTGGTGGTCCCTACAGCACAATGCATATGCAGAGCAGATGCTTTTGCAGAGGCCTAGGTTAGCCAGAGAGGCTTCCAGTCCTGGGAGCTGTGTGTTGTTTTGGAGTGTGACAGCCTCTGTCTGGTCACAGGTCCTACCTGGTCCAGACCACATGGTTAACTATGTCTTCTCTGATAGCCTTAACCCAATTGTCTCTCATTCTCCTTCAACACTCGTTTCATAAATCCCTGATTCTAGGTCAAGCTCACCACCTGCCTGCATTGGTTTTCCAGCTGCTGAGGGTGGTCATGTGTGCATAGAGCTGCTGAGCACAGTTTGGGAAAAGCTTTATAGCCTGGTGGGTTGGTGCTACCAAAAATGGATGAACCCCAGCTACTCCCCAGACTGTCTTGGTTCCACCAGCCCCCACACATTCATCAGAATATGCATCTGTCTTTAAATCCTTCCCCTCAGCCTCAGAGGATGAAGCATTTATTTGCTGATGAGGCCAGTTCCCCACTCCTCCCTGTGATCTTCCAACCTCTTATCTCCTTTGGGGTCTTGCTGTACAACTTAGCAACCCTCCTAACCACTTTAGCCTTTGTATCTTGTCTCTTTCTCATTAGCATTTTGACATGTTTTGCTCTCTCATATTGACTGTGTGTTCACATCTGGCCCCATCCTCTTTTCTCTCTACCTTAGACAAATTTTAAAAACAATGGTGTAAACTCATCATCTTTACTTCCTCAAATCCCATTTGCTCTTCAATTCATTGTGTTCTAATTTCTTCCCTTAGCACCCCCTGCCCCTGGAATTCCTCTTGTGCAGATTCCTCCAGAAGTAACAATGCAAGGGCAAGAAGTTTATTTGGGAGGTGAAGGGGACACTGGAGAAATGTGGGAAGCAAGACAAGGGAGGAAAGAGCCAATTTAAAAAAAAAAAAACATTATCTAACCAATTCTCACCATGGGTTCCTGGAGCTTAGTCCTGCCGAGGACCCCATGGGGAACAGTGTAGACATGTGCGTCAGTTATCTCACCAGAGGGGTGGAGGAACTGGGATATTTATACACCAGTTCTTGTCAGCCATTAGTTAGCCAATGCTGCTTCAAGGGTGCTTCAATTCATTCTTTGACACATCTAGCTTGTTAAGGAGATGGCAAAGTGGGCTGCAGCAGCAAGATACAAATCCTCAGGAAAAGAAAGGCAAGTGCTGGCACCTGGAAGTGTGGCTGAGCACAAGAGTGGTAAGGGCAAGGGGTTATGGGCAAGGCACCAGTAGTGTTTGCTCTAATGGTTACCTGTGGCCTTCATGCTGCTTTTCCCAATGAATGCTGAACCCAGTCTGTATATCAATGGTGCTTTCTGTTGGATTTGTTGGACTGTTCTCTCATTCAGTCTTTAAACTCTCTCTTCTCTTGGTTTCTGTGACTCCTTTCCTCCTTTTCTCTGCAGGAACTTTCCTTCTCCATCTTCTCGTGAGTGCTTACTCTTCTGCCAATTGCTTAACCTTGAGGTGACCTAGGGTTCCATACTGAGCTCTCTGCTTATATGATTTTGCCTTCTCTTGTGGTTTTAATTATGACTCACATGCTGATAACTTCTAAACCTTAATTCATCCTTGACATTAATATATGAGCCTATTCACTCAGCAGATCAATTTGATGTTGGAAAATCTAATCTGTCTACTCTTGATTTCTTCCTACAAAGCTTGTTCTTCTTTTTGTTTGCTATCTCAGCAAATAACACAGCTGTCCAACTAATCCCCCAAGTTGGAAACCTAAGCACATTGTAACTTCCAATTTTCCCTTGCATATAAATGCCTGCCAATTTGCCTTTCTGATGGGAAGGGGTGCAGGATTGAGATCAAGCTAAAAACAAAGTAGTGGGAATGGAGGTAGATGATAAAATAAGGCTCCTCCATAGCACATATGGAGGGATTGGCTTTTGATGAGAACAAGAAAAGCTGTTAGATTGTGCAAAGTAGAGACAGACCCATTAATAGGCATTAAGACAGAGGCAGGTCATGCCCGAGAATGAGTGAGCTAGAAGTTTGAGAAGGTTAGGGTACACCTGGAATGTTAGAGACCAGGCTTCTATGCAGTAGTTAGGGCTGGCTGAACTCAGCTCAACAGAGCTGTATAGAAATCATTTGTTCTTAAGGAGCTCTTTCTCCAATGAAGGAAACAGATTGCCACCTCTGAAATCATCAGTGGAATCACACAACTCCACATCCACACTCTGCTTCTCTTCCAACTTGTTTGCCAATTGCCCTCACAGCAACTGTTCTTAAACTTTACCATGTGCCTCCAGTGCTCTGACTCCTCCATTTTTATCTCCATCTATCAGACTCTTCACTTTCCTCACTTTCCAAATTAGAAATGATATCCCAACATTTTAATATCTTTCACAAATACCCTAGAATTCCCTGCCTTCTGAATATTTGTCTTACACCCCTGGGAAAATCCCAGCCTTTGATGAACCCAACTAACTGGCTTCACCATGCTTGATTTTGGGCAGCTAAGCATCACTGGAGAAAAGCACTCAGCAGAACAATGGTAGCTGGGTATAAGCAGAATTGTGTTTATCCTATCACTAAGCAGTGTCCTTTTGGGCAGTTATAGTTCAATTGCATGCATTTAGACAAAAAAGGAAGCATGTACCTCAAAAGTGTCATGTATGCACGTGTAGTTTATATGCTCACACAATACTCCACATGTATCAGGCTTACTGATGTATAATTTACATGTGGTAAAATTAAACTCTTTTGGCATACATTTCTATGCACATAGTCCTATGACTACTGCCACAAGTAAGGTATAGAATATTTTCATTGGGTTTCAGTATTTTCATTGTCTTTCAGCCCATGTCTAGGGCAAGCAGATAAGTTAAATAAAATGTGGCGGGAATTATTATTATCCATGTATCTTCCTCTATGAATATTTGAATATCAACTCAAAGCTGATGGTAATGACATAAGTTGTTATAGAAATAGTATATAGTGTGAGACTTAATAAAGCCCAAAAGATGTTTGTTTCCAGTTTTGGTGATTATGAATAAAGCTGTGAACATTATGTGAACGTAAGTTTTCCTTTCTATTGGGTAAATAACTGGGACTGGTAATGCTGGGTAATATGGTAGATATTTGTTTAAACTTATAAGAAACAGCTAAATTATTTTCCAAAGAAGTTGTAACATTTTGCATTCCTACCAGTAACCTGGGCTTATTGTTAACACTTGGTACTACCAGCTTTAAAAATTTTATTCATTCTGATTGGTATGTAATGGTATTCATTGTAGTTTTAATTTTGCATTTTCCTAATGGCTAGTGAAGTTGAGCATCTTTTAATGAGTATAAAGATAATCCACCAAAGACACTTATTTGGTGAAATCTCTGCTTAAATCTTCTACATATAAAAATTGGATTTTTTATTATTGTATTTTAAGGGGTTTAAAAATATTCTAGATACAAGATGAGGGGTTTAAAAATATTTTAGATACAAGACATTTATAAACAATATTTTTTGCAAGCATTTTCTCCAAGTCTGTGACTTGCCTTTTTATTTTCTTAACAGTGTTTTGGGAAGAGCCAAAGTTTTGACGAAGTCAGATTTATCAAATTTTACTATCACACTGGTCTTTAATAGTAATTTTTATAAATTTTATAAAATTTATAAATTTTATAAATGTTTATAATTTTTATAAATTATAAAATAATAATTTTTTATTTTTGATACCCCAGTTTCTTCACCTCTTTGATGAAATACAGATGAGATACTGATGTACATGTCTACACTGTTCCCCAGGGGTCCCCAGCAGGGTCACACTTTTTGTGTTGTATTTAAGAAATCTTTTTCTAATTCAAGGTCACAAAGATCTTCTCCTATATTTTCTTGTAGAAATTTTAAATTCTAGGTTTTACTTTTACAGTATTATCCATTTTAAGTTAATTTTTTTGTAATGGTGTGAAGTATGAATTAAGGTTCAATTTTTTTTGTATATGGTTTGCATATGGCTCAATTTTTTTGTAATTATTTCAGTTCAGCATCATTTGTTGAAAAGTTTCTCCACCGAATTACCTTTGCAATTTGGCCAAAAATCGGTTGATCATATATTTATAGGTTTATTTCTAGACTTTCTACTTTTTTCTATTAATTTATATATCTTTCACCAAAATCATACTTTATTACTGTAGCTTAGTAGTAAGTATTGAAATCAGTTAGTGTGAATTCTCCAACATTATGCTTCATTTAAAACAATTGTTCTGGTAAAAAATTATTCCAGTTTTTTTACTTTTTCATATAAATTTTCAGTGTGTCAGGTTCTACAATATATTATGGTAGGATTTTGAAAGGAATTGTGTTGAGCTTATAGATCAATTTGGGGAGAACTATAACAATATTGAGTCTGATAATTCATGAACATGGTATAGCTCTCTATTTATTTAGGTCTTTTTTTGTTTTGTAGTTTCTAGTACACAGATCTTGCACATATTGTGTTTGATTTATACCTAAAATTTTATGCTTTTTGGTGATATCACAAATAGTATTCTTTTTCAATTTTGATTTCTAATTGTTCATTGCTAGTATATAAAAATATAACTGAATTTTGTATATTGATCATGTATCCTGTGATTTTGCTAAACTTACCTATTCTCGATTTTTTGTGGTAGACTCTAGGATTTTCTATATTGCAAATTATGTTGTCTTTGAATAGAGACGGTTTGATATTTTTCTTTTCAGTCTGTATGCCTATTTTGTTTTTTACATTTTGAACTGCTATTTTGTTTAAAACATTTAATTTTTAGAGAAATATTTTAACAAGATTAAATTCTTGCCAAATTGGTTCTCTGGCTTATTACAAGGGATTACAGCCTGAAGGCCCAAGCCTAATAACACAAAGTGCTTGGGTTGGGTTGTTAGTTTATTCCTGTGCTTTCTTTATATCCTCATTTCAAAATATGGCTCAACTTTCCTAATGGCCTCTTGACTGATGTACTGTATTATCAAGATAGAGAATTGGCATGAGCATTCTTTGGATGTAAAGAATCACAGAGGTCCTAAATACTATTAGAATTACTATGGTGGTAATTGTTCAGAATTGCCTGATGTCATCTTAATGGTTATGAGAGATGGTTACCAAAGTTCTAGGGATTGGATTTACAAGGTGGATTCAATTTCAGTTCACATTTGGGGACAATCTCAGTCTTGGAGGGAGTTAACATCTTGAAGAACAGTCATGTGGTAGTTGTCCATGTGTGGACCAAAGACTGATGACACTTTCTTCTCAAACCCTACATGGCCATGAATTCTGTTTCCTCTATTCAGCTGTGTGGGCAGTCTTTATAATTTCAACCTTTCAAAGCTGTGCTACAACACGATGACTAGAGGATTTTATATAGGACATGACTTTTGTGTACTAGTAACCTGTTACTTTCCCGTTTTGGGTTTGTCAGGGTGAATGATGTGGGGATATTTTGTGGAAGCAGAGTCTAAAGAGTCATCATTATTGTCAATGGTAAGGAGTACTGGCATAGCCCTCTGACTTAAGAGCCTTCACACCTCTTGCTGAGCAGATGGTCTCCCTTTCTGTAAGCTCCCTTGATACTTCCACTGCTATAATTTGGACATCTTTGCTGTTCAGTTCACTTACTTGTCCATCTTCCTTGCTGGATGGAGTGTGCATAAGTCAGGATCAGAGAATCTTACATTTATTCGCCCAGGGACTCACTCTGGGCCCGGCTGATGTTATTGATTGAATGAGCCCTATGAATACACTTGTAGTCAGTCTGGCACAGTGAGAAGGGCAAGGGCTCTGGCATCATTCCAACAACTGGAAATCAAAATGGAAAAAAAAAAAGGCATGAATTGAAAAAGTTTGAGTCTGAGCTCTGCTGCCTGTGGATTTCCTGTGTCTGAATTACTTATTCTAAGTCACATTTTCCCCATCTGTAAAATGAGGATATTATCTACTTCATTAGTTCATCATATTATAGTATTAGGTAAGTGGATATTATTGGAACAATTATTTAGTGGATACATTGTGTCATTTAACCCTAACTACTAGCATATTATCTCCAAATCAGTTGCCTCTCCTGATTGATTTGGAATTCAGGGGCTGTTGCTATATAAACTGGTCATCCCCATTACCATCAATGTGGCTGCTATTGCTAGTAAAGTGCCAATTAGATAATTAGATGCTCATATTACCTAGATTGCCACAGTGGCTGATTGCAGAGATACTTGCTGAGGGTGATGCCTGGGATCTGTGGGCTTCTGTGCTGGTCTCAGCACCTGGGTTTTATATTGAGCAGTATCTGTGGGGAGTTCGAAAACACTCAGGCGGCCACATGTCTGGAGGTCATACAGGTAATCCAGAAAGTGTAGAGATTCCTTCCTCAAATTTCAAAGGATGTGTTCCAACCTTCCAGGCTACAATTCACTCCACAAGTTTAATAACATATTTCTGCGTTTATTTTTTTCTGGTATCCTCAATCCAGTTGGAAAGGTATCAGCTTTGCTAGCTTGATATATCATTTGGGATTTTCAAAATGCTATTGCTAATATCTGAATATAAATTTTATTTCTAATATTAAAAACTTTCCAAATTACACAAAAGCTGTGATCCTCATAAGTTTTGTCCTTAGAATAAAATTATGTGACATTCCTAATGCATGCATTTTGGTTTTTGTGTATTTGTTTTTTAAACTAAGAACTTTGATGATGTGCTGAAACTATTCGACATAGCTTCATTTCAAAGGTAGTCACATAGAGTTCTGCTGTCTAAATAAATTAAAGCTGATATCACACAACATTTCAGTTGGGTAAGCTTGCAGGCAATGCTTGTCTGGGCCACACATTTATAACGTCTAATGTCTTTATTGGATGTTGTTTATCTCCTTCTTGAACACGATTTGTTCCCCCATCAAAGTGGAAACAATATGTTCACAATTTTGTAAGTGCGTATACTCTATGTGTATATGTATGTACATTCACATCTTTATGTCTATAAGTAGTAAAATTTTTTTCCAGGAGTGGGTGTACTTTAATTTCCTTTGTGTTTTTCTATGTTTCAAAATTATCTACAATGATTAACCAGAAAAGCAATAATTATCAGACATAAAATAGAACTTTTAAAGAATATCTTTCGTAGACTCAGGCCAAGAAAAAAATATTATCATATAATTTTTGACCAGAGACTACAAGAATTAAGAAATTAAAGAGAGGGATTTTGCAGAATAACCTCAAAGGTAGTCTCAAAATCCACAATTATATTAACTGAGCACAGAGAGAGAGAGAAAGAGTATACATCACCTACCTGTGTCATGTGTTTTTCTTTTTCTCTTTGTAAACCAGATTGAAAAGAAAGATCAGGCCGACCCCAAAAAAGAAGTGAACAAGGAGGAGCTTAAAGTGAATGAACGGCGTTGGCTCCTGGACTCATTGCTTCACAACTCATCTACCCTTGGATGAAGTTATCTGGCTTCAAATATTATGCAGGGGCAAACACCTGCTGATGCGGCAACTGCTGATGCTCATGGTCCCCATGGCCTGGGGGCCTCAGGGCAGCCTGCCTGGAGGTGAGCAGGGCTATCTCTGTGTGTTGTACTCCAGTCAGGGGGTTCCAGCAGCACCCGCAGGCTCCAGAGCTCAATGCACAGTTCTTTTTGTTTCCCCTGCAGTCCTTTCTTCTCCAGGATATGCACAGGCCTCCAGGGTCTTTCATGGCTCAGGGTCAGGGTGGCTCAAATGCCAACCCACATGTTGTCCTCCAAATATTCCCTTCTATCCCTGGCATCCTGTTGCTGAGCTCAACTTTTACTTTTTGACTTTCTCCTTTGTAATTAATCTCTATCTGGGTTTCTCTCTTTCTCTGTGCCATTTGGTTTCCTTAATTAGTTCCGTGTGCCAGCCCACAGTCAGAGCCATAATTGGCTCTGGGGAAGATCCAAGTTATTTTCTGAGTAAGATATTAGACTGCCATATGATCCAGAGATGCAAAGAAATCCCTAGAGAGTGTAGGAGTTGTCTAAATCCATGTGTCAGTTGTAGCCAGCGAATTGTGTCAAAGCAGAGAGAAAAGGCATGAAAAGCAGCCCTCTCCCACTCCTCAGGGCCCTGTCTCCAACCTTACATGAGGCTTTTTGAACATCTCCTCCTGGCCCAGCTGGGGTGAGAGCATGTCCTCTAAGGTACTGCCTTTGAGCCTTGCTCAGCCCATCTGAATGATCCCAACTCTAGAGTTGACTGCTTTCAAATTGTGTGACCTTGGGAATGTTATCTGGCTTCAACCACAATGCCCTACCCCCAGCCCCTCTCCCAAGTGATCCTAAATACATGGCTGTTTCACCCGACCCTGCCCCACCTCGGGACAGAGGCTCATGGCCTTATGGCACTTCACCACCAGAAGTGTTGCTCGGAGTTCCTATTTCCACATCTAACCCGCTAATTCCTGGGAGAGTCTGAGGCCTGGTCCCCCCAGTGCTTTCCCTGGCTGGCCTCTCCACATTTTTATTTGATGGTGGAGTGAGATCAGGAAAAATAGGAGAGGAACTTTGCCCTGGGGGAGAAGAGAGTTAAGTGTGGAAAGGGGTGAGTTATAGGAGGTTAAGCAGTCCAAGATTTCTCTCCCTGTGTGGGAGGCCATTTCCTGATGTGAGTGGGTTTGAACCCAATTATAATGGGACAGGGTTGGGTATTGACTTCCCACCTCTTCTCTCTGTTTTTCTCCCACTATCTGTAGCCCAAAACTCTTGCAGAGGACTTTGATCTTTAGTATGGGCTCTTGGTCAGGGTCATAGGAACTAACCCCGATCCTCACTCCACCCAGATCTACCACATCCCCTACACACAAACACATGCTGTGGGGAGGGAGTTTTCCCTGAGTCAAGTGGAGGATCCTTAGATGACCTTGTGCTCCTGTGGACTGGTGCGTGTGTGTGTGTGTGTCGGGAAACTTAGCTTTCAGAGAATGTCTTTGGGCTCTCACTTTCTCTCTCACACACAAATACTGGGGACTTCTCCAAGTCCCTGAGGAGCCTGACCACTGAAGCTGATCATGAGATGATTGTACGCCGACACGCGGCCTTCAGGGTCCCGGCCTTGACTTAGGGCTGCACTGTATTCTCAGCAGTGGCCTTGCAGGAGCCCCTTTTGAACTGCTTTCCCTATTCAACCCAGAGTTGGGGTGGTGGGAGAAGAGGGGTTGGAGTGAATCCATCTCTATTCAAATTCCAGCTGGGATTACTCTGGGAGTCTTCCTGGCTTGTTTTGGGCCCAAACTTAGCTATATTGTTTATTGGCTCCCAAAGTTGGGATTGGAGAGTGAAAAGATGCGGGCAATGAATCCTTCTGCACTCTCCTGCCCAATCTCTCCAGTGCTTTTCTACCTAGGAGGCCAGTGGAAGGGAGAAGAGGCCATGCCGTAGCCCACAGGGGACAAGGCTCATTGTTCTTCCAGGCTTGGTTCACTCTGCTTTTGATTCAGAAGCTCTTTCCCTACCCAACAAGACTACACTTTCTTGCCTTCTTTCTGTTCTTTCTCTTTTTACATATAAACGGTATGTTGTGATATATTCTCAGTGCTTGTGCCTACCTTGGAACTCTGTTCTTGCTGTTCACTCCACATGTGATACTCTGGTCCAAGATCTTGGCCAGGTGCCTTCTGCTCAAATATCATCTCAGAGGTGCTTCCCTTGAAAACCCGGTGCTGTTTCCATAGTTACTCTATTTGATCACTCTAAGTTTTGTTGTCTTCATAGCACTTATCACCCTCTGGAACTATTCTGTTCATTTATTTACTTGTTTAATGCTTGGCTCTTTTCCCCTCCTAATGTAAACTCCATGATTGCCAACATCTGTTTACTTGCTCCAGTTCCCCCTTCCCTCCATATTCCTGGCACTAGTAAGAACTCAATAAACACTTGTTGACAGAATGAATGTTTGTTTGTTGTTTTTTATAGGAATATTTTTTCAAAAGTTCAGATATTTTTAAGAAGTCAAAGGTGTCTATTGTATGTAGCAACAAGGAGCTGTTGGTGACAGTGTAAGGCACTCTCTGTGTGAAGTAAATGGGAGGCGAGGAACAGGAATTTACAATTGTGGATGCAACCCTCTCCACTAGGCTTGACCATGAAGGAAGGCAGAGGAATAGCGCAGGGGCTGGAGTGTTGCACTTACTGAGGAGGCACCTGAGCATGTAAAAGTGCTGCTGGGAGGGCGGCGGCAGAGTGGGTGTGTGAAGGAGGAGGAGTGGATCACTGATGGAGCCAGCAACTGAGGAGTTGAGGGGGCCAAATCAGACTCAGGTGAGAGGATCAGGCATGGAGCAGGGGTGCCTTTTCACTGGAAAAGAGGGAAGGAGAAAAGGAGAGTGTAGATTATGGTGGATCTGCAGACTTAGTAGCAGGACCTTGAGGCAGTTTCTGCTTGTGGTTTTGATTTCCTCTGCAAAGATGGTCTGTTCACAATGTGGGTGATGGTGTTGGGGTCAGAGGCATGAGGATGGGAGAGAGAGTTATCAAGAAATCATTTCAACTCACATCTTTGAAATGATCTATATACTTCTTTCTCCAGATGAATTTATATATTTTTATTTATTTAAAATTCAAGATAACATTTTGCCACTACATTTTTGCCTACAACTTCATATTTAGATCTAAATTCCAGATCTAAACTTGAGGCTCATATGGTTCCAGGTGGAAGAAATAAGAGTTGGAGAAAAAAAAATGCAGAGTCTAATCTTCCCAGCGAATAAAGATTCACGGGGAAACTTTGACGAAGGGAAGCTACAAAAATTCCACCAGATTACAGGGAGATGGACTTGTACTCTGAGACAGTAATTTGTTCCCAGTCCATCTAGGCTGCTGTTCTTACACCAGAGAATGTGGAAACTCAGGGCTGGAAGGGCCCTGGGAGGCCTTCCTGCCTGACTCCATCACGTACGTCTCTATCCAGTTAATAACACCATTACCAGGTACTTAGTATCTCTGCCTAAGTAAGATGAAGTGTCCTTAGTGGAAAAAGATGATACTGTTGACCCAAGAGTAGGGTGTGCAGTTGTTACTTGGAGAGAATTTGCATACTCACTCTTTCTATTGTAGTAGAGGTATACACTTGCAGGAACGGTTGGGTAAGGCGAGTGATAAAATAACTTCTTATTGAACATCAACTATGCATTCACCTTACATCACAGGATGCTTTGTGTTTGTAAATGGGAAATGAGAGAGATTTTCATGACCCCCATGGCCACTGAAGCCATGACCTTTACCTTACTACCATGATGCGGCAACCTAGAATTTTCTAAACAGAGATTGGTTTAGAGTACCCTAGCGTTCTTGGAGATCCCACTGTATGAGATAAGAGGAAGGTGGAGCCAGCAGAACTCCAGGCCACACCTTCACATCAACAAAAGTAGTGTTTAGTGTCTATGCTGACTCCTAACTTCATATAGATGAAGGATTTTTATTGGAACAAAAGAGTCTGACTACATTTTCATGAATGCAACAAATATTGGTAGAATCCTCATGTTAGTGATTTTTCTAAATGGTTTACTGAATTAAAGACTGTACTCTTTGACATCACAGGTTTGGGTTTAATTGACTGGTATTTCAGTGACTACTCATTTCCTCTTAGACAACAATTTACCTATCATCAAGTTCAGTGCTTTGACTTTGATCAACTGACTGGGTTAACCAAAATGCAGATGAGCAAAAGAACACAGATTAGGAAACAGTCCTGATAATTATTCCTATATTTTCAGTTTTAAACAAATTTATGTAAAAGTATTATATTTTACATGGCACTAAAATCCATTTCTGTTGCATAAGCTACATTGACATATAAACGACATTGGTAAATGTAAAATAGGTTTGAGGAGAGTAGAGAAAACAGGAAGCTACAGCTTAAGTAGTGGCCTGACGTCATAGTAAATCAGTTATCTATCAGTTTTTGATGATTTGGCTCAAAAAGATCTCTTAATAAAACTAAGTTCTAAAAAAGTATTAAGTCTAATTACCAGCATTCATATTGGGTTGTGAAGCATATGCACTCTCTTAAGAGTCAATTCATTACCTGAGGCTGGGGATCTGTGGGACCCAGTAGTGGTGTCTGGAGAGACTGTTGGGCCCCTCTCTAGAACCTAAAAGGTGCAAGGATTTTGTAGTGGGAAAGGTAAATAATGCCAAGTTACTGGGGTCTAGAAAGAAAGTTTTCTTTTGGAGCAAGAGGGTGTAAGTTTCTAAAGTTCCTTCAGCAGGGATGTTGGTCTTTTAGTTAGGAGGTTTAAAATCACTAGGAAGAAAGGGTGAGGAAGAACGTCTGGGTCCCTGTTTGAGATGGTAACGGATGGTGGTGGAAGTCCTTTCTGCAGTGAGTTAATGATGTGTATTTCTGATAACGGTGGGAAGTTATTTACATCAGCATTAACCAAATCTACCCTTCATGCAGAAAGAAAGAGCTCTTGGGCCATTCTCTATTAATGAAACCATACCAGGGTCAATATTAGAGTGTCTCTGTCTCTGAAATACAATGAAAATAATTTCCTGGCCCAGTGGTGGCCCATGCTACCTCCAGGCAGTTCTACTTGATTAATAATGCAATGGAGATAATTCTATTGCATCCATCGTCAAGGAGAGTTGGGTAGTCTGTCATTCAGAGGAAGTAGGACTCAATAGACATTCTGACTATTTATTAATTCAATCATGTTTACATGCAGATCAGAGGGTAAAGTTTTTCTTTACACCTTATATATCCTTCTCTTCCAAGGTGGAAGTCCATTCACAAACAATTCACTGCTAGGCAGACCTCTTTCCTAACAAGAACAGGCGGATGGCATAGTGGGGATTAGAGTACCTTAGCACTCACAAGGGCATGCTGTGGGATGCCCCTAGGCTGGTTTCCAGGACCTCTTATTGATGGAAGTTATTTGGTGGATCTTCCTGGATTTTATTTTATTTTTATTTCTCTAATCTCTTAAGCACATCAACCTTTGGGTTTGCTACCTGTAATTTTTGTCTTAAGAAGGCAGCATCTCTATTCTTTCCAGAAAGAAATCTCAATGCAGGAAGAAGAAAAAGCCTGGTATCCTACCCTGTTTTTGTTCTCATGGAGATTCAACAGATTTTTACATAATCTGTTTTTATTATAATTCACCCTGCATTTCTTGAATTCTTTGTGAACATCCTTTCCCCTGTAGCTGACAGCTTCTGTTCTTTCTCTTAGGGCTTATGAGCTTTCTGAGTCAGATCCTTTAGCAAAGCCTTAGTTTTCTGCTCAGGGAGATCATTAAGGATCTCTATTGCCAGCTGCAAGATTTTGCATGTATTTTCAACTAGAGCTTTGGCTGGCAGCAGTTAAAAAATCATTTTCCAAGTTTAAATTTTTTTTCTTCCAGCTGATGCCTTGCTGACACTTCATTATTTGGCTTAGAATATAAATGGCATCTTTTTTTTTTTTTCCCCCAATTCTTGTTAATGTGGATTTTTGCATTGTCTGATGACCCTAACTTTTCATCTTCTTACCATGGTAATCTGCCAGTTAACTCTTAATTTTCAGATCGTCTAGTTCATTTCCTTTTTTGTGCGTTTTCTCCTCTGGCTCAAAGATCAACTGCTTTCCGTTGTCTAGTATATTTATTCATAACTGCAACTGCATTATTTTCCTAAACCACAGCTTCTTTCTGAGACTTGAGATCTTATCTGATTTGCTCACTGCCTCAGTAGGTAAGAGGGGTGGGGCAGGAGCAGTTAGGGGCAGAAAGAGACCACAGCCTTCTATTTACTGTAGCCTCCCCATGCCCCTCCAAACAATCTGTACTGCCACCTCTTTTCTTCTAACTCCTGTCTTCCATTTCTTTCTTCACCTCAATGCCTACATCTCTGATCACAATATCTGTTTTTTTTTTTTTCAACTTAAATTTATAGAAGATCTTGGTTGATAGATTTGTAGCGGAGCTATTTAACAACCTTTCTATATTTTTATTGCTCTGGACTTTATACTTCACTGCTTTCTCTTTCCAGTTCTTGTCCCTGGCTGCTGACTCTGATTTTTCCCAAACCGGTCCTGCTCTGATTTATGCAGTTTCCCACCATCAAGCCACCAGCAATGAGCCCTGATAATGGTGCTGACCCAGAGCCAGGTGCATTCTGTCTCCAAGTCTCTCTAATTCCCACATGGCCTGGTGACACAGTTACATTAGATTATGTTGGATTAGTCCTATCACTGCTGAATCTGCTTCCTTAACTTCTGTTCACCTACAATTTTAACTTACTATTACTTGCATTGTTTTAAGTCTTCAAAAGTCCTCAGTCAATGTTTGAACACAGCTTCTCATGAGACACTTTTCCTCTTCTGGTCTAAGTTTCTTTTTGGTGAGCTCTTGGGGTCCTACTAAGAGAATTTCTGCAGTCCAGAGAAGGAGGAGGGAGCATCTGGTACCAAAGTACCAAATGTGTTCATGTAAGTGTGTGTGTGTGTATGTGTGTGTGTGAGAGAGAGATAGAGAGAGAGAGAAGAGAAAGAGAGGAGAGAGGAAGAAAGGAAAAGAGATTGGTCTTCCCTTTTTACTTTTTGTAGCTTTCTTCTTTCTGCTACTTGTTGTGTTTTGGAAGAGGTAGTTTTCCTCCCTTCAATTCCCTATGTCTCCTTGCTGAAAATCACGCTGACAGGAGGTCATGGCTCCTGATACAGTAAACCTCAGGCTGGTGCTTGCCCATGCACGAGGTTTGGCTGGCAATTCACTCTAATTTCTTATCCCTTCTGACTTGTAAATCTCAAGTATCTGTGAAAGTGAAAAAATTTTAGTGTACATATTTTACCCAACAAGGCTTTATAAAGCTGCTTCTTAAGGCAGCTCTATATTATTATTATTATTATTATTATTATTATTATTATTATTATTATTTAGACAGAGTCTCGCTCTGTTGCTCAGGCTGGAGTGCAGTGGCACAATCTCGGCTCACTGCAACCTCTGCCTCCCAGGCTCAAGCAATTCTCGTACCTCAGCTCCCAAGTAGCTGGGATTATGGGCATGTGCCACCACACCCAGCTAATTTTTTGTATTTTTAGTAGAGACAGGGATTCACCATGTTAGCCAGCCTCGCCTTGGACTCCTGGCCTTGAGTTAATCCTCCCACCTCAGCCTCCCAAAATGCTGGGATTACAGGCGTGAGCCACAATGCCTGGTCAGGCAGCTGCATATTCTAAACATTTAAGCCACCATTAGGATATAACTAATTTAGAACAATGTTATATAGCGACTGTCTCATACAGGGAATGCAACAGCCAGCTTGGTTATACCAGGACATTATTTATACAGGGGAAAAATCAGGCTTGTGTGTGTATGTGAATATAAAATTTATTTTGTCTTAAAATCTGAGCCCCCTGTTTAAAATTTTTTAAGGGACTAACCAACTTTTGCTCTTCACTCTTAATGCTTTTTCTTTCGGAGCCCACCTTTCATGGAACCCTGCAGCATTAAACACTTTTATATTTGTAATATATTTAAAAGATAAAAATGAAAGTGTCTGCTCCTAAGTTCATGGGCAAGTCCATTCATCACAAGTGTTGCTGGCCAACAGGGTCAATATTTGCTGACTGAGTAAATAATGAAGCAGTATTAAAGATGAAGTCATTTACGGTTTTACTGAGTATGTAAAGACTCAAAAATGAAAATTCCAACTAAAAAACACAGGGTCCAAACCATAACTTTTGATGCCAAAACTATGCAACTACCTCAGAGGACAGGTGAGCACACCTAAGTGTATAATACCATCTTCTCCTCTTATGCTACCATCTTTTCCACCCACTTGGGGCTTGATGCCAAGAATCACAGGTACATTGCACATAACCTGTGTTGACAAGTGCTCATTTTAATTGGTTGATGGTCTTGTGGTGGTGAGTGGGTATGGGAGGAGAGTGGGTCTGGACTAAAGGTATGGAACCAGGCTAGCTCTCACATTCTCACCAGAAATTGGAGTTGACCACAGCAGATATTGCTTCTCCGTATGTATGTAAGGTAGTTCAGAGAGAGGAACCTGGAAACAGACATCCCTGTGGTGGAGTTTCTATTTGAAGGTTATTACTTGTGTGACCTTGGACAAGGGACTGATGGTCTCTAAGCTTCATTTTACAAGTGAAGACAATTTTTTTAAAAAAACACATTAAGTAGTAAGTATAAAGCTTGCATATAGATAGCACTCATACAGCAAAACAAAAAAAGTTGCTTATTCACATGTTCATAGCACTATCCACTATTTGCATTTGCTCTTATACTCGTGTGTACTTGATTATTACTTGTCTCCACTACTAGAATGTAAAACTCATAAGAGCAAGAACTATGGCTTTACACCTTGATGATGATCCTCATTTATCCCCTCAATTATTTGATATGGACAACTGTTGTTTTCTGGAATGTATGGAAACAGTTTTGAAAGCATGGCCTTCAATTCCCCTCTGATCTACTTTTTAAGCCACCATGCTACTGATTTGGCAGAGTATGGACTTGGTTTACTTTCTACTCTGCTACAATACACAGACTTTGCCTAGAAATGTCCCATTTTTGTAATTCATTTTGAAAAGATAATTATAATAGTAAGAAAAGTAATTATTATCAAAGTAAATATCTCATTCTCTTTCTTAAGATGCACACAGTATCAACTTTTACACAAAAGGTTCCATATACTGTAAGATTTGCAGTAAGTTGCTGACACCTTTCCTAAAACTTTCAGGTTGGTTTTGCCCTCCAGCTCAACCAGTTATTCAATAATTACATCTGTGATTTAGGCAAAAATATGACTTTCTTCCTAGTGGGGAATAAAGCACTTGGAGGGCTGCAGCCAGAGACCCTGTGCTAGCCCAGGACCAAGAGAAAACTAATGCCATCCATTTAGAGCATAATGCCATCCATTTAGAGCAAAAGAAATGGGCAAAGTCCTTCCTCTGTGACCAGTGAATTTTGAATGCACTGCAGTCCTTTGCCTTCATTATTCAAAAGGTGCATTGAAAAGAGGAGAGAGATAAAAAGAAATCTAGAAGTAGATGACACAATGTCAGATCTTCCGCAAGAACCCTTGCCACCATTCCACAGAGTAACTCTCATGATCAAGGTGCTTGGTCCTACTTAAGCTGACAAAAAATTGGCTTTCACAAAACAATAATCAACTAATCAAAAATCCTTGGATGTTACAAATCATTTTTCCTCTGCCCTGAGCAGTATTTCCATGGGTATTTCTATATAGATCTATCTACAGTTAATATTTATAAAGTAAGATTTCATTGGAATATATTTGCCTCTCAGTTTAATCTGATATATATCTTGATTTTTAAAAGAAATCATCTGATTTGTAAACATACACTCAATTTCTTGATATTTCTTCTTAACCTATATCCTAAATCTTGACGATGTTGCTAAATTTTAATACCTTCCCGTAAGAGCAAATTTAGTAAATTAATACACCTTCCAGTTGTTGGCATTTTGAGAATACTGGCTCAAAGAAAGTGTCAGGAAAGTGGGCAAGAACACTGCAATCTTGGAAAGGATATGGAGTTATGTACCAAAAACTGTGCTGATACATGGTTTTATTTCTTACTAGCTGTATGAGCTTGGGAAAGTCATTTAACCCATCTGTGCCTCAGTTTCTTAATTAATGGCTGACCTGCCTTCCCCACAGCACAATTGTACAAACCAAGGGAAGTGAAAGTTTTAATTTATCCCTGCCGAGTCCTGATGGCTAAGAAAAAATTATAATCTAAAGGTTTAGCATACCTAGATGAAAATATGTTTTCTGAGGGAATGTCATAAAGCGGGGGAGGGGCTGGGATTGCCACCCTTCAGACACATCTCACCCTCTTGGTCTAGAAGCAGTATCTATTTGTGAAGAAAGGAGGGAGGCCAATCGGGGATGCACAGATACAACCACTGGGAGAATAAGTGTGGGTTGAACAGCTGCATATAGAATTGTAGTTTGACAGGTTTTCCTGTCCATTAGCACTTTGAAGATGTCATCCCATTGTCTTCTGACCTCTGTAATTGCCACGGAGAGATCTGCTGTCAGTCTGCTTATCCTTCCATGGTAAGTAAATTGTGTTTTCTCCTTGTTGCTTTTAAGATTTTCCTCTTTGTCTTTGGTGTTCTGAAGTTTCACTATAAAGTCACTAAGTACAGATTTATTTTTATTTATTTTGTTCAGGACTCAAGTTTCTTCAATCTGAAGATTCATGTCTTTCTTCAGGGACATGCGAAAAAAAAAAAAAGATGTTGCACAACCATCAAAGTGGCAAAAATAAAAAAAAAATCAAGTATTGGCAAAGATGTGGGGAAAATTCTCATAAGCTACTGATGAGAATTTATAAACTATTACGACGCCTTTTGTTGCAATCTGGGGATACTAGCAAAGCAGAAAATTGTATAACTTGTGATCAAGCAATTATGATTTTAGGCACCCATCCTAGTGAAAACTTGAATTCATAGAAAAACTAGGTACACGTAAATCTGTTCAATGAATCATTGTTTGGCATTGAAAAGAGGAGAGAGATAAAAAGAAATTACCAAAATGTCCACCAATAGAATGAATGAATCACCTGTGGTATATTCATAAATAAAAATCTTAACTAGAAGTTAAATCAGATATACACACATTAGATAGATAAATTTAGAGGACAAAATGAGGAACATAAAAAGCAAATAGTAGATGGCAAATGTAATATAATGTACTATGCATAACTTTTAACAACACACAATATTATATTGCATATTGCCCAATAAGCAGAAACCATAAGGTCTCACACTTTCCTTATAATGCAATAAAATAAAAATGACAGCAAAGTAAAAGGGTATTCCAAAAATAAAACTATCCTTTTGGAAGAAAAAATTTAAAATAATTCATGATTTGAAGACATAACAGAAATTAAAAGCTATATACAAATGGTTAACAATATTAGGTGGACATATTTGTTTGAAGAGATAGGTGAAAGATAGTTGAAAAGCCTGGGGGTATCTTCAAGGTTCTATGTCTTAGAAAACAAAAATACTTGTTTGGGTTCAGTTTTGGATCTGGGCTTGTTCTTGTGGCTTCTGATGATTTCTGACATGGGGAAAAATGGGGAAGAGTTGAAATACATCCTTCTACCCAAACTTTCCTTTAGTAATAGGTAGCAAAATGAAGAAGAAAATAGAATGTTGCAGAATGTGGAGGGATGTAAAATGGACAGTACTAGGGTAGAGGGAAAGTCAGATTAGAGGAAAGAAAGCATCAGGAACAGTCTTGTGCTAGGAGCTGGTGTGGCCAAGCACAGTCAGATGCCCAAAGATCCAACAAGGCCAGGGTTCTGTGTCCTTGAGTGGGCACAACCATTCCTAGCCAAGTTTAAGAGGCAAGTAAAAATACGAGGGCAATGTCAGACAATGTCTTGTTCAGGGTATGGGGCTAGGATGGAAGAGAATGCCACAGAATAGGGAGGAAGAGTGATAGATCCAGATGAGATACAGCTCAGAGTACCATGCCCCCAGAAAGAGGAATCAGGCAAGTACTGTCCCAAGGCAACTGGAGGGTGAGGGCTGAGTGCCCTGGCTTCCTCACTTGGGGAGGCCATGGGTCTCTGTGGAAATTCCAATAAAAAGGCAGGGAAATTTGACTACATGGAATCTTCAGGTAGAAATGTTTCTCTTGCCTAAATTCAGGTGCTAAATAAACAACAAAATGGTAACCTCTACTATGAAGCGTTTCCAATGATGGGGTATCTGAGGCCATTACATTCCTGAGAATAACATGGTGAGGTGTAGGGTGGTGGTGGTGGTGAAACATACGACAGACCACTGTAAGTGAGAACAAATTACTGGCCCAGCCCAACCCACACCAAATAAGAAATTTAATATCCCTTTGGCTTGTTTTAGATTTTGGCAAAGCCAGGCCCATAGCGCTTGCTGGGCTCTCTCTTCCACATCATCCAGAAGACACACATTTGCTGTGGAATGATTGTGGAGGTGAGAGTATAGTGCATATTAATTCATGCGAAAAGTTAGATATTAGCTCAGAAATGTTAATAACAAGAAAATACTGAATTCTCTGTTTGTCTGTTGTGGAAATAAAACCTTCTGGGGATGAATCAAAACTATCTGACAATTACTTGAAATGGGTGAATAGCTAAATGTAATGTGCCTTGGATATTATAACTAAAAGGTGCTATAATCCAGTTATATTTTTTGTCTTTTAAGGATTGGTTCTGAGGAGCACTACCAGTAAATATTGCAAAAATTATATAAAGCTCCAAAAGCTACTCTGTGTAAACTTCTTGAGTGGGAATTCTCAACCATAATATATGGCATATGACTGATAATTCTGGATGTTAACTGATTTTATGTTCTGATGTTTTGACTGGTTTTGGGAAAAATTTTGGGAAAAAAGAGTTATCCTCATAAATACCCAACAACTGGGTCTCTGGGTAAAAAGGCCTAATTTATAGAGAATGCTAATTTCCATGGTGTAAATATTTCCACAATGCAGATTTCTTTTCTTTTCTTTTTCTTTTTCCTTTCTTTTTTTTTTTTTTTTTTTTTTTTTTTTGAGATGGAGTTTCACTCTTGTTACTCAGACTGGAGTACAATGGTGTGACCTTGGCTCATTGCAATCTCCACCTCCTGGGCAATTCTCCTGCCTCAGCCTCCCAAGTAGCTGGGATTGCAGGTGCCCACCACCATGCCTGGCTAATTGTGTATTTTTAGTAGAGATAGGGTTTCACCATGTTGGCCAGGCTGGTCTCGAACTCTGGACCTCAGGTAATCCACCCACCTCAGCCTCCCAAAGTGCTGGAGATTACAGGCATGAGCCACCATGCTCCGGCCACAGTGTGGATTTCAAGCTATGAACATGATTCTCTGGAGTTTACCATTTATCTTCTAATTGGTAAATTTGATGCAGAATTGGGAAGAGAAGCACACAATTGACTCTCGTCAACTGGCACAGGCTGGTGCCAGTGCACCACTGTATATATCCATGGCCCTCTGTGAAGCTACAGTTTACTACTAAAATTTGCACTCCATAAATATACAAAGGCACTAGTAACAGAAAAAGTATAAAGGGAATATAAACTAAATTTAAATTGGGGAGCTCAAATGGAGAAAATTAACAGATAATATTTTTGAAACATTGAAAAGTAGTATTTGTCTAGATTCACCTTTTATTATCTTTTTCTTTTTTTTCTTTTCCTTTTTTTTTTTTTTGAGACGGAGTTTCACTCTTGTTGCCCAGGCTGGAGTGCAATGGCACGTGATCTCAGCTCACTGTAATCTTGGCTCACTGTAACCTTCACCTTCCGGGATCAAGTGATTCTCCTGCCTCAGCCTCCCGAGTAGCCGGGATTACAGGCGCCCACCACCATGCCCAGACAATTTTTTGTATTTTTAGTGGAGACAGGGTTTCACCATGTTGGTCAGGCTGGTCTTGAACTCCTGACCGCAGGTGATCTACCCACCTGGGCCTCCCAAAGTGCTGGGATTACAGGCGTGAGCCACCGCACCTGGCCTGTTATTATCTTTTATTAAGCAAACAGGGTATCTATGTATCATACTGAGAGTTCTGAGCTCTCAGTTTCTTTGGTGTTCACCTAGATGGAGGCTGGAGCTTCCTTCTTTTCAGATATTGGTGCTAATGTGATGCTGACCAAAGAACTGATGGGATCTGCACACTGTACAGCCGGTTTCAGGATGGTCAAGAAAGAAGAGAAGATATGAGCCGCCTGAATTTTGGGGTGGTGGCATTGAAATTTAGACTTGTGGTTTGGTATGACAATATACGTCTTTCTGTGATTGTTAACATTAATGAAAACAAGAAAAATTAGTTGCTCAAAAGTTGAAAAATGGATTTATAAACTTTTTATTAGAGTAAGGCAAAAGAACCTATTAAAAATAGAGGTAAATTAGATGTGTCAATAAGAACCCACGGACATTTTTTAAAAGGAGACTTTATCGTTCTGTCCCTACAGTGATTTATGCTCTTGGATATTTTTGCTGTCATCCTGACAAATTCTAGTTGGAATGTGGAACAAGCTTATTTGTAGACCTAGTGCCTGTGGCTTCTAAAACAATTATCTGAAAAGAGAAACCACTGCCCGTTGGAAGAATAGTTGATTCCATACCTCGAGCTAGGGAAAAAAAAATCAGAATTAGTCTGTGAATTCTAGATGTTGAGAGAAAGCAAAGTTTCATTAGGGCATCGGAGAGTCATGAGTCCATAGGATGCAAAAAAGAAGATGAAATAAAACTGCCTGAAAAACGCACCTGAATTTCTGACATTGTTTACTGAAAAGGCTGTGTATTGATGAACCCCAACTATGTGAGGTCAACATTTAAGAGTTTATAACCAACAGTTTGAAAATGCAGGGTGTTGTTTTTTTCTATAAGGAGACAAAACAGTCAGAAGGGAGTGTTGCAGAACATTATCACAGTATCAAAGATCTTTGTGAAATGTGGTTAATTTGCTAGAAAATAATGCAAGCCTTTTGGAGAGAATCAGGGTTTCTAGTGATGCTAGGGATGACCTTAAGAGTTGTTTGTAAATTGAACTTTTTCCTTAGTCTTTCAGCAGCAGCTGCACAGAGTAGGCCTGCCTCTTCCCACGAAAACCACACTGAGTTTTATCAACTAGTAGTTTGTGGGCACTATTGCAAGTTATGTCATGTTGGTTATGGCCACTTATCCAACAGGGCTTTCCTCTGTGCAGGGCTCTGCAGCCTCATTCTATGCTATTTTTATTATCACGTGTCTGTGTGCTTCAGGTGGCAAAACAGAATAAGCTTCTCTACCCACAGTAGGGCTCTCTATGGCTCACTATGACTCACTCTAAGGGAAGAAAATCTTACAGATGTCAAAAAATGTTAGGTAAGTGGACAGTGATAAACACAAAACATCAAGTGGTCAATATCAAAGAGAAAAATATTATGTTGGTGAAGGATAAGTATCAAAGCTAGTTAAAAAAGTAACAGGAGAAATATAAAGCAAAGGGGCAATACTCCACAAAAATGTAGATTGTAACTGAGCTTCTTCTCCTAAAGAGATTTAAAAATAAAGCATAGGAAATATGTGAAGAAGCAAAGTAAAACACCGAGGGGTAAGTTTGACCATGAATACCTAGGGAAAAAATACTTGCACTAAAACAACCAAATATGCAGAAATCAAGTGGAAAAACAGGTCAAAATAATGCCAGTTGATGTCTATAAGAAGTAAATGTATAATAAAATAAGTCAAAAAAAATGGCCAATGTAACACCAATTGGTGCCTATAATAACATGTTTATTGGCAAAGTCCGTATTTTACATACATACTATGGTTTACACACAATGTGAAAGAAACCAACTAACAACAGGTCTATCATCAACACAGGATAGCAAAGCACTGGACATGTGCAACTAGGAGGTCAAATCACTTTCCCCGAAGGAGGTGGCAGGGGAGCCTGGTGTTAGCAAGAAGCGAGCAGCACTGTGGGATGGTCCAGAGGACAGCGTGATGGAGGTGGGAACTGGGTGGGATCAAGTGAGGAATGCAGGAAGCAGGGCTTTGGTGTTGTATACATGCATAAATTCTGAATGGGCCTGTGAGAGATCAGAGCCCTGCCATGGTCATTGTCGCCTCGCTTAGTCACTTCCTCTTCTCTCCCATGTCGCTGGGACAACACATTCTGGGGCTTACGAGCTAAAATGGGTTTGTAGCAATCAAGACAGCCTCCTTCTCCAAACAAACTGCTCTCCTTGCTCCTAACATGTATGAAGAAAAGGTGAGACCCTTGGAGAAAGGGTGAAAAGAGAGGCTATCAACAGGAGCATCCATCCTTTACAGGCTCTTTAAATAACTGCAGGTAGCTTGTGGGACATTCTGCTGTGGACTCCATTGAAAACCTATTGCGTGGACATATGTAAAAAATCTTGGATGTATGTAAAATATTCAGAAGTTTCTATCTTTAGATCTTCAGTAAGCAGGAGTGACAGGGGCCTGAATGTGACAAGAGACTTGTCTTGCCTTTGCAACATGAATGTCAGCTTGAGGAGAAGAAAAGGGGGACTTCAATGATAATTACTGGGGTGGGCTGGTTTGTTGGCCTTATTGTGAATGCCTGAAAACAACTTCAGGGTATTTTGGGGAGTACAAATTCCTCTCTTTACAGATTGGGGACTTGAAGTCAGTTTCTATAGTCACAGGCAGGTGAGTTCACAGTCAAAATCATGTTCCATATACAATTCACTCATTTCTGCTACTCACTCTTCTGTCTCCCTGGCTTTGCTTCCTTACTTAGATGTCAAGGATTTCTACCACGTAGCTTTTTGATGCTGCTCTGCTTCTTCCTGGCACTTGCTATCACTATCTGAACCTTATGGCACGCATAAGATTCCTGGGGACATAAGGTGTCTCTGGGGACAAGGGGATAATGCTGAGGGAATGGGAGACAAGAAGTCAGGGGAGCAGTCCCTAAAGCACAACGGCTCCAAGAGTGGCCCAACTGAATGTAATATATACTTGTTCACAGGCTCCTAAAGTACTTGACTGCACCAGAACAAGCTCATCATGCAATGGATGTTGTTAAGTGTTCAGGCACAACCAACAATGCTTCCAACTATTGTTTTAGAAAAAACTGAATTGTTTTCATCCAGTCACTGACCCATCACCACAGATCCTTAAATACCATTTTCCCACTTCCATTGACATGTGTTAAAGATTTACTTTGCTATGCCCTGTTAGGTATTTTATAAGATACCATGTTATCTTATTTAGCCATAATGCAATAGTAGCTTACAGATGACAAAAAAATAAGGTTTACAGACCGACCTAAAAGTGACACAGCTGATGTTCAGAGCACTTGAGATTCTGACACCTATGCAAACTCTACTTCTCATCCCTCATTTCCTAGCAAATCTCAATGAATTGAAACTGCCTGGTGTCCCCCTGCAGAGCTGGAAAGTCTTAAGGTGCCCTCCCTAACGGATGAGTTGTTCCTGCTGTTGCCGCCCTCTCCCCCATGTGAGTGGCCAGTATGCTTCCACATGCTGTCTGGCCAGTGCTGGCCACTTGGTGAGTCACAAAGACTTATTGGGAAAGTGGCATAATGCAGCTACTCCACACTTAGACCCTTCAAATCCAGGCAGAACAAGACCAAATGTCATAGGCCACAGCTTCAGATGGAATCTCTGTATTGAGCAAAACTCTGGTTCTCAACCTTTTCTGGTCGGGTTTCGGCTTGTGCTGCATCATGATTCCCCCCAGGTTTACTACATCATCCTTCTCATTCAGCTTAATAAAATGTGGTCACCATTTACTGAATGTTTACTGTGTGCCAGACACTGAAGCCCTTTAGATGTTTAATTTTTACAACATTTTGAGATATATAGCTTTATTATCCAAATTTTATAGAAGAAACAAATCAGCCCCAAGCCTTTAATAAGTGGCTTGAGATTTCCAAATTAGTATGAAATATGGCAGGGAATTGAACCAGCAGCCTGAGTCACTAGCTTTCTTGACTTGTGTATTGACCTGCCATCCCCTGGAGTTCTTGATTTTGCCACCTTGTCTGACTTCAGACGCTGACCACAGCTCTTCTTCCTTGTTTCAACTCAATGACTCACAGGCAATGTGGGTTTCTCAATTTCCAGCTACAGTTTTGTATTTTTTGAGCTGATGTTATCATTCAGCCAGACACTTCCTGACCTGGAAGTTTCCTGATCCCATTGGCAATACCACCCAAATGTTCAGGGCTTAATCCTTTGGAAAATAAATGGACTCCTTGTTCCCACTGAGACCTACTCCAATGTTGAAAGCCAGGGCTAACTCATTTCTAAAGCCAGACAGGGCCTAAATTGCTATTTGCTGGGTCAATGTCTATCTATACTATTTCCCACCTGTTAAAAGACCTGCAAAAATCCAACTATGTAAAATATAGGTTTATTGTTCTTTGTGTCAATGGCATGCATTATTTTGGCTATGCTAGACTGAAGTAACAAATACACTCAAATTATGTAATAGCTCAAAGATAATAAAAATGTGTGCCTTGGCTCAGGTGACAGTCTGGGTAGGAGTGTAGGTTTGCTGGACACTTTTCCTCCAGACAGTCATTTAGCCTAGTTTAAAGAACAAATCCTGGTTTATATTTAGAACAATGCCTACTCATTTTTAGGTGAAGGGAAATGGTCAGATATGTATAATTTTTGCTCCATTCCCAAAGATAAATCCAACTCTTTTATAAGAGTCTCATAATTGGGTTTCTACTCAAGGACTTCTAGAAAAGAAATGTACCTAGAATTCCAATGCAAACATGTTTGTGTGAATCAGTAACCTTCTCCTTCTTTTGTATGTCATAAGAAAGCAACAAATGAGTTGTTAAATGCTAAAATTAAACACCATTTTAGCAAAACCGGAGACAGATAAGATCTAAGTTTCCAAAAATTAGGACTGCCAGAAACAATTAAAATAAGCTCAGGAGCTGCTTGGGGGAAGTGAATAGAAAGATGAACTGTTGGTAGTGGATTTCAGAAATATATTTTCTGTAGAAAAAGAAACACTCTGGTGTCCCCCTGCAGGGCCAGCAGGTCTTAAGGTGCCTTCAGGAGCTGAAGGATCTGGTAAGACAATGGAGATTGAGTTGAAACTATGAGGGGGTGGGAGAGAGAGGGCAACGAAAATGCATGGTGAACAGCAAGCAATGACAAACCTCAGAAAACACCAAAATGAACGTACAAAAAACTTAAAATAACAAAGACATCCATCACCTGCACACAGACAGTTGGGAAAACCCAACTAATTCAATGCTGAGAAAAATGAAAGGTAGCTGACCAAGCATCAGTGGAAAGGTGTAATTTAAAAAGTCAACAAAACCTATCAGATGAAGAATACCAGGAAATCTTTGTATCCCAATACTTTGCCATGAGTTAAAATAAAAGAAACGCTTAAGATATCAGTTGCCTCTATGAAGGAAGGTTACCAAGTAGTATGAAAGGACCCAAGGCAGGAGACAAAATGTGAGCTGTCAAAAACAAACAAAAAATAAAAAGCAATTTCTCAGTACAGAGCAACCCTGCAACACCCTCATTTATCTTTTATTTGGTAAATTTGACCAGTCAATATTTCTAAGAGTTCTGGCCAGGTTCAAAATTACCTCAGGCAACCCCAAAGAGGGAGGGATGATAGACCCACTTTAACCTTACCCTTCCCACAAGCCTTCTAAAGAAGAAAATATGGAAAAAGTAAACAGCTACAAAATTTAAGAAGGAGAGAATTTACACATTTAATAATAACAGAACAAGGCCAATTACATTTGTTATATTATTAAGTGTAAATGGGTTAAATTAACCTATTAAATGAAAAAGATTTTTAAATTGGATCGCAAAGCAAACTGTATACAAGAGAAACACCTAGAGCAGAGTGATTCAGAAAGACTAAAAATAAAAGAATGGGTAAAGTGTATCTGAAATATCACCCCCTTCACACACACACGAAAGGCAAGGAAGTTCATAATCTTAATATCAAATGAGAATATTAGTTAATGCTAAAAACTATGAAATGAGACTAATGCTCTTTATATAATGCTAGTATGCAATTGATACACAGGTAATGAATATCTGTGCACAAATAACCAACATTTATTAACCAGAAATTACAGGATATGAAAGAAAATAAAGATCAAAATACAGTAGTAGTAGGCAAAAAAGCAAAGACGTAGAAGTCTTAATAACAAAAATAGTAAGATAGATGTGATGGATGTGTATGAATCTATTATTCCCGTGAATATAAGTGACAATGGTAGATTTGAGAAAATGACCATATATTAGCCCTCAAATAAAACCTTAATAAATTCTGCAATAAAAAAAAGATGGATACAAAGAAGAAATTAATAATAACAATGAAACTCAAAAGGATCTTTTCCCTTGGGTATTAGAAGCACTACTACCACCATCACTTCTCTCTCAAGCAAATTTCTTTTTTTGTTATAGAGGAAATACAAACCAAAATTATAATATTCTGATAAAACGTAGAAAATGAAAACACTGCAAATCATAAGGAATATAGCTAAGCTGTGCTGAGATGAAAGTTAAAAGCCTTAAGTTCTTGTGTTAGTCTGTTTGTGTTGCTGTAAAGGAATACCTGAGACTGGATAATTTATTAAGAAAAGAGGTTTATTTGGCTCATGGTTGTGCAGGCTGTACAGGAAGCATAGGGCTGGCATCTGTTTCTGGGAAGACTTCAAGAATCTTCCAATCATGGCAGAAGGCAAAGGGGAGCCAGGGTGTCATATGTTGAGAGAGGGAGCAAGAGAGAGATGCCAGGCTCTTTCAAGCCAGATCTAGTGCTAACTCATAGAGTGAGAAATCACCCATTACCACAGGAAGACACCAAGCCATTTATGAGGGGCTCACCCCTGTGGCCTTCAGGGATCACTTTTTAATACGAGATCCTTCCACGGATCACATTTTAATATGAGATCTGGAGGGGAGAAATCATTCAAACTATACTGGTTCTCATATCAATGAAAAAATAAACAGTGAAAGTACATGAAATAAGCCCCCCACTGAAAATGTTAAAAAAACAGCAAAATAATCCAAAGAAATGTAGAAGAAAAGAAAAAGGAATATGAAAATGAACATGAAAATAATGAAGTAGAAAAGAGAAAGCTTAATAAATCTGAAAGTTTATCTCTGATTTTTTTCAAACCCAGATCTTTGATTCCATCTTGCAAAGTACCACACTGTTCTCTGGAGCAGGCTCTGAGAGCGGCTGTTTCTACTGAGGAAGGAGAAAGTTTGCCACAGCTGTGAGAGGAGGGTACATGTTGGCTCACTTAGTCAAGATCCACTGTCTCAGCACCCAACCTACTAGTCAGAAAAGTCTGTTTAGTGATTGGTGCTCACTCAGCAACTTCCTCCCTCCCTCCCTCCCCTCCTCCCTCCCTCCGTCCCTCCCTTCCTTCCTTCCTTCCTTCCTTCCTTCCTTCCTTCCTTCCTTCCTTCCTTCTTTCCTTCCTTCTTTCCTTCCTTCCCTCCTTCCTTTCTCCCTCTCTCTCTCCTTTCTTTCTTTTGTTCTTTCTTTCTCTGTTTCTCTCTTTCTTTTGTACTTATGTAAAAGAAAACCACTGGTTGATATAATAAAAAAGAAGAAACACAGATTAATGAAATAAAAACTGATATGAGAAAAATAATGACAAAAACAAAAAAATTATAACAGACCACTTTTCTCAAATCTGAGGAAAATCTTTGAAAATCTGAGTAAAATGAAAATAGTTTTAGAAAAATACAATTTACCAAAACTGACTCCAGAAGAATTAAGAACATAAACACATTGTTTTAATAGAATAAATGAAGTCACCAAAGAGCTACTTCTTTAAGAACTCAGTTACGCATGATAGTTTGACTGTATAATTCTACCAAACTTTTAAGGAGCAGTAAATTTCAATGCTCTGTAAACTGCTCTAGGGTTTAAAAGATAAAGAAGTCTCTCAAATATTATATCTGGAGATTATAACATTAATGCTAAAACCTGAGCAATCTTGCAAAAAATAAAAAGTACATGCAAGTTTCTCCTATGAATAATCATACAAAATAATACAGATGAACAATCAGACTCCAACTCTCACATTTGTATCTCCTGCTCAGATCTATTTCCTGGGCTTCAGAGAATCATAAATCCAGCCGTTCCACAGATAGCGCCAGTCAACCTCCTTCCTAAACAGATGTCATCCCTTTTTCTTCAACCTTGTTCCTCTTGCATTTGCAGCCAGAAATCTGCAGTCCCCTCTCAATTCATACACCTATTCAATTGCTAAAGCCTCTTGAGTTCCACTTCCTCATCGGTTTCATCTTCTCCCTCACCTGTCTCTGCACTAGAGCCTCGTAATTGTACCCTGAATTTCTGCAGTGGACTTTTAATTGGTATTCCTAGCTGCTGTACTTCCTCTTCAATTCTTGCTATAAAAGGTTATCCAACTGCTTTTTCCAAATTGCAGATGTAATCACACCTCTCCTCAGATTGAAATCCTTCATTTAGTCCCCAACCCATTTGGATAAAGTTCAAATCTTTTAGATTTAGCACACAAGGCCCTTCGTGGTTGTACACCTTATTTCTCCAAACTCTACTGTCAGTGCTACCCAATGTTCCCTTATATCCCAGTGATACTAAAACTACCTGTGATTCTCCAAATACATCATGTTCTTGGTCATCTCTGCAACTCAGTTCACGCCATTTCCTTCCTCATGGAACAATTTCTTCATCCTTTTTGCTCATAAACCTAAAGTATATTTACCCTGACATTTTAAATAAACTTAAATAGTTGCAAAGACTATGATACAACATATTGTAAATACTGACATTTTAAAGTAAAACTCTTATATAACTCTTCTATTGCGTTAAATGAAATCTAAATACCATAACAACTTTATAATTCATGAAAAATACATAGATAAGCTATTCTTTAACAGTTAGAAATTTTATATCAGTTCCCTTTTCCTTTGGACTAATGTTTTCATTTCACTCCTTTCACATTTTTTTTCTAATGCAATAAACTTACTGCTTTACAGTCTTTTATTCAGCATTCTACAACACTTCTGTGCAGAACACATACAAAATAAAATTTCAAAATTTCTTGTGGCTGAGTCATCATTATAATTATTAGTACTTTCACTTGATAAAACAACATAAATATACTATATTTAAAACCTAGTTATTAAACATAAGTTCTAAAATTTTAAAAATCAGGACTGATAAGCCTCATTCATAAAAAAGATGAAAATGGCTTTTTTTTTTTACTACACATTTTTGTCAATAAATGCTAGTTACACTAAGAACAAGACAGGATTAAGAATGAGTTTAGGGCCCGGCGCGGTGGCTCAAGCCTGTTATCCCAGCACTTTGGGAGGCCGAGACGGGTGGATCACGAGGTCAGGAGATCGAGATCATCCTGGCTAACAGGGTGAAACCCCGTCTCTACTAAAAAATACAAAAAACTAGCCGGGTACGGTGGCGGGCGCCTGTAGTCCCAGCTACTCTCGAGGCTGAGGCAGAAGAATGGCATAAATCCAGGAGGCGGAGCTTGTAGTGAGCTGAGATCCGGCCACTGCACTCCAGCCTGGGCGACAGAGTGAGACTCCGTCTCAAAAAAAAAGAGAATGAGTTTAATTTCTTTTCTTTTTTTTTGAGATAGCATTTTATTTTGTCACATAGGCTCACTGCAACCTCTAACTCCTGGGCTCAAGGAATCCTCCCCTTCAGCCTCCTGAGTAGCTAGGACTACAGGCGCATGTCACCGTATCTGGCTAATTTTTTTATTTTTTAAATTTTTTTGAAGAGACAGAGTCTTGCTGTATTGCCCAGGTTGGCCTCAAATTCTTGGCCTTATGTAATCCTCCCTCCTTGGCCTCCCAGGCCACAGGGATTACAGATGAGAGTCACTGAGCCTGGCTTTATCTTTTGTTTTTATATAGAAAAGCACTTATAAGCCTCATTCATATAAATATATTTTTTAAAAAAGAGTTTTCAAAAGATCATTGTTACCTGATTTTTTGAATACTTGAATTACAAACTAAAAGTTATATTATGATCTATCAACCAAAATTATTTTTAAGGATCTAGTAGTAGTCAATTCTATGAAATAAATCCTCCTTTCATTTTATTAAAAGCAAAGAACAGAAAACCACCTGAATTACAAAAGTTTATAGATTAGTAAACATTTACTTCCTTGCTCTCATCCTGCAATCCCCTCTCAATGTAAAATATCAATGTATTTGTAATTTTACATTTGAATTTGTAAATTTGTAAATGTAAAATTACAAATACATTGATATTTTACATCATCTGTTGCTTGTGTTCTAGTGGGTCAGTGTGTCAGGCTGGCTCTAAGATGGTCCCCAGTGCCATGTTCCTGAATGACCCGCAGAAAGCTTGAATAATGAGTGGACCCCCAGCCAAAAGCATGTAGCAAGTTCATACCAAACTTAAAAAAATACCAAGATAATTCACGTTGCCACTTGCCAACCGAAATTCAGTGTCAATTTTGGCAACTTGCGGGATTATGAGGTGAATGTGTTCAGTCAATAATATTTATCAAATTTATTCTGGCGCTTTAGCAGGGCACCAGCAGAACACCAGTGATGTTGTGGGCTGAAAAAAAATTCATTAAAAATCAAGAAACCTGGAAGCACCTTTCCTAAAGGTATCTTACAAACTCTAGCTCTTCACTCCCTCAATTATAAACAAATTTGTTCTATGATTGAACAATTTTGG
>NC_045435.1:97088655-97105532 GCF_002776525.5 Piliocolobus tephrosceles | reverse complement strand
TTTTGAGACGGAGTCTTGCTCTGTCGCCCAGGCTGGAGTGCAGTGGCTGGATCTCAGCTCACTGCAAGCTCCGCCTCCCAGGTTCCCGCAATTCTCCTGCCTCAGCCTCGCGAGTAGCTGGGACTACAGGCGCCCGCCACCGTACCCGGCTAGTTTTTTGTATTTTTAGTAGAGACGGGGTTTCACCGTGTTAGCCAGGATGGTCTCGATCTCCTGACCTCGTGATCCACCCGTCTCGGCCTCCCAAAGTGCTGGGATTACAGGCTTGAGCCACCGTGCCTGGCTGCATAACACATCTTAATACTCCATGGAACACATGTTAGGATATGCTGTCTTAGAGTGTACTCATTTTGTAAGAGTTGACTAGAAAATATACAAAATATTGTTCTAAAAAAACTGGTGATAAGTGTTTGATCAATGGCCAACTTACTATATGTGTTGGTTAACAGTTTCTCTTAGTCATCTAAGATAACCTTTAAAAGCTACATTGCAAATTCTCTTCTCCAGGAGAGATAGGTCTTCTTTTGGCCAAATTTTTCCTCAAGATATGAATGTGATTTCAAAAACAGTGAAATATACTGACATTTGCTGATTACCATAACCTTAGTAGCCAAATGTGATTTGGAAGGGAAGGATTAGAAACTGAAAGATTCCTTAGTAAACAAACATTGAGGAGATATATATATATATATATGTGTGTGTGTGTGTGTGTGTGTGTGTGTGTATCCCAAAATAAAGCTAGATTTATTTACAGGTTGCAAATAAAATCATAAAAACTGAATATTATCTTACAAAGCTTTCTTTTTTATATTATAAAGCAGGGTTCTAAGAGCAACTACCCAAAGCCATAGGCATCATTGCTGGGAGCATTCAGAACAAGTGAAGACCTAGGGCACACAAATGGGAAAGAGAACAGCCCTATCCTGCTCCTGCTGCTTGGAACGTGTGTGATATCTCTGTATCCTGGGAAGGATATGTAATCTTCTTCTTGGTATTCCAACTGTATGTGCAGCTCTTACACCATCCTTAGGTAGACAAAGTGAAGGGAACAGTTCTTCAGGGTACTGAGATGATAGGATACCTCTAGTCCTAATCCTTCAGCTTATTTGGTTATTTCTGCAGATTATGTAGCATGAAGCTCCTTATCTACTTCCTATGGGCTGTGAACTTTGCATTTTTTTAAATCAATAGTGGGCAACTTTCAGGGTGGTGCTGAGACTATGTGGGCTTTAGAACCGAAAGGTTGAGGGATTGGTCTCAGCACCATCACTTGCAGCTGTGAGATGTTGAACACATCACTTAACTGATGTGACCCTCAGTTTCCTCTTCTGTGTAATGAAAAATATTCTATGCTCAAAAGGATGGTTTGAAGAATTAGAAGTAATGAATGTAAGATGTTTAGTACAGGTCCAGACATCTAGTAGGTACACAACAAATGATAACCAGATAATTATTTATGCATTCATTAACTTATATAACAATGTTTATAGAACACCTGCTCTGTGGAAGAGCTTTGGAGGGCAAAGATTACTAAGATGTGCCTCTTGACATATCTTACTGATATGAAATGACATTTAGTGATATGACTCAAGGGCATGAAGCTACTTTGTGGCATGACTGAAATGCACACCTCCTGCCTTTCCCATTCCACCAGCTTTGGAATGGGAAAATTTCATTTTAGTTGGGGAAATATAACAACTGTTTCATGCAGACTGTTGAGATCCAATCCCCTATTTGTACAATGATGAGGTACATTCAATGTCCATCCAAAAGGAGAAAGTCATTTGTTTGAAACAAAAATCCCAACTTTCAGCCTCAAATTATTTACATTCTACTCTAGTCTATTGTGCCAAGTCAGCTAGAAAATAGCCATTGGGTAGCACCTTTTGGATTGACGATCATCAATAGCTTTTGTGCTTAGAGAAATAACTGGTTAGAGATGCCGTCTTGCTGGATTGTGGTGCAGAATGATTCAGAGTGATATTGTGGTTGTAATGAAAAAGTCAAAATGTTAGAAGCCAGTTACAATCTGTGGGGATTAGATTATGAATCTGTGTGTTGAGCTTAGGATATTTGCTCTGTCTTTCAGAATTGCTGTGAGGATAAAATCAAAGGTGATGGTAAATGTGAAATGTAAAATTCAATACCAGTAGAGCAGATATTACTTTTATTGAATACATTTACTATTTTATATCATTGGATATGACACTTTTTAAGGTCAGTGATCAAATATCTAATTTTTTTTGTTCTTCACTGTCAGAGTGACTTGACAACTAATTAGTTGAAACCGTGCATAATGGTAGGTAGACTGAAGCTGCACGAACTACCCTACACTCTTACTGACTGTAATAGCAGGATCCAAACATTTTAAAAAATTCATGTTTTCTTTAAACGCCTTGAAAGCAAGTGTATTAGTTAGGGGTCTCCAGAGAAACAGAACCAACTGGATGTGAGCATATGCGTGTGTGTGTGGAGAGAGAGAGAGAGAGATTATGAAGAGTTGGTTCATATGATTTTGAATGTGAAGTTTCAAGATCTGCATTTGGCAAACTGGAGATCCAGGAAAGCCAATGGTGTAGTTCTAGTCGGAATCTGAAGGCCTGAGAACCAGAAGAGTTGATGGTGTCAGTTCTGGTCCAAAAGCCGGTAGTCTTGAGACCCCAAAAAAGATGATGTTTCAGTTCCAGTTAAAAGGTAGCTGATGTCTTAGTTCAAGGCAATCAGGCTGGAGTAATTCTCCCTTGTTTTCAGGATCGTCAACTCTTTTGTTCTAGTCTGGCCTTCAACTGATGAAATGAGGCCCATCCACATTAGGACAATCTGCTCTGCTCAGTCTATAGACTCAAATGCTAATCTCATCCAGAAACTCCCTCATGAAAACACCCAGAAAAATGTTTCACCAAATTTCTAGGCATGCCATGACCCAGTCAAGTTCATATGTAAAATTAACCATCACATCAATTAAGTTTTATTTTCACTTTTACTGATGTGATTTTTCAGTAGTGGGAATGCTATGATTTTCTAGAATCTTATAGACTGAGTGAGATACAAATGGTCCACTTGTAAAGATGAATAAGGACCCATTAAGCAGCAAAAATAATTTAAAAAAATAGCCCTTGCTAGTTTCAAATGAACAATGGTTATTTTATTTCCCTAAGAATTTGCTGTCAAAATAAACAGCCATTAGAGGGAGCTCTGGTTGCAGTTTAAAAACAAAATTAACCTCTGTGAATTGACAATGTTTACTTGGAACACCAAGTTTCCATGTTTTAATAGAGACACAGAAATTATTTTCTTTAAACTAAAATATATGAAGTATCCTTTAACAACACCATTTTGTATATCTGAACTCAGAAGAAACCAAATATGCTTCGTGGAAAACAAGAGCTGAATACAGAGACAAAGCTGGTGGAAGGGGAAAGGCAGGGGTATGCGTTTCAGCCACGCCCACGAAAGTGGCTGCATGCCCTTGAGTCAATTGCTTGCTGTCTCTCTTAGTCTATTTCCTCTCCCAAACAATGAAGGTAACAGAGATTAGAATTTATCACATTGGAGTCTGCAGACATTTCCTAGGGACTGGAGAATTCTAGGAGAATTTAAAATTTTTTTAATTTTCTTTTTTCAAAGGCAACCATCTTGAGAATGTTACATTCTCAAAAGCTGCTGGTCCTAAAAGGATTATTTAAACCATATTCTCAGTCATGTGGATGATACCCTGAAACCCAGCACCTGCCATGAGGTTTCAGGGCTGTGTTGGCATTTGTGTTGACAATTATATTGGTACCAAGTGATCCCTGTCTTGAAGTGACAGCATTGAACTTTTAATATGTTGCTAAGTCTTTCTGGCTGACATTAGGTTGGTGTTGTCAAAATGACAACAGTTGACTTACCATTACCATTGTATTCATAAAGACAAATTTTCTCTTCAGCAGGGATAATATTCAACTGAAAGCATTGTTACACAATAAGGTTTTAGAAACAAGTCATTTTGCAAACTGAGGTTCTGATTTGAGATAATGAAAATTACTGCAGGGGAGGAATGTACTTGGTACTTTCATTTCCTGGGCTTGAGAATAGAACAGAACAATAATGCATAACCAATAATTTGCATGTGCAAATGAAAGCTGCATGATAATATAGTGTGCCAAATAAGCCACGCTGTGGTGGTTTGGAAAGAGAAAAGAGGTAGTAGACTGAGCTCTCACCTACATGATAGACAAGCTGAACTCGAAAGACCTGCATCACAGCAGGCAGAAATATACCAATGGAAAGTAAAACGCTTGTGCAGATCCTGTTTGTGTGCTATCAACTCCAAACAGTTTAATAACAGTAGTTGTGAAGATTTTTCAGTACATTCTCATTATTTCTGACTGTACAATTTTATTGATTAGTTCATCATAATAATGGATCATTGTCAAATGGAAAAATAGCAATGACTCAGCATGCTTAAAAATAAAAATAAGATAGATCAACAAGTAAAAAACTAAAACAAAGCAAAACCCCAGCAAATACATCTTTGTATTGTTAAATCAACACCAAGCTTTCAATTTTAGCAAAACAGCATTATCCATTACATTATACTTGTTGATTTGAAGTGAAATATTTCTCTAGTTTCACCTCTGGATGATCATTCTGAAAATACATCATATCCAGGGGAAGGCGCTAGTCAGGCATTTCACTTCAAGGCTTTTTGTAGCCCACTGAGCAGAAAGAGTGCTGAGACCACAGAGCTGGCACTTCCTGAAGTCAACTGGACTCTCAGCGGGCTACAAAAAGCTTTGAAGTGAGACACTTGACTAGCTCCCCTAATGATAAAACTCTAGAACTTGCTAAATGGAAGAAAAAGAAGAAATACTGGTCAGCAAGAAAGTTCTGCAAAATGGTTAATCCATTTACACATCACTGGGAATGGGTTGTGTTACGCTAACTTGGCAGTCTGGTATTTTTTGCCAAAGCACATGATTCCACAGACAACAGTGGAAGGTGTTTTGTGGGCAGACATAGCTTTGTGCTTCTTTTGTTAGCTTAGCCTTAACTCAGCAAAGTCTTGATACACACAGATGTATTAAGAAAAGGATATGCAGGAAGGTGTTAAGCAAAACCTTTGAATTAGAGAAAAAACTTTGCACCCCTCCCCCACTCTCAAGTGTGGTAATGGTTTGAGACTGAAAACCAGAGGACAAGTGTAGTGGGCCACAGTTTACTGGGAGTTCCTATGTGCAGTGACATTTACATTTTAAGAGAGGGGCCCTTTCTCCCTTCCATTGCCTTTATTATTTCCCATTCTTAACCTCTTGAGAATTTTTATATTAAATTTTTGCTAAGGGAGGCAGTCAATCCTATCAAGACAGTGTTTCTGTCTCATAGAATCTCTACTGTACCCCTCTCAGGAAGAAGTTGGGATTAGGTCTTATCAGCCCTCAACAAGGGATGCTAACAAGATGGAACTGGGTCCCTGTGGAGGAAGCACTTGAATAGTAAAAGAAGTAGGAGGAAACCAAGGGAGAAGAGGGCATTGGCTGCCCATTTGAGATAAATTCTGTATGGGTTGAAGGTGACCAGAGGGGAATAGTAAAGAAAGCTTTGTTCTATCTTCAGGGCTCTGAGAATATTCATTTGATATTAAAAGTCTTTGGAATATAATGACAGAGTTATGGGAGTGTGGTTTTATTTAAGTTTCACAGCAATACAGTGAGGTAGGGATTATTATTGGTTATTTCTTAAGTTTCAGGAGGAAAGCTGAATAATGCTTTTTATATGTGTTTCTTTTAAAACAAAGGTGTATAAATTATGAAGAGGAAAGACACAAGTTTCAGTAAATTTTCCCATTCCCATTTTAGAGTTGAGGAAACTGAGCCTCAAAGAGATTTACTAAAGGTCATACAACTAGCAAGTGGCAGGGTGAGACTTCCACCCCTATATGCTTTGACTGTGTCCCCACCCAAATCTCATGGATGTGTCCCCACCCAAATCTCATCTTGAATTGTAGCTCCCATAATTCCCACATGTCTTGGGAGGGACCCGGTGGGAGATAATTGAATCATGGGGGTGATTTCTCCCATACTGTTCTCATGGCAGCGAATGAGTCTCATGAGATCTGATGGTTTTATAAGGGGTTTCCTCTTTAGTTTGGCTCTCATTCTCTCTTGTCTGTGGCTTTTTACTTTCTGCCATAATTGTGAGGCCTCCCTAGCCACGTGGAACTGTGAGTCCATTAAACCTCTTTTTCATTATAAGTAATCCAGTCTTGCATATGTCTTTATCAGCATTGTAGATACAGACTAATACAGACCCCAAATCTATCTGACACTCAGGTTGGTTGGCACTTTTCTCTCCACACTGTCCTTCCTCCTCTATTCTCTACGTCTGTTTCCCAAACTCTCTATCTACATTCCTCACTCTCTCACCTGGATCCATTGTGACTGATGGAACACATGAAAGACAGTTTGGGCACAGCCTGAAACTCTGTGACTGGAAGATGCTAGCAGTGGTCAAAATCCATGACCCACAGGTCTATAGCAACATGCTCTGCCCCATCCCATGCATACTAAATTAGAATGTCCATTTTAGCAAGATCCTTGGGTGACCAGCATAAGCATCAAGGCCTGAGAAGTACTGCCCAAACCCACTCAGGTAAATCACTACATGGAGAGACACATTTTAGAGTTTCATCATTATCTTTTAAAAATAGAAAGAAAAGGATGGGCATAGTGGCTTATGCCTATAATCCCAGCACTTTGAGAGGCAGAGGTGGGAGAATCACTTGAGCCCAGGAATTTGAGGCTGCAGTGAGCTATGGTCATGCCACTGTACTCCAGCCTTGGTGACAGAGCAAGCCCCAGTCTCTAAAAAAAGGAAAAAAGAAAGGAGAGAATGCTGTGTGCGGTGGCTCATGCCTGTAATCCCAGCACTTTGAAAAGCCGAGGCAAGGGGATCACGAGGTCAGGAGTTTGAGACCAGCCTGGGAAACATGGTGAAACCCTGTCTCTACTAAAAATACAAAAAAATTAGCTGGGCGTGGTGGCATGTGCCTGTAGTTCCAGCTACTCGGGAGGCTGAGGCAGGAGAATTGCTTGAACGTGGGAGGTGGAGTTTGCAGTAAGCTGAGAATCACGCCACTGCACTCCAGCCTGGGTGACAGAGCAAGACTCCATCTTGGGGGGAAAAAAAAGAAAAGAGAGAAAAACCCATCAGTTTAAAAGCTTACCATCTCAATTAACAAGTACAATGGATTGGATTGGTTTCTATAAAAGGGTACAAGGCAGTTGTGATGTTAATGGACTTGCATGGAGACTATCCAAATCACTGTTCATTGAACACTTTCTGTGTGAAAGGTACATGTTTGACCTCATTTACTCCCCACAAAATCCTTGTGACATCAATAAGTCTCTATGTTGCAAGTAAGAAAATTGAGGCCTAGAGAGGCGGAATAACTTCAAGTCTTAAAATCAGTGAGTGCCAAGGTAGGAACTTGAACCACAATTATAGACTCCACACCAGTTCTTCTCTGACTAGTGAGCAGGCACAAAGTTTACCCTTGGGAGGATGGGTCCAGAAGATTAATTCTGTAATTCCAGAGAATTACAAGATGTAGGAACCACAGTCTCAAAAGTGAAGCTCATGCTCAAGTCACATGGCAAGGGCAGTAAGCAGTAGCCTCTGTGGCTGAGCTGACAAGCGCCAGAGTCCACTGGGCAGGTGAAATCCATTCTATTTTGTAATGTGATTTGGAGATGTCTATACATAGAAATAAAGTACATTCTTCCTGTCGTCAGGAAGCAGTCCCCATAATAAACAACATCAAATATGCTAGGATCTTAAAAGCCTTTAGGATTTCCAAGAAGTGATCAAATGTTATTTCAGATTTCTGGTAATAGAAGTGTTCTAGGAAAATGAAGCTTTGGGCTTTTGGTTAAATAAAACATATTGAACAAACAGGCTTATTTCCATTTCCCCCCAAATCCCCAGAATGACTATAAAGGAATAATAAATAAAATGAGTATAAGTGCTAGAATTCCTATGTTTAGGAAAACACCTTGATGGATTTCAGGATTATGAAATGTAAGGACTTCTTAGTTAATTAGAACAGAAGAAAATTTAATTGCACTGGGATATAAATAACAGAAATTTCAGAATTGCCCTCTGACTGCTGAAGATGGGGAGAGTTTGGGAGGTCCTAGAACAAGAAGCATTGAGATGCAGGAAATCTTGGAGAGAAGATTACTGGTGAGCAGCGTCCCAGAGAAAAGGGCATCGCCCAGATGGTTCTTTATGGTAGGGGTGAGTGAGTGATATGGTCTGGGTCTGTGCCCTCACCCAAATGTCATCTTGAATTGTATTCCAAATTGTAATCCCCATGTGTGGAGGGAGGGAATCTTGTGGGAGGTTATTAGGTCACGGGCGTGTTCCCCCCATGCTGTTCTTGTGATAATGAGTGAGTTCTTACTTTCCTTTATAAATTACCCTGTCTTGGGTATTTCTTCATAGCAGCATGAGAATGGACTAATACAGTGAGGAAGGGGAAAATGTCAAAAATTCTATTATTGATGTTTCTTATTCCCTGCTCCGCTGAAATAATCTTTCATTTTCCCCAGTTAACAACCTAATAGTTTGAGATTGATACTCTGGGAAATGAAGGGGGAGAGGCTACCCCACACTAAGAACAAAGCAGGGAGGAGAGAGGACAAAAAGGTTGGGGGCAGATAGGGTGATGGGGAGTCAAGAGAACAGGCTCTCATGATAAGAGGAAGCCAAAGGTAAATAAACTTCCTCTCCCTGACTCCTTACCCACCATAATTCCAGAATCTTTTGTAATGTAATAAAGAACTGTCATACATCTGTTTGGGCTAATGATGCTCTGAGGCACCTCTGTTTTCAGCTGTTTCTTGTTTAGGCCCAAGTAGGGTGAACAGAGGAGGCGAGACAACAAACAGGGCTATTGGCAGGAGGAATTTGGAGGGATTGGTAGTTATCGGCCTCCTTTGCTATGGAAATTTGTGGCTGGAAGAATTGGGGACACTTAGGCTACAGATATAAGGTCTTATTTAATTCATCAATTAGCCTTGTGAGATTAGCATTTTTATCTTCCCCATTTTACAGGTAAGAAAACTGAAGTTGGTGAGTTTCAGTATGTTGTCCAGTATATTGTAGCTAGAAAGTGACTGAAGAAAAATTTGAATCCAACTATGCATTTCTCAAGAATTATCTACAATTTGTGTTTTGATTATGTTACGTAAAACATGTGCATCTGAGGGGACCTTTCCACCATCACAAAATTGTGCATTTTTAAGGAAGTATTAATGGGCTCCCAAATATTTCCTCTTCACTTTTTCTTCCCATGACCTTTTGCTGCTTGGCAGATGGGGCATAGGGTAAGGAGTTTTAAATTTAAGCATGGTCCTACAAACATTTTCTGTCTTTAGGTTTCTCCCATGGCTTGTGGGAGATTCGGGTGATGCAGTATAAGGAGAAAGCCAAGACAGACTCTTCCTTCCGTATCTTAAATAATTGCTCTGCCCTGGGCTTCCAGAGCCTCTGAACAGATAGGTACAGACCCCTTGGTCAAAAAAGTCAAATATTCTTCTGTTTCCTTCTCTTCCCATTTAGACTGAGCCCCAAGGGGGAAAGTAGGGACTATGCTCATTTCCTAATCTCCTACAGAATCAAACATACAGCTGTGCACATTCTGTATGAACAACAAACACTTGTTGAAATGGAATTCAGTTGAACTCTGCTTCCTTACACATGAATCCACCTGCCACATCCTCAGAGCTTACTGGAAAATGATTGGGAAATAATCCTCTAGACCATGAAGGCTTCATAATAATTCTTTCCATAAAATTAAAAAAATAAACTCTGAAAATTTGTGTGCAGGAACACCTTAACACACCCAATCCTCTGTACAAAATAACCTATCCCATGGCCCTCTCTAGATCTCTGATTTACTACAGCACCATTTACTCTCTCCATGGTAATGAGATCTTCTGATTGGGCAAGGTGAGTTGAGTATACCTGCATGGCAGACTGTTCTGGCTCAGGCTATCCAGATAGAGTATAATCCCTCAGTAACTGTGTTTTTGTCCTTTGCTACTCTACAAGATTATGCTAAGAAAATTAGGTGTAATTTTCTCCCTGGCTCCTCTAAAAAAGAGTAAATCAATCAAAACGATTATTCCAGAAGCATACTGGTATAAGTGATTTCCTGATACAAGCACAGCTGGTTTTGGCTACTCCTTGAGACTTGGTTAGGATTTCACCTCCTAGTTTTACATTTGCTTGTTTGTTAGGCTTCTAGCTTGTGCAAAAGAATCACCTAAGAGCTTTCATCCAAGAACTAGGAATTTCCATCTTTCTGCTAAAGTATTAGAGTACACTATTCAAATATGTTTTATTTTCAAGGGCAATAATTATTTGTAGATGAATTCATTCCCAATAAACATGACTTGACTGTTATTTATCTAAATTCTCAGGTTAACTAGAATGAAATAAAGGACTCAGAGAATCTCATAAAAATTTAAAAGCAGTGTTTTATTCGTGTCCCTGGGATTTGGTTATATTGTCATCAAACTGAACAGTTTGTGTTGAAAACCTGCAAAGGTAGGAAATGTCAGTCAAAACTTTCAATGTTGCAAACATGATAATACTTTTCACAGGGGAAAAATTCAGTAGGAAAACTTAGGAGAACAGGAGCGAAAAGTTGCTCCTTGGGGCTTAAATAAACTCTTCAGATACCAGACTATTCTCTGTTCTTGAACAGCATGAACAATTGTTCTGATTCAATCAGTGATGAATTTTAACTTTTACCCTAGTGAGGTTGGTTCCCATCCACCATAACCAGCAGGAATTTCATGGGATAGATCTAATGCACACTGTCCACTTTATCCTCAGAAGGAAATTTTATTCTCTGACCCAAGAGAAGACATCAATTCAAGTGTTTGTAATGGGGAAGGGTACACATTCACTCTACCTCAGATCTGATATTAGATAAAAACCAGGCATATGTATGAATCCATAGGAAAAAGGTTTAGATGAACATGTAAGCCAGTGAGATGCAACTCAGCAGCCTCCTTAGACCATTCCAACACTGCAGGATGCAGTACCTCTGCTGGGAACTACAGGCAGGATGTGGGTAAATTTTTTCCACAGCAGCAGTCAGTGTTTGGGTATTATCTTCTGTTGTTTCTACCCAAGGATGAAGAGGCTGAAAAATAACAGAAACCATAGTATCTAATTACTTGTCATCAGGAGCTCCCCAAATTGTCTCCTACTGCCAGCACTCTGGGAGTCAGGCTGTGGGTCTAACTCTATTGTTCCTCTGCTTAAAATCTTTCCACCATTCAAGAAAGCACGAAGTCATGATTTGGCCTTGGCGGGCCCCTCCTGTCACCCCACCTGACAGTTAACCCTCTGACCACATGAAACTACATAAGCTAGGCAGTCCATGCCCCTGGGGTTTTACTCATGCCATCCCCTAAGACTTAAATGCCTTCCCCAATCCTACAATCTCCTATCCTGGTTCACAACTAATCAGCCTTCAAACTGGTGTCTCCTCTCTGGTCTCCTGACATGTGAGCCCAAGGAAAAAAGCTCTGTGCCTGTGTTGTAGAAGAAGTTTCTCACTCCTGTCTTATTCCTTTAGTTGAATATCTTAGGCCCAATTCCTTCTAGACTCACTTAAAGGGGGTGGACCTGACTCCTCAGATAACAATCCATGTGTAGTTGATTAGACCTTGCTTCCCAGTTCCCTCAGGGCCATGTCCCATCCTGAGTCAGGGTGGAGATGGGCTAACTGGACAGTTGCCCTGTGCACCTGCAACCAGAATCACTGGAGTGTGAAAAGTAATTACAAAGAAAGAAACATTCTAATTGCAGTTTGAGAAGGGAGTGAAATCTGCACTATGCTCTCACAGAAAACCAATAAAAATGATGGATTGGGTTACCTACAGAGTTTTGTTTAACTAAATAAGGTCTGCAAATTTGTGGTAGGGGCTGCATGTCTCCAGACCCTAGGAAGACAGCCTGAGGACACCAATTCTAGCCATTTTCTCTGTCCTGCCCTCACACTCAGCATTTCCTCTGTGTATACACTGAATAAATGTTTAAAAAGTATTCATTTTGGTCCCCAGGCAAGATGGCCAAATAGGAGCAGCTCTGGTCTGCAGCTCCCAGTGAGACCAACGCAGAAGGTGGGTGATTTCTGCATTTCCAACTGAGGTACCCAGTTCGTCTCACTGGGACTGGTTAGACACTGGATGCAGCCCATGGAGGGCCAGCAGAAGCAGGGTGGGGCATTGTCTCACCCGGGAAGTGCGAGGGGTCAGGGAACTCCCTCTTCTAGCCAAGGGAAACCCTGAGGAACTGTGCTGTGAGGAACAGTGCACTCCAGCCCAGATACTATGCTTTTCACATGGTGTTTCTACCCACAGACCTGGAAATGCCCTCAGGTGCCTATACCACAAGGGCCCTGGGTTTCAACCACAAAGCTGGGTGGCCATTTGGGCAGACACTGAGCTAGCTGCAGGAGTTTTTTTTTATCATACCCCAGCAGCACTTGGAACACCAGCAAGACAGAATCATTCACTCCCCTGGAAAGGGGGCTGAAGTCAGGGAGCCAAGTGGTCTAGCTCAGCAGATGCCACCCCTATGGAGCCCAGCAAGCTAAGATTCACTGGTTTGAAATACTTGCTGCCAGCACAGCAGTCTGAAGTCAGCCTGGGATGCTCGAGCTTGATGGTGGGGAGGGGCATTCGCTATTACTGAGGCTTGAGTAGGCAGTTTTCCCCTCACATTGTAAACAAAACTGCTGGGATGTTTGGACTGGGTGGAGCCCACCACAGCTCTGCAAAGCTGCCATAGCCAGACTGCCTCTCTAGATTCCTCTCCTCTGGGCAGGGCATCTCTGAAAGAAAGGCAGTAGCTGCAGTCAGGGGCTTATAGATAAAACTCCCATCTCCCTAGGACTGAGTACCTGGGGGAAGGGGTGGGTGTAGGCGCAGCTTCAGCAGATTTAAACATTCCTGCCTGCTGGCTCTGAAGAAAGCAGCAGATCTCCCAGCACAGTGCTCGAGCTCTGCTAAGGGACAGACTGCCTCCTTAAGTGGAGGCCTGTCCCTCCTGACTGGGAGACACTGACCCTGATGCCTGTCCCTCCTGACTGGGAGAGACTTCCCAGCCAGCATTGACAGAAACCTCATATAGGAGAGCGCTGTCTGGCATCTTGCAGGTGCTCCTCTGGGATGAAGCTTCCAGAGGAAGGAGCAGGCAGCAATTTTTGCTGTTCTGCAGCCTCTGCTGGTGATACCCAGGCAAAAAGGGTCTGAAGTGGACCCCCAGCAAACTCCAGCAGACCTGCAGAAGAGGTGCCTGACTGTTAGAAAGAAAACGAACAAACAGAAAGCAATAGCATCAACATCAACAGAAAAAAAGACCACACAAAAACTCCATCTGAAAGTGGCCAACATCAAAGACCAAAGGTAGATAAATCTACGAAGATGTGGAAAAACCAGCACAAAAAGGCTGAAAATCCCAAAAACCAGAATGCCTCTTCTCCTCCAAAGGATCACAACTCCTTGCCAGCAAGGGAACAAAACTGGACGAGGAATGAGTTTGACAAATGGACAGAAGTAGACTTCAGAAGCTGGGTAATAACAAACTCCTCCAAGCTAAAGGAGCATGTTCTAACCCAATGCAAGGAAGCTAAGATCCTTGATAAAAGTTTACAGGAATTGCTAACTAGAATAACCAGTTTAGAGAAGAAAATAAATGACCTGATGAAGCTGAAAAACACAGCATGAGAACTTCATGAAGCATACACAAGTATCAATAGCCGAATCAATCAAGTGAAAGAAAGGATATCAGGGATTGAAGATCAACTTAATTAAATAAAGCATGAAGACAAGATTAGAGAAAAAAAAGTGAAAAGGAATGAACAAAGCCTCCAAGCAATATGGGACTAGTGAAAAAATCAAACCTACATTTGATTGGTGTACCTGAAAGTGACAGGGAGAATGGAACCAAGTTGGCAAACACTCTTCAGAATATTATCCAGGAGAACTTCTCCAACCTAGCAGGGCAGGCCAACATTCAAATTCAGAAAATACAGAGAACACCACAAAGATGCTCCTCAAGAAGAGGAACCCCAAGACACATAATTGTCGGATTCATCAAGGTTGAAATGAAGGAAAAAATGTTAAGGGCAGCCAGAGAGAAAGGTCGGGTTACCCACAAAGGGAAGCCCATCAGACTAACAGCAGATCTCTTAGCAGAAACCCTACAAGTCAGAAGAGAGTGGAGACCAATATTCAACATTCTTAAAGGAAAGAATCTTCAATCCAGAATTTCATATCTGGCCAAACTAAGCTTCATAAGTGAAGAAATAAAATTCTTTACAGACAAGCAAATGCTGAGAGATTTTGTCACCACCAGGCCAGCCTTACAAGAACTCCTGAAGGAAGCACTAAACATGGAAAGGAACAACCAGTACCAGCCACTGCAAAAACATGCCAAATTGTAAAGACCATTGATGCTATGAAGAAACTGCATCAATTAATGGGCAAAATAACCAGCTAACATCATAGTGACAGGATCAAATTCACACATAACAATATTAACATTAAATGTCAATGGGCTGAATGCCCCAGTTAAAAGACACGGACTGGCAAATTGGTTAGAGTCAGGACCCACCAGTGTGCCGTATTCAGAGACCCATCTCACATGCAAAGACACACATAGGCTCAAAATAAAGGGATGGAGGAAGATCTACCAAGCAAATGGAAAGCAAAAAAAGCAGGAGTTGCAATTCTAGTCTCTGATAAAACAGACTTTAAGCTAACAAAGATAAACAAAGAAGGGCATTACATAATGGTAAAGGAATCAATGTAACGAGAAGAGCTAACTATTCTAAATATATATGCACCCCATACAGGAGTACCCAGATTCGTAAAGGAAGTTCTTAGAGACCTACAAAAAGACTTAGACTCCCACACGATAATAGTGGGAGACTTTAACACCCCTCTGTCAATATTAGATAGATCAACGAGACAGAAAATTAACAAGGATATTCAGGACTTGAACTCAGCTCTGCACCAAGTGGACCTAATAGACATCTACAGAACTCTCCACCCCAAATCAACAGAATATTCATTCTTCTCAGCACCACATCACACTTATTCTAAAATTGACCACATAATTGGAATTAAAACACTCCTCAGCAAATGCAAAAGAACAGAAATGATAACAGTCTCTCAGACAACAGTGCAATCAAATTAGAACTCAGCATTAAGAAACTCACTCAAAACCACACAACTACATGGAAACGGAACAACCTGCTCTGGAATGACTACTGGGTAAATAATGAAATTAAGGCAGAATAAAATATGTTTTTTGAAACTAATGAGAACAAAGACACAATGTTCCAGAATCTCTGGTACACAGCTAAAGCAGTGTTTAGAGGGAAATTTATAGCACTGTAGAACTAAATGCCCACAGGAGAAAGCAGGAAAGATCTAAAATCAACACCCTAACGTCAAAATTAAAAGAACTAGAGAAGCAAGACCAAACAAATTCAAAAGCTAGCAGAAGACAAGAAATAACTAAGATCAGAGCAGAACTGAAGGAGATAGAGACATGAGAAACCCTTCAAAAAATCAATGAATCCAGGAGCTGGTTTTTTGAAGAGGCTAACAAAATAGAGAGACCGCTAGCCAGACTACTAAAGAAGAAAAGAGAGAGGAATCAAATATACACAATAAAAATGATAAAGGGGAGATCACCACTGAACCCCAAAGGATTATAAACCATTCTACTATAAAAACACATGCACACGTATGTTTATTGCAGCACTATTTACAATAGCAAAGACTTGGAACCAACCCAAATGTCCATCAATGATAGACTGGATAAAGAAAATGTGGCACACATACACCATGGAATACTATGTAGCCATAAAAAATTGAGTTCATTTCCTTTGCAGGACCATGGGTGAAGCTGGAAACCATCGTTCTCAGCAAACTAACACAGGAACAGAAAACCAATCACCACATGTTCTCACTCATAAGTGGGAGTTGAGCAATGAGAACCTATGGGCACAGGGAGGGGAACATCACACAATGGGGCCTGTCAGGGGGTGGAGGGCAAGGGGAGGAATAGCATTAGGAGAAATACCTAATGTAGATGACGGGTTGATGGGTGCAGCAAACCACCATGGCACATGTATACCTATGTAACAAACTTGAACATTCTGCACATGTACCCCAGAACTTAAAATAAAATTAAAAAAATATTATTTTGAAGGGGTACCAAGTTATTTGCCTTCAACCAGCCCTATCTGCTCAACTCCTTTGAACGATTCATAAAGACTGGCATATGGTCAAATAGTTTAAAAGTTTCTTCCTGACCCATAAGCCTTGGTTGCTGTGATTTGCTAGCCACCTCTGCAACCCATCTGTCCTATTTTTTCTTTTCTTCTTCTTTTTTTCCTTCTTTCTTCTCTTTTTTTTCCTTTTTTGTTTTTTTGAGACAGGGTCTTTCTCTGTCACTCAGGCTGGAGTGCAGTGGCTCCATCATGGCTCACTGCAGCCTCAACCTCCTGGGCTCGAGTGATCCTCTCATCCCAGCCTCCCCAGTATCTGGAACTACATGTGCATGCCACCATGCCCTGCTAATTTTTTGTAGAGATAGAGTCTCACTATATTGCCCAGGCTGGTCTCACACTCTCGGGTTCAATATATAATTCTCCTGCATCAGCCTCCCCAAATGCTGAGATTACAGGCTTGGCCACGGAGCCCGTCCTGTCCTGTTTTTCAGTTGCCCTGTTCCCTTCTCCTCAGTGCCACCTGCCTCATTTCTGTCTCCTCCACACTGAGGTTTTCTTTTCTTTT
>NC_045435.1:97052800-97078655 GCF_002776525.5 Piliocolobus tephrosceles | reverse complement strand
GTGTAGGCCAGGCATGGTGGTTCACATCTGCAATTTCAGTTCTTGGGAGGCCTGGGTGTTACTGGAAGCGGGTCCCAATCCAGACCCTCAGAGGGTTCTCGGACCTCACACAAGAAAGAATTTGGGGAGAGTCCACAGAGTAATGTGAAAGCAAGTTTATTAAGAAAGTAAAGGAATGAAAGAATGGCTACTCCAAAGGCAGAATAGCAGCACGGGCTGCTCAACCTAGTGTACTTAGAGTTGTTTCTTGAATATATGCTAAACAAGGGGCGGATTATTCATACGTTTTCCGGGAAAGGGGCTGGGATTTCCCAGAACTGAGGGTTCCTCCCCTTTTTAGACTTTATAGGGTGACTTCCAGGCATTGCCATGGCATTTGTAAACTGTCATGGCACTGGTTAATGCATTATAATTGGAGTATAATGAGTAGTGAGGACGACCAGAGGTCACTTTCATCCTCACAGGTTTTGGTAGGTTTCGGCTGGCTTCTTCATCGCATCCTATTTTATTAGCAGGGTCTTTGTCACCTGTATCTTGTGCTGACCTCGTATTTCATGCCGTGACTAAGAATGACTAACTTCCTGGGAATACAGCCCAGTAGGCCTCAGCCTTATTTTACCCAGTCCCTGTTCAAGATGGAGTCACTCTGGTTCAAACACCTCTGACATAGGTGGGAGGGTTGCTTGAAGCTAGGAGTTGGAGTCCAGCCTGGTAACATAGTGAGATCCTGTCTCTACAAAAATAAAATAAAATAAAATAAAATAAAATAAAATAAAATAAAATAAAATAAAATAAAATAAAATAAAATAGTAAAGTAAAATAAAATAAATAAAATAAAATGTTACAATGTTAATAAGACTAAATTCCAGAATTTTATATTAAAAATGGAAGTCTGAACCTTCCACAAACACTGCTAAAATAATAGCAAAAGTTTTAAAATGGTGTTAAGTAGTAAGAACAAAGAGAATTACAATGGAAATACTCTTTGAAAAGAGAGTTCACCAAATATTTGGAAATGTAGATAGACAAGAGGGAACAGATTAGCATCACAAAGGATGGTATAATGTAGTGTCTGTTGGGTAGTTACTGACAAAACATGTGCCAGATCTGGAACCCCCAAGAAATGGAACACTTGAAGATACCTGCAATTCCAAAATCCATGTAGGTTGGAAAACAGACAAATTCTTTTTTGGAAAGATCATTTATTTGCATAAAGTGGTCTGACTTCACTCATTTGGAGACAAGCTGACTTGAACTGACATGAGGCTATTTATAACCTTTAATTTTTCCACTGAATGTGCACATTTATATGCTTCACTGCAGAAATAATAGTATGTTTGAGAAAATTTTATTTATTAAAATGTCAACAAAAATAGTGATATTGGGAAGACAGAAGAGAGGGTACAAGGGATAAGACTGAAGAATGTAAGAGCTAAATCCTCAATTACCTCAAAAGGAAGTTAAGGCGTAATGCTCTAAAACTGATATTTCAAGAAATGGCAGTGTAAATATATTATTCAGAAATATGATAGCAAATAACTAAATAGTCCTATAACCACAAAGAAGACTAGGTGTCCCAAAACCTTTTGTGGTTAACTTCTATCAAACAGTGAAGGCACATATAATCCTAAACTATATGACCTATTTGAGATAATATAAAGAGAAGGGCTGCTTCTCAATTCATTCAAAGGTGATAGCTTAACTTTAACACCAAAAAACAGGACAGCATGGGCAAGGAAAATTTCAGTCCAGTTATCAATCATGAACCTAGATTTATATTACTAGCAAACTAAATCCACTAATGCAAGAAAAGAATACTACATAATGATTAAGTAGAACTAATTCAGCAAAATAACGTTGATTTAGCGTAAGAATTCATGTAATACGTAACCACCACACTACCTGGTTAAGGAAGAATAATCATATGATTGATTGTTCCAGTTAATACAGAAGCATCTGATAAAATTCAGCATTAATTTGTGATTAAAAAATTAGCAAACCTAGATTACAAAGAACTTCCTTAATCTGATAAAGAGTGTCTACAAATAACCCACAGCAAATTGCATTATCAATAGTGGAAGATTAAAAGCTTCTCCTTTGAAGTCCAGAACAAAGCAAAGATGCCCACCATCACCATGGACCTTCAATTTTGTTCTGGAGGTCTTAGCTAGGTATGAAAATAAAGAAACAAAGTTGACATTTTTGCAGTTATTTACACAGACAAGTCTGAAGAAGCTACAGATATGTTAGAATAAGCAAATTTTATAATTTGCTGGATACAGAATATATAACATAAATATAAGTATATATGTTTTTGCTTCAAATAGATTTATAAACTGGAACAAACTTATCTTGCAGAACTTGACATATTGACTTTAAAATTTATGTAAAATTGCAAAGGGCTAAGAATAGCCAAGATAGTTGTGAAGAAGAAGAATGAGGTATAGGACTCACCCTACCAGATATCAAGATTGATATAAGGCTTTGGTAGTCAAGACAGTGTGGTATGAAAATAAGTACAAACAATACTCATGTGGTTTGGCTGTGTTCTCACCCAAGTCTCATCTTGAATTGTAGCTCCCATAATTCCCACCTGTTGTGGGTGGAACCCAGTGGGAGGTAATGGAGTCCTGGGGGGTGGTTTCCTCCATACTGTTACGGTGGTGAATATGTCTCATGAGACCTGACGGTTTTATAAGGGGAAACACCTTTTGCTTGACTCTCATTCTATCCTGTCTGCCACTATGTGAGACATGCTTTTTGCCTTCCACCATGATAAGGAGGCCTCCCTAGCCATGTGGAACTGAGTCCATTAAACCTCTTTTCTTTTACAAATTACCCAGTCTCGGGTATGTCTTTATCAGCAGTGTGAAAACAGATTAATCCAAATACCTAATGGAAGGGACTAGAAAGTCTAGACACAGATCCTTTCTTACATTAACATTTTACTTATGAGAAAACAGGCATTGAAGATCACTAGAAGAAGAAAGAATTTTCAAAAAATAGCATTGGGGTCAATACATAGTATACAGCTACTCATCTAAGAAAATAAAAAGAGGCTGCCGTGGCTCATGCCTGTAAACCCAGCACTTTGGGAGGCCAAGGTGGGTGGATCCCTTGAGGTCAGCAGTTCGAGACCAACTTGGCCAACATGATGAAACCCTGTCACTAAAAAAAAAAAAAAAAAAAATTACAAAAATTAGCCTGGCATGGTGGTGGGTGCCTATAATCCCAGCTACTTGGGAGGCTGAGTCAGGAGAATCACTTGAACCAGGGAGGCGGAGTTTGCAGTGAGCTGAGATCGAGCCATTGCACTCAATCCTGGATTCCATCTCAAAAAAAAGGAAAGAAATCTGACACTTTTTGACCCTGAACACAAAAATCACTTCCAGATGGATTAATGCAAAAACTATGAAGATTTTAGAAGATATAATGGAGAGACTATTTTGATGACCCTGCCCAATAAAATATTTAAAAATATGAGATACAAAAATGTTAATCAACAATGTAATGATTAATAAATCTGACTACATTAAACAACTTCTGTTCATCAGTCACTGCGAAGAGAGTGAATGTTTGAGCCATGAAGCGAGAGATCTGTATAACTAAGAAAGGGCTGAAGTCAAAGATGTATAAAGAACTTCTACAAATCCAAAAGCCTAACTGATAACTGGGCAAAAGTCTCAGATAAACACTTCACAAGAGAGGAAAGGTAAATTGCTGAGAAACAGAAAAACTCTCTTAACCTTAAATGAATTAAACTACAAATGGAACTATAATTAAATACAATTAAACATATAGATATACATCACACAGCCAACAGATTGATGCAAGTTGAAAGATCCAAAAGGTTTTGAGTGTTGACGTCAGTGGGCAGCCTGACAAACTTTCACTTATTGCTGAAAGGGCATGAATTTGTACCATCACTTTGGAAAACAGTTTGGCATTATCTAGCACATTTGAAGAGATGCAACCTCTATAACGCAGCATTGTCACTCCTTAGTACATATCCTAGAAAAAAGTATGTGCATGTGCACCAACAGATAAGAATAGGAATGCTTATGATATTATTGCTCTTAACAGCCTCAATGGAAATGACCTGGATGTTAACCCATAGTAGACCTGATAATAAACTAATTGTGGATTGATATGTCATGGTTGAGTTTCACTAGCATAATAAATAAGTGAAAGGAATAAGAGACAAAAGAATACCTATAGTATGATTGTATTAGTATATAGTGTATTTTAAGGGATGCAAAATTGCCTGATGTCCCAAAGACTGAAAATGAGACTCTCTTCCTTTCTCTCCAATTTCTTTGTACTTGTGTTTCCCCAGATACTGCATTTCACTCTATGAACTTAAATTTGACCTGCAGAAATATTTTGCCCCAGAATTAGTTGTGATATTAAGTTTCTTATGCTTAATAGGTAAAACCCAGTTATTATAAATTCTCTCAGAAAAAGGGAATTTCAGACATTCCTGTTTTTGTTGCTTTGTTTTGCAAAATTTGTACATCTTTACTGTTGGCACTGTTTAATCTTTCTTACTTTGCTTATTAAAAACTTCTCCATTGCCACCCTCTTCCAGCACGGGGCTAAATTGTCTAGTGACATAGTTTCTGCTTCCACTTGAGTCAATATGGAATGTTATTTCTTTCTATCTATTCAGTGATAAAACCCACTACCTTTTCATGAGCCAATTTATACTCAAGGTCTCTAGACCACCATAGCACTATATATCCTAAAATTTACCCTGTATGGCACCTTTGTAGCCAACCCCCTTCCCATAGAATGTCAACTTAAATATTTTTATCAAGGCAACAAAATATTAAGTCGACAACTCATTATAGATGATAGCAATAAGTATTGAAGTTCAAATTTCTTACATAACTACTTTGTCAAAAATAACACCTGCAAGAAAAATTTTATGAAGCAGGGCACTATCACATTTCAGCAGCTTTTGGATAAAGTGAACATTTTCTCCTTATTGAGATTTATTTCACCATTTGTTAGAAAAGCCTGTTAATATCAAGGCCAAACACTAGAATTCCATTAATTTGTACCAAGAAGAAGGAAAAAATCCCACACTTTAGAAGCTCAAAATGTACAGTATGGAAAGGAAAAAGATAAACTAAGAGTATTAAAGAATTGAATATGAGCTGTGAAATGTTTTACATCTATAATACCAAGATGACACTCCTAGGCTAGATCCTACTTTATCCTTATTATTTCTGGTTATTCTTTTAACTGTCTCAAGCATATTTTTCTGGTTTTCTACAGAACTGGCAACTGCTAATATTTCCTGATTTGGTTCAGTTACTTTCTTGCTGTGTTCTGCTCTATGGAAACGTCAACAGTGCTAGGAGACCTAATTGAAAAATGGTTTGAGAGTGAGCCAGACCTGAGTGTAAATCTTGACTTGGTCACTGAGCAAGTTAAATAACTTTCTCTGTGAAATTGCAATAGTAATTTGTTCATGCTTTGAGGTTTGTGAGGACAATGAGTAATGCTTTCATGGGCAAGATGTCTCACTTTACAGTTGACAAAAGGTGTGTGCACACACACACATACACACACACACACAAGTCTGGTACAGTGTCAGCCAATTTGCTATGCCAAAGGGCAGTTCAGAAGCAACAACACTACCATGGCCCAAACGAAGTGGCCATGGCCTGCTACCTTCTGCAGACTGGGCCTAATTCCAGGCCTAAGCAGAGGCCACTCACACACTCATATTTGGCCTACAGATTCATTTTATTTAATCTGCATAGCACTATTTTGGGATGACTTCATATAAAAGACAGAATTTTCTACTTCCCTTGAAAAATGGGAAGAAAGTGGTAGCATGAGTCCACAAGCTACTAGGGGAAGATCATTAGGGCTGGGAAGTGGCAGCCTCTTTTCATGGCATATGCCCAGTCCATCATGGGCCACCTCAGCCTGCGATTCCCATATACTTTACCTGCCAGGTATTTTACTTGCTACTGGGAGTCTGACAAATGGATGGGCTACACAGTCTTCAGGTAAGCTGTCATTCAAAAATAGTTACTCTCACCCAGACCTGAGAAGTTTAAACAGCCTTGGTTGTGTGCTCTGGGAAGCAGGGAGGGTACCTGTACTGTGGGCCAGTCAAGGTTAGTTCTTTGCTACCCAGGCTGGACTGGCAATGACATTCTGAGCATCAGTTGGCCACAGGCAAGGAGGGAAAGCCTCGCTGGCCCAGCCCTCGGAGGAGATGTGTGAGGTTATTTGTTCTCCCTAAGGATGGGCCAAGGCCGTATGCACAGGCAGCTTTTCTTCCTCTCTACTTTGTAAAATGCTGTTGAATATCTGTTCTTCTCCTAACATCCTGAGTGCTAGGCCCTTTTCCATTTATTTTTTTTCTTCTCCATTCTTGATGTGGCTGCCCTCCTCACTATCAAGGCTGTAGTGGCCAAACTATTTGGTCAGTGAGCAGAGTTGCTGGCCAGTGCAAGGCTAAAACGGAAATTCACGTCTTCCACACATTCAGCTCTGAGCTGAAAGAGTGGAAGATGGAGTTTCTCCTTCCACAGAGCAAAGCAGCTTGTGAATCCATAAACAGATGGAAAACTGGGCAAGATTTTCACCATAGGAACTCGTGGGGAAGGACCACTGAAATTAGATATTAGACGTTCACAAAATTAACTAAGATCCCAAGCATACAGAGTTATTTAATAGCTTCTAATGGTCTGAAAGACAGAAAAGGTATCAAACTAACCTTTTTTTTTTTTTTTTTTGAGATGGAGTTTCACACTGTTACCCAGGCTGGAATGCAGTGGCGTGATCTCAGCTCACTGCAACCTCCCTCCACCTCCCAGGTTCAAGCAATTCTCCTGCCTTAGCCTCCCGAGGACCGGGGACTACAGATGCACGCTGCCATGCCCAGCTAATTTTTTGTGTTTTAGTAGAGATGGGGTTTCACCATGTTGCCCAGGCTGGTCTCGAACTTCTGAGCTCAGGCAATCTGCCAGCCTCGACCTCCCAAAATACTAGGATTACAGGCATGAGCCACTGCGCCCAGCTCAAGCCAAATTTGATTGACAAATTGTTCCATCTTTTTTCTAATGCCACAATTGGTAAATTTGGGAAGTTGTAAAACAAACGTGATGTGATTAATTGCCTAGGTTTGAAGCGTGGCCCTTTTTAGGTCCTTTCCTTTTCTCAGTGCCCCATTTTCTATACTGTCCAATTATCTCTGACTTTATATCCCTGAAATGGAAACAAGTTCTGAAGTATTTGCTTTATGTTAACATATACCCTCCCTGATCATCCTCCCAGATGGATTTCTGTTTCCTGCAACATTCATACAGTGGCCTCTTTGTGGTGGAAATGTAAAGGGTAATTTCCACCAAAAGCTTGTGTGCGGTATGTTTTAATTAAGAAATGAGATGTAGCATTTTCCGGTTACATTAATGAAAATTCTCAGAAACAATTATGCTTGGAAGGAAATATGTGTAACCTTCAGTTGTGTCTACAATGCCTAGAAGTACGGACCCATCCATTGTCGAAAGTAGAGTTCACTAATCATGAGATGATAACACCACACTCAGTTTAGAGCTGCATTGTCCGACTCAGTGACCATGAGCCATATGTGGCTACTGAGCATTCAAAATGTGCCTAGTCCAAATTGAGAAGTGCTGTTAGTGCAAAACATACACTGGATTTCAAAGAATTAGCATGAAAAAACTTGTAAAATATCTAATTATCAAGTTTAAAATATTGGCTGCATGTCAAGATGATATATTTTGGATATATTATATAAAATCTGTCAGTAACATTAATTTTCACCATTTCTGAAGTTAAAAATGTGGCTACTAGAAAGTTTAGAAATGCACATGTGGCTTACATTATATTTCTGTTGGACAGCACTACTCTAGAAGATGGAAGAAAATACCATCGTTTTCATTGCATCACCTTTCAGTCCCTGTGAAGTCTACCCAGGATAGATACTCAGGGATCCATCCCTCTCCCTTCTCCTCTTTTCCATGTCAACTCCTCTGGGTCTCCTCTAACCTCAACACTCCACCACCTTCCATTTGCCTGTCATTATGGGTGACGTTCTTTAAGATGCTAAAAACCAGATGGATCATGGTTTTTTACTCTTTCTTGGAAGGGCATTGAGAGATCTATAGTCTCCCTTGTAGCAGAATTGATTTAGATCTTTCAAAGTCTTCAGGTAGGTACATTAACAATACAAACAAGCTGTCCTCCTACTAATTTTGATGACCTTCCATGGCCAAGTTTTAAAGAGCTCTGATGCTAATATGATCTCAGACTCCTGACTTGATTCCACCAGATATCCTGTCTTACCATGCATGCAAAATAACTCTCCATAAAGCCCACTGAATACTTTTCAATGTATTCCATGTATTTTCTTACTGCATCCTCATAGAATACATTGAATAAAGTAGATCTATTATAAAGCCCATTTTATAGCTATAGTTCCCAAAATGTAAAATGTTTTGCACAAAGACTCAGCAAGGGTTAATCATAGAATTAGGTCATAAGCCCTAATTGTCTTTCAGCCCTGGTTCTCTACAGCAAGTGTAGAAAACAACAGAAAATGTGCTCACACTCTTACACAAATGTTGTAACCAGTTTCTCCTCCAATCCAGTTTTCACAATGTTGCTGAGTTATCCTTTGAAAATGCAGACTTGATTATATTTATTCACTATGAAACAAACAGACAAACAAACACAAGCAAATCTTCACTGGCCACCGAATTACAACCAATCCCTTTAGTCTGCATAAGTGGACATTGATATGCCATCCCAGCCTCATTTCTTTCCTCTCCATCTGCAATCTCTAGAAGAAGCAGGTTGGGTTTTCCCTCTTCCCCACTGCACCCAGCACCTGCTTAAATGTCACAACTCAGCACTTCTTGGGTCTTGTTTTCTCAGATCCTCTCTTCTGGCTCTTTCCATAACCTCTAAATCACTCACCCCCTTTATCTCCTGGTAAAGCCTTTGGGCTTAGAGCAAATGTCAACACTATTGAAAGCTTTCTCCAAACTTCCTAGGAAGAATTAGTATTTTCCTTTTCTGGGTTTCCGTAATCTTTTGTACTGACTTTGTCCACTATACAGTACCTATTACTATTATCATGTTAGAGTCAACTCTTGTGCCTGTCTCCTGCTTTAGACCATGAACTTCTTGAGGAAAGAGACTGTCCATCTTTGTATCTCTATGTGTAGCAGATGTTCAGTGGATTGTCCCATCCATTCTCATCTATATACTGGTTTTCCCAGGTCTATCTGCGGAACCTAGCTTACTCCCCCAATTCCAGATCCAATCATCTGACAAATACCTCTCATCTGATGTCCCACAGGGACTTAAAGCTCATTGTGACTTAACTTGAACTCACTTCCTCCCCTACCCAACCTGCTTCTTCTAGAGTCCCTATCTCTGTGTTTGACATCACCATCTATCCAGTTGCCTAATCCAGAGAACGGGAGTTATCCTTGACTCCATCCCCTCTTTTGCCAACATTCCTCCCCCTCATCCAAACAATCTGATGTATGACTTCTGTTTCTCGAAGATCAATTAAATCTGTGTACTTTATCCCTGCTGTCATTATCTCAGGACATCATCATCTCTTGCTTAGATTACAGAAATTAAATCCTTTGGAGTCTTCAGACTTGCCTCCAGCACCCAGAAAAGTATCTGGCATGTTGCTAGCACTCAATAAATGTATATTGAATGAATCAATCAATGGCTGTGCATAGATGAGTTCACATCTGGCTCAGCCATGCTCAAAGGAACCTCATCTGTTTGAAAATGCCCACCCACTTCCTGATGGAAGGACCCAGGAAAAGACTTTAGAGCTATTTATTTTTGAATTGAAGACTTGAATAGTTTTCTTAACATATGTAGCACCCAGAAGCTTTCAACACATTTGTAGATTAGTCATGTCAGTTAAGTTTCACAATCTCCTATGAGATAAATGACCTTGAGAACTCCCTTCGGTAACTGAGTCTCTTTTTTGCAGTTACAGAGTCTAAGTCATTTTCCCAGAGTTAGCAAGGTGGTAAGGAGAAGAGGCAGGGCTCAGGTCAAAGCATGCAGTCTCCAAAGGTTAGACCAGTTTGGCTAAATTTGGCCTCAGACTCAGTGGAGCAGGCTTGATTCTCTCACTCAATGGAAAGCTTGCTTCTCAGAGAGTAGCTCTGGCAAGGGGATACTATAGGTCAGTGGAGCTCAATGGAAACTTCTGAGCCTCTGCTGACTAGAGGCCTGACACCTCATGCTCATAGCCTGTGGAGCCTGGGAGAGGGGCAAGCGAAGGAAGGCCTGGAACTCGGGCTTGAGGCTTTTCCTTGCCTCACTGTCATCAGTTATGGCTGTCTCTTCCAGATTACTGCCGGAGATGTTAGGAATGATGTGCTCTCTCTCTCTGTCTCTCTTGCTCTCTGTTCTTAGTTTGCCTTCTGGAAACCAAAACTGCTGGAAATGCAGAAATGCTGTTGATGAAATCTATTTGGTAAGGGCAGAAAATTCAGAATTGTGAGTAATCACAGGATGCAAGAAGAATTGCTGCAGTCAGCTTTGATGCCAGGAAATAGGCTGTGGATGGGCACAGATAGTGGAAGAAAAGAATGGGAGCACATCCCAAATAACACTGCAGGTGGCCTGAGCTCTGGAAGGGGCCCACATCTTCCCTAGGCACCATGTGTAGCACTGCTGACGGGGAGCAGGAAGATTTCACTCACGTGGCTCTCAGTGGGTGCACGCTGAGCCCCATAGTGTGTGAGGCCCTGTGCCAGGCACTGGGCGTGGAGCTGATGCAGCACAATCCCTGCTTCCTAGCTGCATAGTGTAGCCAAGCAGATAAGCTGTGCACATAAATAGCATAGTACAAAATACAAAGTCACACATTTCACAAAAGAGATTTTGACAAGGTCCTGGGCCATCTAGAGCGAAGGGAACCAGGGTCTTCTTCATGAGGGAAGAGGGATGTTGTGACCTGTTAGGTTAGATATTTAAGTTAGTTTTGCTGTAGTCAGGTGTGGCATAGTAAGAAACATTCAAACTGGAATGGCAAAACAATTATATTTATTACTCACAGACCCTCAGAGATGAGAACAGTACACCTTTCAGGTCAACAGGAAGCGGAAGAGGACATCCAAAACACATGAGCTCAACCAGCAGACTGGAAACAAAAGAGAGGGAGGGACCTGAGGGCTGAAGCTTTGACTGGGATTCAGGGCACTGCCTATAGGGGTTTCCCACAGGAGGGTTGGATTGCTTAATTTGAAGGGAGTATGAGGCTAAGTGTGGGAACTTAGGGTTATATTATCAATTTACCAGGCTTGAAGCAGAAGTAAGGTGGTTAAGTGGTTCAGGGTACAGGGCCTTATCTGTCTAAAAGAATGAAGATGAGAACTGGGTGAAGAGTGTCTTGAAATATGTAGATCAAGTGTGACAAGCAGTAACAGAACAACAAGAAAGATGTTGCAGCAGCATTAATATAATGAGAGTTATGACAAGGCATTTCAACTGGGCTTAGACTTATATGTAGATTTGGATAAACACAGAGTAAGAACATTCCAGAATGAAAGAATTGCGTATATAAAATCAAGAGCGAGGATTCACGGCAAGGAATCTATTGCTAAAGGTTCTTCAAAACTCAGGAATAGGGACCCCAGCAGCCCTAGGCAATCTGGTCTTCTCTATTGCTTCTACGGACTTTAACCCCGTTTCTGTGGCTGGTGGCTAAGGGTTTCTATTTCTGTATGATTCTGGAGCCTTATGGCTACTTGGTTCTTAGCTTGTTAGCTTCCCCAGAAATAATCCTGCAGAGTTGATTTCCAGGGCATTGAGTCCTGTTCTCTGGTGGAAATCCTCTGCATAAAAGTTGTTGCTGACTTTCTTAGTGCACTCTGTCTGTATCTTTTGATTCCTTTACCATTTTTGTGCATACTGGCGCCCCATATGCTTTCTCTCCTAGGAGTTAGCAAAAGTACCTTTGTCAATGACTGCCCTAAGGCTGAGAGGCCTGCTTGGCCTGTGCCCATGAAGAACAAGATAGGCATGGGTATTTATGTCCTTCCCAGGGTCAGCCCTTGACTGGTGATAGATGGATGTACAGTAGAAGTACTCTACTTTCGTTGTCCCCAACATGTGCCTAACCTGCCTCCAGAGACCCTGGGCATCATACATTGCTTGACTTTTTTTCTTTCCTGATTGCACTTCCCCTTCACTTCTCCAGGTTTTCCCTGGAGGAAATTATTTCCTAATAAACTACTATCACTCAAACTTTTATCTCAAGGTCTGCTTCTGTGGAATCCAACTCAGACATAAGCCAAGTGTGGTAGGCAACATAATGCCCCCTTCAAAGTGTTCCCATCCTCACCCCTAGAGCTTATGAATATAGCAAAGGGGGGCTTTGTCGGTGTAATTAAGGTTGTAGATCTTAAGACAGAGAGATTATCCTGGGTTACCTGGGTGGGCCTAATCTAATAATGTGAACTCTTTTTTTTTTTGAGATGGAGTCTTGTTCTGTCACCCAGGCTGGAGTACAGGGGTGATCTTGGCACCTCCGACTCCCGGGTTCAAGTGATTCTCCTGCCTCAGCCTCCTGAGTAACTGAGATTACAGGTACGTGCCACCACTCCCAGTTAATTTTTTTATTTTTTATTTTTTTAGTAGAGACGGGGTTTCACCGTGTTGGCCAGGATGGTCTTGATCTCCCGACCTCATGATTCCCCGCCTCAGCCTCCCAAAGTGCTGGGATTACAGGCGTGAACCACCACGCCCGGCCCATGTGAACTCTTAAAAGCAGATAACTCTCTGGAAGGAGGCAGGAAGATACAGAAGAAGAAGGAATCAGAGAGATTGGAAGCATAAGAAGGATTTGACACACCTTTGTTGCCTCTGGGATGTAGGGGCCAAGTGCAAAGACCTTTCTCCTTCCTTCCTTCCTTCCTTCCTTCCTTCCTTCCTTCCTTCCTTCCTTCCTCTCTCTTCCTTCTTTCCTTTCCTTCCTTCCTTCCTCTCTCTTCCTTCCTTTCCTTCCTTCCCTTCCTTCCCTCCTTCCCTCCTTCCTTCCTTCCTTCCTTCCTTCCTTCCTTCCTTCCTTCCTTCCTTCCTTCCTTTCTTCCTTCCTTCCTCTCTTTCTCTCTTTCCTTCCCTTCCTTCCTTCCTTCCTTCCTTCCTTCCTTCCTTCCTTTCTTGTTGAGACAGGGTCACACTCTGTTATCCATGCTGGAGTGCAGTGGTGCGATCACGGCTCACTGTAGCCTCTACTTCCCAGGCTCAAGCAATACTCCCACCTCAGCTTCCCGAGTAGCTGGGAGTACAGGCACATGCCACCATGCCCAACCAATTTTTGCACTTTTTGTAGAAATGGGCTTTCCCTTTGGCCAGGCTGGTCTCGAACTCCTGGGCTCAAGCAATCTGCCTGCCTCGGCCTGCCAAAGTGTTGGGATTATAGGCATGAGCCACTGTGCTCAGCCGTAGTTCTTTCTTTTGACCTATAGAACTGTGAGATAATAAATATATGTATTTTTTAAGCTGCTAACTTTGTAGTAATTTGTTACAGCAGCAATGGAAACAAATATACCCAAGTTTCACATAAATAATGTGCACACTCACTATCTATCCTGGTGGCAACTTGTGCTAGGAATGTCATGAATTTTGTCCATATAACCATCTATACTTCAGATCCACACTGATGTAAAGATTTATGAAGTCTGTTGAGCTTTCTGAGGGCTGTCATTTCTTCTTTCCTTTCCCTGACCTCAGTCTGGTTGCATTGGGGTAGGGGTCTTAGTTTGCTTTATTTTCCTCTTATCTGTATTTTATCAGTGAAGGAATGCAGAGGACTGTGGAGATGGGACTTCTGGCAGTGCAGAGGGCATAGGCAGAAATGGGAAATCACTTGGTTGTGGTGAATTAGCTTGTCACCTGAGGGACAGGGGGGATTAGCACAGAGGAAGCCCCCACCAGGGCACTGAACTCCTACATTAGGTTCTCCAGGTTGAGATGTATGAGTGAAAAGAGTGAAACTGCATTTGGAGATCCCAAGGTCCTTAGAGCAAAGGAGCTTGGCCTCCATCCTGCAGTAACAAGAATTGTTGGAGGCTCTCAGCAGGGGTCCTGGATTCTCCAATGACATATTTATTCTTTCTCTTCTGTATCTCTGTTGAAGCACATGTGCCCTTTTTACCAATTATGAGTTTTTTTCTGATCTTCTATCTAACAATAACTCACTCTGAGCAGACACTCTGTAGTCTCAATATGTAATATTTTTTATCTATGTGCAGCTGCACACCTGTGCTATAGCTTTGAGGCATGAATAGAAGCAGACTTCTCCACTGGGAGGTTTCCCTACATCACCACTGTGTGAGTTAGGAGCTTCTTCTATCCCAGTGCCTGACTCTGAAAATCTGAACTGATGAAAGATAAGGGAAATGACAATCTGAGCACCTGCTGATCCCCAGGCTCCTCCTCTTTCTGCCTTCACCTGTAGAGAGGCACTTCTATTTGTGAATATGCTCCCAGGCCTGTGGTGGTGTCAGATTGTATTAAGGGATGGAGCACAGGTCCTGCCCAAAGAGGCCTTACCCAGTGGTGTTCTTCCTGTTGCCCTGTCCTTAGCTTTTTCGTGTGTGTTTAGTTTTTGAGTACCCTGAGAATGAATTCATTTCTCAGGCAAATTTTACATTAATAAAGCTCATGAATGAGACTAAAGTATAATGTAAATAGGTCAAATCCATCATTTACAAGAACTGTCTCAAGCAGCAAAACGTTTAAAGTTCAAATTAGTAAGACACTCTTTCCTTGTTTTCAGAGTTAGTTGAAAGTCAAATCGTAATCAGAATCCCAACTCTCATTTGCAATGAAATCTCTGCCCCAGAGAGAACATTCTGAAGCCCAAGGGGTCCACAAATACTCCCTGTAGTCAGTCGTGCAGGAAGCCAAATAATCCAACGGCTGATTGGTAAGGGTGGAATCAGAACCAGGGGGATTAAATAAGTGTTTGATACTCTTGTGGCTTTTTCACTCCTGTAGTTCAGCGAATCAGAGTGGCGCCCAGCAGCTTCTTCTCTCTTGTTGTTCGGTGAGTGGGAGAGAGTGTTACAGCTCTTTTACTCTGCTGCCCACAGCTCAGCAGGCAGGAGTACTAAGCTCTTTCACTCCCACCGTTCGGCGAGTTCCAGGTTCTTGTCCCACGACCAAGAGGAATAACATATGTGGACACTGGAGAGTGAGTAAAGCAGAGTAGAATTTTATTGAGTGACAGAAAGACAGCTCTCAGCATCAAGAGGGGACCCAAACATAGGTTGCTATCTGTGAGGCTGAGTCTGGGGTTTTTAATGGGTTTAGAATGGGGGAGTGTGTGTTGATTGGTCCATGGGTAGTCTCGGATAAAGCACCATTCAGTTGGCTAAAAGGCATAATTAAGAAGGAACCAATTGTGAGAGTGGGTAAAACCGGAATAGAAGTTCTCACTCAGTTGTGGACTCTGTTTGAAACTGGCAGCTTGGTTTTCAGGCTTTAAACTGTCCTTGGCTTGAAGGTGGGGTTTCACTGGGGACCCATCCCTGTCTGCCTAGGAATTTGTCTGTCTCCTGGCACTATGAATACCATCATGACATCATAGCTGGATGCTTTTCTCTTACAGTTGGGATGGTCTTAGAATGGCATTGGAATACTCAGAGTCCATTATCAAGGATTCACCATGTCTGTCTCCATCTTCTTATTAGAGATGTCTTTGCACCACAACCTAAATGCACTACTTCTGTTGGGCATGACCTTATCTTCACTAGATAGTGTTTAGCTTCTCAATATTCCAGTGTTCAGGTGATCTCTCTGGTTTCTGCATGGCTGATACAGGCCCCTTTCTAAGGGAGTTTCTTCTTTAGATACCAGTATGTTTAATCTGTTTAGATGAGGTCCTGCTAAATAGAAGCCCATTCTGACTTCTTGAGGTATGTTTTCTCCATTTCATTACAAATTGAATTTACAACTTGACTGTCAAGAAAAAATATTTCTCTCATTCTCATGTTCTCCCACCATGTATCCCAAACTTCTCAGAAAGTCATAAGCTTCACCATTTTCTCTCTATGACTTCCTGCCCTGATATTCTCTAAAAGTTCTAGGCTCCAAATGGGTATATAAGTCTTAGATGGGATAAAGGCACAGGGACAGGGTCTAACACCTTGGCCACTACAGGATATGTGCCCAACCAGCAGACAGCTACTCAGAAGTCTGATTGCTACAGAAGATATACAGCGGGAGAGGGAATTATCTTTCTATATCTTTCAAGAAAAGCAGGACTGGGTGATGGGATGAGGCATGGACCACCTATTGTCATTTATTTATCTATATCCATCTACCTTATTGTTTAGTGAAAATTTTTACTAGATTCTGGCTATTGACTACAAATTCTGGTTTTAGCGTGGTTGTGAGTTTCCTTTTTTTTATTATTATACTTTAAGTTCTAGGGCACATGTGCACGACGTGCAGGTTTGTTACATATGTATACATGTGCCATGTTGGTGTGCTTAATTTGGGGGATTATTTATAGTTTGGGGAAATCTCTATTGAGTGTTTCTCACTAGATTTAATCATAAATATAATTCCTAGTTCTTCAGCATATTTTGAGGTTTGTAGCTGCAATGTCTAAACTTAAAACTATGAATATCATGAACAAATGAAACGCATTGTTACTGTCCTGGCTTCTCTCTTACTTTGCACATGAATTTGGGCAGGTGAATTTTTGGACATACAGCTCTGATTATTTGAGACTCAACGGCAATAACTTCATGATGTAAAGTAACTTCATGATAAGGGCTCTCTGAAATGTCAGCATTCATGTTGGCATCTTTCTAAAGAGTCTGTTGACTGTAAAATTGACTTTATGAATTTCAGAAATAGGTCAAGTTTAACGGGACCTTTAATAATTTCAAGACTCAGCATATGCCATGGGAAATGAAGACTGAAAATATTAAAAGTAAATATTTTAGGGGCAGTGTTCTTAGTAGGGAAAACTGAGTATTTTTCTAGAGTGTTTGTGCTGTTGACCTTCTGTTTATGTTCTTTCACAGGTTGTCATACGTTGGAAAATGGATGAGCTTGAAGCTGGTAAAAACAAGCATGGAATCCAATCAAAAGAGTTTAGGTCAGTTGATTTTATGTCTCTTTGAACTTTACTTTGCTTAACAGTAAAAATGTGGGTGATGATATCAGAATTTAACATATAACATACACAAAGTTGTAAGCAGGTGTTAGTTTTCTCCTTTTACAGCACCTTTATCTTCTTTCATTTTTAGTCACTTTTATTCTTTGACCCATCAATATCATCACATCTCATCTTTTTGAAATCGGATACTTTGGATCAGTTTCTAGTCTATACATAAGCCCAGAGATAAGAAGAGAAGTTCCTTTATTTGAGGATAATTTGTCATGAACATTACTATCATGTTTTGACATTTATTAAATATTTGCTGGTTTGGGAAGGAGACAATTAGTATTTAAAACCTCAACATCACATCTACCATATTGCTTAGGCAGGCAGAAGAATAAATGAAATTAAAGCATTTGTTCTTCTAAGTTATGAGGTGATCTCATGTTCTTCATTCACATGTGTAATATTACTTTTTAATCTTCTCCAAAATATGTTTTTATCTGTCAGCTCATTTAATTTGACCCTCCCAGACCACTTTAGGAAATCACGTGATACTTTTTTTTTTTTTTACAGTCGAGGAAACTGAGACACAAAAAGACATAAAAGACACATAACCCAGCTTTAGTGTCTTGCCCAAAGAATCCAAGGCTCTCCAGTGCTAGAGTGCTAGATAGGTTTTTTTTTTAATCCCCAGAGGAGCTAGAGACACCTTAAAAGCTATGCCATTTGCAGTAAATATTTGCACATAGTCATGCATTAATCATGTTAACATTAATGTTATAAATACCCATGCAACTATTTGAAGGTGCTCCAAGGTAACAGTTTGGCCACACGCATTATTTTCTTTTAGGATGTTCAATAATTCATAATATATAGCCAATAACAATTTCAGTACAAATGGATTAGTGAGCATATTACAATCACTTCTACCTATAGTTACTGCCCTTGGAAAGCTTTTATTCTCAGCTCTTTATTAAGAACTTCAAAACTCTTAGCATAACGTAAATTAAATCAGATTATTTAAAATGGTCACTAGTGCATTATAATAGTTCTTGGTTGCAAATGTGTGTTTTGTCATTTATGAGCCCTTTGATTATGACTATACATCAGCAATAAATATATCATCAATCTAGCTTTGAAATCAAAGATTTTTAGCCAATTTACCTTACATAAGTTCATAAAGCAATATCACCTTCTAACTTAAAGATAAAGTGACTTAAAACTGACTGAGCAGTTGTGTATAAATGCTCTTGCACCAATTCCAGTGTCTCCCAAGCAGGGAAACACTGTAAGAAAAGAAAACAAACTCACAGATTCCCTTCTCTCATCTACATTCAGACCAAGCATGAAAAGTATCCCCAGTAGCCAAAAAAAGTAATTTAACTCACTCCTACTTGGATTTCCACCTGGACTTCACCATGCAACAATGAGAAAAGAGCATGTTAAATGCCTATAGCCTATATAGCATTTTTAATGAAATGCTGGTATCCCCCTCTACCAAGTGGTCTAAAAAGACAAAACCCTTCTGCAAAATAAAAAGCTATCTGTGGGAATCAGAAAGATATGTGGCTTTAAGCAATATTTCTATTTAAGCAAAATATCAGGAATTCTTCATTTAATAAATGTATGTATACAGTCAGAACATCTAAGTAGAAGCATATATGAAATTAAAGTTCAGTTTAAACAATAAGATTTCCTGAAACTCGTTTTCTTTTCTTCTGTGATATTGTAATTATTTTAAAATTAGGCTTCAAATTATTTTTTGCTTTATATGATGAATGATTGTCTTTCTTATTCTAAAATCTATTTTGCCAGAAATTAAGCTATTCTAGCTTTATTTTGGTGAGTATATAATGGTATCTTTCTCCACCCTTTACTTTCAACCTAGCTAGCTATATATATATATATATTTTTGGTTTTAAGGAGCAGAGAGTTTAATAGGCAAGAAAGAAGGAAGAAACTCCCCTATACAGATACAGAGGGAGGGGAGCTTCAAAGCTGAGAGAGGAAACCCTGAGTGCCATGGGAATCAGCCAGTTATAGGAGGAGGCTGGAGGAGGTGGTGTCTGGTTTGCATAGTGCTCAGGGGATTAGTTTGACCTGGTATATCATTCACATAGCCATGAAAAACTGGCCCTCCCACCCTAGCCTTTTAATGTGCAAATACAGGGCGCCATGATGTCCTACACATGTGGGGATATGTGGGGGCGGCCATGTTGCCAGGCACATGTGGGGGCAGTAACCTAGCTATGTCTTCATATTTAAGTGGGTTTTCTTGTAGACAGCATGTATTTATAGTAGGGTCTAGCTTTTTAATCCAATCTGATAATCTGATGTTTAACTGGCATATTTACACCACTTACATTTAAACTGATTACTAATATATTTGAATTGAAATGTACCGTCTTGCTGGCTCTTTTTTATTTGCTCTGTTAACCAAAATGAATGACTAAGGCAAGAGTCTCTATCAATCGAGGTTTATTGAGCTAGAGCTGGAGGGTGTGCCCAAGATAAATATGAGTCACAGACATCCTCTGTGGCTTGTATTCTCCCTGAAGGGGTTTTCAGGGTGCTCAGTATTTATACATTTCTTTCAGGGAGAAAAGGCATGTAGGAAGAGTGGGGGTAGGCAGAAGAATGATTGCTGTCATATTGTCTTTGTTCTGTACCTGAGAAAATAATGATTATTAGTGTGAAGTCCAATAGACGTATTGTGGTTCTATGGGAGAATATACATCTTGAAAGGTTTAAAGGCCACCAAAGAACAACTGATGAGGGCAGTCATCCAGAGATTCCTGAGGCCTCTTGCCTTTCTGTGGGACCTGAGTAGTGTACAACGCTCTGACACAAGGTTGTGAAGCAATAGCTATTAATTTGGGGAAAAGCTGGAAATGTTGCATGACTCTGTTTCCAGTTTCCTCTGGTGTAACTTTGTCCTTTGGCATAACGAGTTTGAGGGCCCTGAGATTATTTTTCTTTACGGTTTTATTTGTTTTTTATTTTCAAATTTTTTGCATTTTTCCTGAGTTTGAGTATTTTATGTGTCACACGTATCAGTGGAAGAGATCACCAAACAGGCTTTGTGTGAGCAACAAGGCTGTTTATTTCACCTGGGTGCAGGCGGGCTGAGTCCGATAAAGGAGTCAGCAAAGGGTGGTGGGATTATCATTAGTTCTTATAGGTTTGGGATGGGCATACAAAGTACATTCTCAGGGGTGGGGAGAATATTACAAAGTACCTTCTTAAGGGCGGGGGAGAATATATGTATCAGTTAGGATGGGGCAGGAACAAATCACAATGGTGGAATGCCATCAGTTAAGGCTATTTTCACTTCTTTTGTGGATCTTCAGTTGCTTCAGGCTATCTGGATGTATACGTTCAGGTCACAGGGGATATGATGGCTTAACTTAGGCTCAGAAGCCTGACATTATGATGCCACTTTATCTCCTTCAGGGACTTATTATGATACCTCTTTTAAAGTGTTTTTAGTGATTAATCTAGGGTTTAGAATAAGCATTAAAAATATGAATCTAACTTCATATAATATATAACACTTTGCATATTTCCAATCCTCCCACTCATTCTTTGTGCCATTTTTGTCACGCATTTTACTTTTACAAAGGCTATAAAGATATACTATATTGTTATAATTTCTGCTTTAAACAGATTTTTTAAAAATAAGAGAAATAAATTAAAAATAAATATTGTATTTTCTTTTCATTTATTCTATTTCCAATGCTCTTCATTTTTGTGTGTGGCTTCTAGTTTCTGACTACATCACAAATTTCCTCTGTCTGAAGAACTTCCTTAAACATTTCTTACAGAGTAAGTCCCCTGACAATACTTTTCTTTCATTTTTGGTGGTCTGAGAAAGTCTATTTCTTTTTCACTTTTGAAGGATATTTTTGGAGAGTATAGAAGAATTCTGCATTGGAAACTTTTTTCTCTCAGCACTTTAGGGAGGTCACCTCATTGTCTTCTGGGTGTCATGGTTTCTGATGAGACATAGCTTAATTCTTATCCTTGCTCCTTGATAGATAACTTGTCTTTTTGTTACATTAAAGTGGTCCCAATCCAGACCCCAAGAGGGGGTTCTTAGATCTCATGCAAGACAGAATTCAGGGTCAGTCCACAGTTCAAAGTGAAAGCAAGTTTATTAAGAAAGTAAAGGAATAAAATAATGGTTCACGAGGTCAGGAGTTCAAGACGAGCCTGGCCAACACAGTGAAATCCTGCCTCTATTAAAAATTCAAAAATTAGGCCAGGAGCGTTGGCTCACACCTGTAATCCCAGCACTTTGGGAGGTCAAGGCAAGGTGGATCACTTGAGGCCAAGAATTCGAGACCAGCCTGGGCAACATGGTGAAACACTGTCTTTACTAAAAATACAAACATTAGCCGAGCATGGAGGCAGGTGCCTGTAATCCCAGCTACTCGGGAGGCTGAGACAGGAGAATCGCTTGAACACAAGAGGCGGAGATTGCAGTGAGCCAAGATCGTGCCACTGCACTCCAGCCTGGGTGACAAAGCGAGACTCTGCCTCAAAAACAAAACAAAACAAAAAACCAAAAACCAAAAAAAAAAAAAAAAAAAACAACCAAACAAAAATAACAGATAAAGTTAACTTGTGGTGCCAGGACATTACCTGCCCGTGGGAGGTGGTGAGTGACTGGAGGGAAGCACGTGGGAACTTTCTAGGGTGACAGATATGTTCTATATGTGGATCTGGGTGGTAAATGTTTCCAGAGATGGTTGTAATAATCCCTGCCATCCTGTATGCGCTTTTCCAGTGTGACTTTTCCAGTCTCCCACCACCACAAGCTTTCTCCTCCCATTGAATGTGGCCTAGTGCTGTGACCTTTTTTGACCAACCAAATGAAGAAGTGATGATGTATAAACTTTCAGACCTGTGCTTTCTCAGACTGCCATTCCCATCTTTGCCCCTTAGAGCACTCCTCTTTGGCATCCAGCTCCCATGCAGCTGCCTGGAGAGGCCCACATCAAGAAAACTGAGGCCCTACATCAGTAGTCTCAGCTGGTATCCAGTCTCAGTTGCCAGTCTTTTAGGGCTGTCCAGCCATTCCAGCCACCAACTGACATCAAAGAGCTCAACTCATAGTATACCAGTCAGCTCACAGAACCTTGAGGAATAATGAATTGTTCATATTTTAAGTTAATCAGCTTTGGAGCAATATTTATGTAGCAGTAAGTAACCAAAACCTTGGGGCTATTAGTTACATGAGCATATACATGTGGCAAAATTCATAGGATTGTACACTTATGATCTGAGCATTTTCCTGTGTGTTAACCTCACTAAAAATATTTATAAATAAAAGTAAACCATCAGAGTATTATATAGTCATGAAAACCCAAAAGCAATCATAATAAATTGTAAAAATTTAAAGCCAATTCTATTACAATCAGAAACTAGAAAGGGTGCTCTGGGATTCAAAATTGCTTTGAAGATTTTAGCGAATTCAATACACAGGAAATTGAAACTGCACAAGTTATGGAAAATAAGAGAAAAAAGATATTTGCTGGTGATAAACTGCATATCCAGAAAACTCCAAAGACTGTATTTGACAATACGATAAATTAATTAAAAATAAAAAGATGTGACTGGATTAACTGTGAATATACACATGCTAGTGGCTTTCTCTATATAAACCATAGTTAGAATAGAAATTTTAAAAATCCAATTTAAATAAAAACAAAAATATAAAATAGCTTAAATAGCTATAGAAAGCACATGGAGGAAGCCACAAAGTATTATTGGAACTAAGATAAACTCTAAACTGAGATATGCTATATACCTCGTTGGGAAAACATTGTATCATAAAAATATTACTCTTGAGTATGCATACATATACATACACACTTAACACAATTCCAATCACAATCCCGACATTTTTGGTTAGTTCAAATTTATTTACAATTCATATGGAAGAATAGCTAAAATGATTTTAAAAAGTAAAACCATGATTGCATATTTGCTTTATCAGCCATTAAAATATATTATATAAAACTCATTGAAATTTAAAGTGCATATTGTCAGAATAGTAAACACGAAACTGAGAGACAGAGTGAAGAGTCTGTACGTAAAGCCCTGAATGAATTTGTGACAAAGTTGGCATTTCAATTCAGGGGTTTATTTAAGGGGTTTATTTAATATTAATATACGATGCCGGCCTAAATTGTACTTTACCTGCAAGAATGCAATATCGGGATTCCAAATCTTAACATACATAAATATACATTCTTGATGATAGAAGAAAATGGAGGATGAAAATGGATTCTTGATGATAGATGAAAATGGAGGTATTTTAGATTGGGAAGTTTTATCAAGGACACATGTATACTGTTTTTTGATAATTTTTTTTTTTTTTTTTTTGGTACAATGAGAGGAACTCATGGTTTTGTATTGCTACTTTTGAAGACCCTATGCTGCATGCCTTTGTAAAATCTCAAATTTGGGAATGAAAGAAGAAACACTGGCTCTGCACACATATGTACACATGAATGTGTGCCCTCACACACAAGCAAACGTACTGAACTTATCCTGAGTTATTTTCTCATCTTATGTAAATGCTCTTTTCTTTCCATTATGTACATGTTGCTGCTACAGGGAGGTAAAAGGAAGGGAGTTGTGGAGGAAGAAAGAGAATGAAAAAGAAAGGAAGAGAAGAGGAGTGCCAAGGCATGGGCCTTGGCAGAGATGGCATGGATTGGGAATACCAGCTTTTTGATTCTTCAAAATGTCTTTCATCTGTTCTGAAAAATTTGGCAATTTCTCCTGTCTTTAATTGCATTGTGTTGGCGGATGATAAGCCATTCTCACGCATTTCTCTCAGTAACAAAAGGTACTGCAATTTCTTCTACCTGTGAGTTTCTAAAGTTCTTGGTTATTGCTTTGAAAGATGTGTGAGATTGCAATCATTCCTTCAACAACAAATATTTGCTTCATTAACATAAAGTATATACTCTGCTGCTCTATTTCCATGCCTTCTGCACACACAATGACTTTTTTGTTTGATTGCTAAATCATAATGAAATCTTTCTGAAGATGTTTTCAATAACAAATTCTCATTGCTCTAACAATGCATATAACTCAGTTGAAGTGAAAGTATTATGAACGGCCATGACCGAGTTTGCTCATGACTACTACAGTGGCTCTACCTCACTGACAGTGATTGTTCTTCTGATTTTACAAAAGTTAAACTACGTAGCTGGGAGTGGTGGCTCCTGCCTATATTCCCAGCTACTCAGGAGACTGAGGCAAGAGAATTACTTGAATCCAGGAAGCGGAGGTTGCAGTGAGCCGAGATTGTGCCGCCGCACTCCAGCCTGGGTGATAGAGCGAGACTCCGTCTCAAAAACAAACAAACAAACAAACAAACAATGAACAAAATTTAAAAGGTGTGTTCTAGAATCAATGAGATACATTAAGTTGCTTCATTTCTAACAGTTCTTTTTCTCCTTTTTGAGCACTTTCTGTAGCAGCTGTGCCTCCCACAAACAGGCCGGTGTGTGCCTGCATCCTGAAGACACAGGATTGGTTCAAGGAACAGCAGCGGCTCAGGCAGGCTCATGCTATCAGCGGAAGCACCAGCACTGACTGACAACCCATCCCACTGTCATTGCACCTTCACAATGGGGATAAAGAGCTGTCTTGTTTGGGATACATAGAGCATGAAGAAGTAGGATCCCTCTTGTGCAGGATTAAGAAAAGGCAGGTTGTTTGCAAGGTCCCAATAAGCAATTGCACAGGCATCCAAGGGCTGAAAATAAAGTACAGTCAGGCTCATGGACAGGGTCTGTTAAGTCAGAACATGAGGTCTCCAACTCTTGGGCCATAAGACTTCTCCTATTTCTGCATCTTCTGATTCCTCTACATAGTAATCACTCAATAGCTACTTGGATGACTTTGGCTCTGGCTCACCATAGTGGTAGCAGGGTCCCAACTGTATATGACACAGGATCTAAGCACAGGGACTTGGTTTCATAATTCACATTCTTGACAGAGAAACTGGCTCAGCCCAGCCCATGGATTTGCTTTCTGTCCCATCCCACCCCTCCTCAGATGTCCATCTTTAGTCAACTGTGACCAATCTCACGCTAGCCCTTCAGCAGGAACCATGATGGGGTCACTCTTTCCACCTCAAATGATGTGAGTAGAGAAGTAACAACTGGCCAGCCCACGGCAGGAGCGTTTTAGTCGTTATTATAACTCCTGGAAGATGCTGCATGGGCCTGGCTTAATATTTTGTTAATCTGTAAATCTTAAGGAAAATTTCAACTTCCTTAGGAGCCTAACTGTAGTAGCCAGGTCATATCTGGCTGTACAGTCATGAAAAAAGAAAAGAAGATGAAACATGGGTTCAATTTTATCCCTAGTTTTAATATTGCCACTTTTTGCTTGCTAAAGTTCTGTGTAAACCTATCAAGCTTAGAGTGCATTCCCTATGAACCAAACAGGCATCTCTGGTACCTAATGACAACCTACCAAGCCTGTTAGAGCCTCTGTTTGGAATTCTATGATCCCATAAGTGATAAATAGTGAAAAAGTAAGAATAGAATGGGCACAGGGGAGGGAAAGGTAGTTCCATGGGGAGAAGTGCATTGACGTGTGGATGGAGAGACATACTTTACAGAATCTTTTTCTTTCTTTCTTTCTTTCTTTCTTTCTTTCTTTCTTTCTTTCTTT
>NC_045435.1:97012748-97052790 GCF_002776525.5 Piliocolobus tephrosceles | reverse complement strand
TCCTTCCTTCCTTCCTTCCTTCCTTCCTTCCTTCCTTCCTCCCTCCCTCCCTTTTTTCTTTCTTTGTTTTTTTTTTTTTTTTTTGATGGAGTTTCACTCTGTCACCCAAGGTGGAGTGCAGTGGCACTATCTTAGCTCACTGCAACCTCTGCTCCCATGTTCAAGCAATTATCCTGCCTCAGCCTCCCGAGTAGCTAGAAGTACAGGCACGTGCCACCATGCCTGGCTTTTTTTCTTTTTTATATTTTTAGTAGAGACAGGGTTTTGCCATGTTGGCCAGGCTGGCCTCAAACTCCTGACCTCAACTGATCCACCAACCTCGGCCTCCCAGAGTGCTCGGATTACAGATGTGAGCCACTGTGCCTGGTCCAGAATATTTTTTTAAGGGATTTATCATAGGGTTTCTTTAAATGAGCACAATTTCAGAATGAGTCATGTCACAAACAGAATGCAGCACTTATATTGCCTGAAGACAGGTGTCCTCATAGGGTAAATAGGACACTAGTCTTACAGAAGAAAGCGACCTTTATCATAGACCAGTGATGTGGCTTTTGTTAGTTCCCTGGATGAGTCCACACTTCAAACTCCCTCTCCATAAAATGTGGGGTAGATTGTGGCTTCTTGCCCAGTGGGCAGGATCCCTGCTTACAAAGAATGCTGCTGCTGCATTGGGAAACAAAAGTGCACACACTATTATCGACACTATGCAAATATGTCTTGGCTGACAGCCCTGCCCATTATAGAATTTATTTAGGGTACCCAAGGCATTCTCTCCCCAAAGACTGTTTTGTGTCGACAGTACATTTTGCTGCTGGCAGAGGCAGAAGAAACCAAGCAGGCTCTCTTTGGCCTAACAGACCTAACAGACTGCCACGTGTTTCCTGCAGATACTTGTGCTGACAGAAGCACCAAATTCATATTCGACTTTCAGGTCTTCACCAGCTGAGACAACTTGACTAGAAATCCAAAAACAGTCAACCAGAAATATGCCTCCAGCACCCATGGCCATAAGTTTCTGGGTTCATGGGGATCATGGGCTCCCCTGTTCTGGGCAATTCCTCCTAGCTGGGCTACTGGAAACAAATTTCCTAAATACTCTGTGGCTGAGTTCTTGAAAGGATGCAAATAGCTGGATTCACCCCTAGCTATTTCCTTCAAAGGCAGTTAACACTAGGGCCAAGCCCTTTCTAATTCTCTGAGATGTGTCTCTGAGGAGACAAAGAAGCCCAAGTTTGGAGTGTGCTGGAAGTGAAGAAGAACCTTCCTCATTCTCATTTATTCAACATCTCATCTTGTACGTGAAAGAAATTTGAAAGCAGCTAGAGAAATATGGGCCAACAAAGAAGAATAAAAAGAAAATCAAAAATTAAAAAAAGAAGAAAAACAAAAGAGACTCAGAACAAAGAAAAATGAGAGTAGGAAAAAATGTGAAGGCTGATGGGGCAAGCCAGCACACAATGCATTTTCCCTGACGACTCTGAAAACATTGCCTGTGTTCACCGATGCTTGATGGCTTTTCTTTCGTGAGGAGGACACAGATACGAACTTGCTTGGACCCTGGGAGGGTGGGGAGGCAGAGAGACTAGCAAAGGGCAGTTCTGTGTTGCATCTGGGGTCAGGTCTCCCCTTTCTCCCACTTTCAGGTTTCCTGACCACACCCGTTCCTCCAGGAAGTAAGTGGACTGCTGCTCACTACCTGAAGGATGATGTTAAAAAAAAAACCCAGAATAAAAGGGTACCAGACAGAGGGCTGGCTCAGATTCAGAACCCCAGCATCCTATTTGGGGCCTGGTAAGGAGAAAAGCCAGGAGCTCTGTACCAGCCAATCTGCTCCTCCTGTGTCTGTGGCTGCTGGTGTCAAAGGGCTGAGGAGAGTGTGTAGGTGGCCCTTTCATCCAGCTTCCAAGTCCACCAGGGATGGACAGTGAAGGCCTAACTCTGTAAAGTATTCACTGCAACTTTCTAGCTATGTGACTGCTATGGTTTGGATATTTGACCTCTCCAAACCTCATGTTGAAATTGGATCCCAGGTTTTGGAGGTGGGGCCTAATGGAAGAGATTTGGATCATAGGGGTAGATCCCTCACGAACACCTGCAAGAGCTCTTTGTTTGTTTGTTTGTTTTGTTTTGTTTTAAGACAAGGTCTCACTCTGTGTTCCAGGCTGAAGTGCAGTGGCGCTATCTCAGCTCACTGCAGCCTTGACCTCCTGGGCTCAAGCGATCCTCCCTCCTCAGCCTCCTGAGTAGCTGGGACCACAGATATGTGCTACTACACCCACCTAATTTTTGAATTTTATTTTTTTGTAGACACAGGGTTTTGCCATGTTGCCCAGGCTGGTTTCGATCTCCTGTGTTCAAGCAATCCTCCTGCCTTGGCCTCCCAAAGGGCTGGGATTATAGGCGTGAACCACCATGGCTGGTGAGAGCTATTTTTTAAAGAGTCTGACATGGCATGTCTCTCTCTTTTTTGCCTCATTTCTCACCATGTGATCACTGCACACGCTGGCTCTTCTTTGCCTTTTGCCTTAAGTAGAAGTAGCCTGAAGCCTTCCCCAGGAACAAATGCTGGAACCATGGAACCATGCTTCTTAGACAGCCTGCAGAACTGTGGGCCAAATGAACCTCTTTTTTTGATAAATACTCAGCCAGCCTCAAGTATTCCTTTTTTTTTTTTTTTTTGACACAGGGTCTCATTCTGTCACTGCAGTCTCAACCTCCCAGGCTCAAGTGATCCTCCTGCCTCAGCCTCCCCACAAGCATGTGCCACCATGCCTGGCTGATTTTTAAATTTTCCTTTTGTAGAGGCGTGGTCTCCCTATGTTGACCAGGCTGGTTTCAAACTCCTAGCCTCAAGTGATCCTCATGCCTTTGCCTCCAAACGTGCTTGGATAACAGGTGTGAGCAATCAGATATTCCTTTATGGTAACACAATGGACTAAGACAGTGACATTGAGCAAACTGGTCAGTCTTCACAAAACTATTTTAGATGAAGCTAAAATGACCTGTCTGAGAAGGTAGATATCTTTAGAATCAAATAGTAATGCATACTATGGCCTAGTTAACATGACCATAACTTATTTATAAGAACCTAGTGAGCTAGTTGAATCAGAGCCTGAACACAGAAACTTTTGATTGATTGGTAAGTTAGCATCCCGGTACTGGAAGAAGACATAGACTAAGAGATCTGCCAGAGAAGTAGAGTCGCATGATGCTTAATGGTTGGAGAGTGGCAGACAGGGCTCTTTCATTTATTTTGGGCCAGTTTCCAAACTTCCTTTAGTCGCAGTTTCCGCCTCTTGAAAATGAGAATAATCATAGTTAAATTCTTTACACATTTTGGGGGGGATTCAATGGCTGGTATATGAAAGGTGTTTAGAATTCCAATTGTCATGGTAAGTGCTCAGTGAACATAAGCTCTTGTTACTACTTTAACAAACATTAATAAAAGAGTAGTCTCCACGTCCAGGAAATTACTAACTCCCCATGGTGCAACATTGTTAGGACAATGTTCTTCCCCCCTTGCAATGAGAGAATGAATACTGTTCTCATGAGCAGAACCATACATGGAAAGCCATGCTCTCAGAGATCCGACAACAGTTTTTGTTGGAAACGTATCTAATAGTACCCGTATTTCACTTTTACTCATTAATGAGACAGTTGTGGATGAGGAAAAGAGTAGTAAAGAAAAAAACGTTTATCTGATGAGTTTTTTCCATGTCTTGGCCAACTCTCTTGCCATCTGCTCTTTATGTGGAATTGCTTTGTTTTCTGGGTGGTGATGGGATCCCAGGAAGGTTTCACACAGCAGAGTAACAGCTGATGTGGAGGTAATGGAGGATAATGACTGAATATCCTTTTCTGAAGATGAATGGTATGTGCAAACATACAAATTGCACCAGTTCTGCAATAGAAGCCAAATTAGAAAAAGCCTGAATAATCCTATATCCTAAAAGAATTGGGTAAAATTTTTGAAAATGCATTAAGAAACAGATAAGGCTGACATAATTAGCATAATTTTTTTCTATAAAATGCTTAATTTAAGAATGCTGAAGGGGAGTTATTCTGTAGAGTAGGTTAAACAGCTTCCCTTTAATCTCATTTACACTATTATATCACTCAGCAAACTATTTCTTTTGTAAAGGTGTTTGCTGGATGCTGTGGGGGAATGTTGGACAGGAATGAACCATGGACATGCCCTCAAAGTAAACTGCATCTTGGACTACTTTTAAATTATTATAAATAGGCTCAAATTTAATATGACTTGGTTGCTCTGTTTTGAAAGATGATGGGAAAATCAAGTTCTTTCTCTGTCTCTAAGAGTAAACCCAGGTTGATTTGGGCTTGCACAAATCAAGAGGAAAGAAAATGAACAGACTTTGTGTGTTTGTGTGCAAGTTTGTGTGTGTATGTGAGTGTGTGAGAGTGTGCTGTGAAAGTGTGTGTGGTTCACTATTACATATAGGGCCTGCCACACTACCTCACAGTAGGCCCTTAGTGGACATGTGCTGAATGATGGAATGTTGAACAGGGACAGGAATTTCTCTGTCCCCAGGAGCAAATCAAAGTACATATGCTCTTCCCTGTAAGGTGTTTCCTATGATAGAGAATCTATAAAGAACTGAGTAGATGGGACTGGATTTAGGGGGCAGCTGAGGTCACCAGTGGTTCAGGAACAAAGGATTCAGGGAGAATCCTGCACTCAAGGCTGAGGTGAGAAGGAAGAAGGTTTTGGAATCCAACTGCTTTGATTTGGAATTTTGGCTCTTTCATTTATTAGCTGGGTGATCTGGTTACCTCTTGTGTTGTGTGCTACATCCCCTTGGTCCCTTGCAGCCTCTGATTTCAGCTGCTGCTATGAAGGGCAGTTCTGTGCAAACTCAAGTTCATCTTCCACTGACAGCTTCCCACTTCCAGGTTTAGTCTTTCTGCTTTCTGTCCTGGGTTCTTCTCCCAGGCAACTAGAATAACAACCCACAGGTACCCAGAAGTGCACAAATGCTCTTACCTATGATATTCAGATGCCGCATCTGGGGAGCCTCTTAGCAGGTCTTGATAGAATTTGACCCCCATGTAGCTGTGGCCTCAGTAACACAATCTGATACTGGGTTTTCCTCTTTCCCTCTCTCCGTCACCAAATTTTATCATTTCTGCTTCCCGGAACCACCTATCTGAATTATTTGCACTCAACGCCTTATTTCAGGCTGTTTTTAGGGAAACCCAAGTGAAGACAGCTTCATAAAACTGAGTGGTATACATCATACAAAAGCAAAGCCCTCTGCAAACTCATCATTCTGAAAAGTGGATTAGTGACATGTGGTCTTCCTAGAGGAGGTCGTTCTGGGTGCTACTCTTTCCTAGGCAAGGGTCTTCAATGGGCAAATCTCACAATCCCCTTTGCTTGGAGAGAGGTGTAGGGCTAGGAGTCAGCTGAGTCAGACAGAAGTGGCCCCCACTTGTTTGTGAGTTGACCCAATTGCCCGTAAGAAAGGAGTTCACACTCCCAAATATTTTATAAATGGCTCTGCTTCCTAGGTAGCTGGAAACCTGGAGTTGTGTGGAGCAAAGTGGAGAAGGAGAAATGCTGGTAGGGGCCACCTGGAAAAGTCTTAAGTTCTACAAGGTAAAACTAAGCATGTATCTCTCCACTTGCAAAGATTTTCTACCACTTGGGTTCAGTGAGACACTCACTCACAAATCAGACAAAACAACTTTATCACTCACAGATTGGCAGCAAAGATAAACAAAGCCCAGAATTCATAGTAAGTTGGTCCTCCAAGGATGAGGAAAGCTGCCCAGGGAAGAGGGAGTCTTGTCTGTGCATGCCCCAGATGCAGTGCAGCTGAGGAACCCTGAAACCACCCCATTCTGGATTTTATACCCTGGGCACAGCTGGGCTCATTGAGCAGAAGTGTTGCAGTGCAGTGTTTTACCCCTCTCTGGGAGAAATAAGGTCACAACCTGGATTATTCTAACACTTCCTCCCCATCTCAGGATGTTGTACTCTGCAGTTATTCTGAGAACTACAAACAGGAGACAGGGAGTCAAGTTGGCCAAGGTCATCTGGGACCTGTCCTCCTGTATCACCAAGTCCAGAGCTGAAGTCAGGAAAGGACAACCATATCTATTCTCATTCAGAATCTCACGGTGGCTCATGCCTGTAATCCCAGCACTTTGGGAGGCTGAGGTGGGCAGATCACCAGTCAGGAGATCAAGATCATCCTGGCTAACACGCTGAAATCCCGTCTCTACTAAAAATACAAAAACAAAACAAGGTGGCGGACGCCTGTAGTCCCAGCTACTTGGGAGGCTGAGGCAGGAGAATGGCGTGAACTCGGAAGGCCGAGCTTGCAGTGAGCCGAGATCGCACCACTGCACTCCAGCCTGGGTGACAGAATGAGACTCCATCTCGATAAAAAAAAAAAAAAAAAAATCTGAAGTTGTCCTGGGCCTTTCCTTTCCTCACCTTCCACATCATTCACTCAGTAATTGAGGTGCATCATTTCCACTTCCTAAAGACTGCTGGAATCTATCCATTTCTCTCCCTCTTCACTGTGACTTAAACCATTGCACCAGCTTCCTGTCTGTCTCCTCAATGCATGGTTCCCACATAATACAGTCCTCATGCACAGGAGTGGGAGTTATCTTTTAAAAAAACCATTCCCCTACTGAGGCTTTTCCATGATTCTCCAATTGCTCCTTAACTCTGACCTGCATGAGCAAGCCCTGCCCTTGGATTAGCTGCTCTCCACCCTCTTTCCCAGAGCTCCAATAGCAGTTTATTTTATTTATTTTATTTTTTCAGTTCATTGTGTACCCCAAGCTTCTCCTCACCACTGGGAGCTTTGTCACATGCTGTCCCCTCTCCTGGGAGGCCCTCTATCCTGACCCCATACAACCTGGCCAACATCAGGTCTCATTGAAAGTTAATTTCCTCAGGGGTATTAAGTTCCTTGTTACACACTTTCGTAACACCTTGTGCTTTGCCTTTAAAATATTTTCCACTCTTTGATTTTAATTATTTGGTTGTGCAATTATTTGTTGTCTGTCTCATTATACTGTGAGCAATGTGGACAGAGTTCATATCTTTCTTGTTGATTAATGTATACACAACATATAAAATATTTCCTGGAATATGGTATCCAATTCTGAGGAAGAGAGAGAGGAAATGATGGAAAGAAAGAGAGCACCCATTAATTGGACACTGAAAATGTGCCAGGCTTAAGTATTACATAGTCATTAATCTGAAATACATAATATATAAGGTAGGCACTATTATCTCTTCTTAGATGTGAAGAAACAGGCCTGGAGAGGTTAAGTAGTTTGCCAGTCACAGGGTTAGTTATTGGTGGATCTGGGGCACAGACTAACTTCCATCTGATTCAAGGCCTCTCCACTGAGCTATGTTTTTAGGTGCACAGGATTCGCTTGGCCATGTCCTTGTTAAAGGCCAGCAGGACTTTACAACAGGCCTTCCCAATGGAGGAACTGCAAATTTCAGAAATAGTTTTGGTCTAGGCAGGATAGGCTCACGAGATGGGCTGGTCTTGGGGGCCTCCGGGGGTTGGGGCTGGAGTGCTTCTGTAGGCTCAGCTGGGAGAGCTGGCAAAGACAGAGCTGAGAAAACAAGGAGGCCAGCAGCTGGGATATAGAAGACACCCTAGGCAATGCTTCCCTTTAAAGAATTTGCCATTTTGTTAGGGAGAGAGGCTTAATAAGCCCCATTCAAGACACTAACAACATGAGAGAGGATTGAGTTCAAGTACAATTGTTGGGAGTTACAAATATGACTCATTGTTTAGCTGATACGGCCTGGACGTTAGTTTTAGAATTGAGTTCTTCATTTTTCATTCATGGTAAGGCATGACTGAAACTGGGTTTTATTTGTGTGGGTTGGATCAGGATGAGGGATGGCATTTCAGGTGGGAAGTACAACATGCATAGACATGGAGGAGGTAAGACAGAGGATAAGGGAGGGGAACAAGATGTGCATAGGATGTCGCAGGAGGTGTGTTTAGCCCAAACCAGGTCATTCTCCCTTCATTGAGCTAAGAGTTTCAGAAACAGAAACAGTATCCCATTCTAGTTAAGCTTCATAATAATTTTTTAAAAAGGTTTCTACACTCACATTACAAAAAAGAGATTCTGAATGCTTACTATATTCAAGGCATGGGCACAAAGTACTCTATGCCTTATCTTATTTGATTCCCACCACGAACCTGAACTTTAGGAACTTATGCCATTCCCATTTGTCAGATGGAGATGCAAAGGGAAGTTTTATAATGTCACTCAGATTAACTCACTGGTAAATCATGGCATCAGGAGTCAAACCAAGCAGCCTGACTCTTGAGAGACACCTGTGCCTTCTTTTCTGTGCTCTGTGCTGACCACCTTCAATGAGTGGGCTATGAGCATAGAGAAGAGATGCCTGATAGTTGCACATCTTTGGCAGACACATTAGCTAATTTGTACCTTGGAAATAGAGAATTTAGGGAATATTTTACTTATTTTGAAGATAGGAAAATTAAACCTGAGGGGCCATTATTATCTAAGTATTAACAATGACAACAATAATAGTGACTCTTCATTGAGTGGCTAACACATCCTGGAAGGCATGCTGGCCTGGCCAGGAGGACTGTCTCCATTGGAGAGTGAGTACAACAGCCAAGGTCACACAGGTACTCATCTAAGAGGAAAATTTTAACAGGACTCCAGGGGACTCTCCAGAGGCAGAAGGTGTGGGCAGAGAGAACTAGCAGCCTGCAGTTTTAATTCCCAGAGGCAACCTGGTAGGACAGATGGGAGTAAAGTAACAAAGGCTGATTGACCATATTGATGACACAAATTTCAATGTATGCAGGGGCTAGCATCTTCCTAATGGTCCTCATTTGTCAGGTGGTAATTCTCATGCCTAGCTCGGGTTGTTTGTCTTCTGTGGAATCAGTGCAAACTGGGGAATCACCACCAGCACACTGAGCTGCTATGGTTATTGTTTGCATCGTTCTTCTTGTTTGGGGAACTTCTACATGAGTGTTTCCTCAAATTTTTGGCCTTAGCAAGGCAGTACCTTGTTTCTGCAAAAAATGAAAAAATAGCCAGGTGTAGTAGTGTGCACCTGTATTCCCAGCTACTTGGGAGGCTGAGACTGGAAGATGGGCTGAGCCCAGGAGGTTGAAAAAAAAATTATTTTTGACCTTAGGACCCTGTTAATACTCTTAGAAGTTATTGAAGATCCCAAAAGAGCCTGTTTATATGGGCCATACCTATTGATATTTTATTACATTAGAAATTAACCGCAAGATATTAAAAATATTGTGTATTAATTAACTTTAACAATAATCAACCCATTAGATGTTAATGTAAGTAATATATTTGCATCATAAATGACTGTATTTTCCCAAATGGAAAGCTTTACTAAGAAGATTGACCATTTCACATTTATGAACTAATGTTGGTTCTGGGATGCAGAGCCTGGCATCATAGGTCATGATTTTGCAGGAATTCTACTGAAAGTATTTCAACCTCTTTGTCCAGTATTTAAATAACATTTAGATACACTTTTTATGGATTTCTTTGGATGCTTAATGCCATCACCGATGCTTTCAATTAACTAAGTGTCAACTCTGCATTTCCTGCAGGCTAACAGATTTACCTTTCAAAATGTGCTTTGGCCCATTGTAATTAATAATGTGACTTTCTGAAATAGGAGAGAGCTCTGCAGCAGGGAAAATGTGCGTTGTGCCCCCTGAGTCCTGTGAATGGCTGCCAGAGCCAAGCCTGGGTTGCAGCATTGGTCAGACACCAGACAATAAATCAGGGTGCTTGAGACTTGTGAGAGCAAACAGGAATGGAGAAAGGGATAAAATTCACTAATCAGCAGTTATTTTTATGTTTCAGAAACCCAATAAACATATCAAATAACAAAATAATGGTTGTTATTGTCTTTAGAGTGTGCTTTGAAGAAGCCTCTTCTGAAAATAATTCTGTTAGCCTGTTATCTCTAAACCACCCTGCCTCCATGAGCCCAGGAAATTAGTCATCCATTAGCGGAGGTCTAGGTTACAAAGCTGTTCTTTATAGACCTCTCTGACCTGCTGGCCTGTGTCCTGTGGTTCTTGCCTTCCCCTACTATGTTCCTGAGCATACAAATGTTTTCTTACTCATCATTTATTATTAAATCTTATTATTTCTATTTTTCATTGTGATAAAATACATCTCATATAAAACTTACCATCTTAATTTTTAAGTGTACACCTCAGTAGTGCTAAGTACATTTACATTGTTGTGCAACCAATCTTCAGAAGTTTTTCACCTTGTAAAACTGAAACTTTGCATCACTCATCAATAGCTTTCCATTCCTTTCCCTCCCCCAGTCTCTGGCGACCACCCTGCTACTTTCTGTCTTTATGAGTTTGACTATTCTAGGTTCCAAATTTAAGTGGACTTACGTAGTATTTGTCTTTTTGTGAATGGCTTAGTTCACTTAGCAAGACGTTCACATGTAAGTTTCATTCATATTATAGCACATGCCAAAATTTGATTCCTTTTTATGGTTGAATAATATTTTTTATATAGATCTAGATACACACACACCACATTTTGTTTATCTATTCACATGTCAATGGAGACTTGGGTTGCTTCCACCTTTTGGCTGTTATAAATAATGTTACTATGAATATGGATATACAGATATCGCTTAGGGACCCCACTTTCAATTCTTTTGGGTGTATACCCAGAAGTGGAATTGCTGGATCATATGGTAATTACATTTTTTATTTTTTTGAGGGAACATCATGTTGTTTTCCATAGCAGCTGTACCATTTTACATCCTCAACAACAGTACACAAGGTTTCCAGTTTCCCTACATCCTAACTATCACTTGTTATATTCTGTTTTTGGTAGTGGCCATCCTAATGGGTTCTCATATTTGTACTCTCCACAACAGTGTATGATGCAGTACCTGGCCTATGGGATGACCACAATAAGTGGCTTTTAAATGGAGTTCTGTTTAGTTTCAATAACATTGAAACTATTCTCCTACAGGTCACCCTGCTCACCCTGGCCATCTTTGACAGTGCACAGTGGTGATCTATATGAGGGATGAGAAACTGTTGTACCTGAAGACAGTGCTTCCCAACACATCCTGCCCATACATGGGGAGCACTCAGCATTTTAAAGACATCAATTTTTCCTAAAAGAATCTGTAAAATTATGTTGGAGCTATCTGATACTACAATATAAAATTTATCTAAAAAATAAGGCTGTGAGAACAGACACAAAACTCCTGGAAAGAAAGAGGAGTTGGGCACAGGAAGACTATTTCCAAGCAATTGAAACCTGTTAAAATGGTATGCAGCTGCCTTTACCAGAAGCCTTTACCAGAAGCTGCTGACCCAGTATGATGCAGATGGTTTTGTTCTGTACCCCTTCCTTACTGTGGCCTGAGGTTTAATATCACAATTACAAATCATGGTGCTGCTATTAGCATTTATTCTTGGGGAAACCTTATTTCTTCTACTTACTTGCTATTCATTGCTTCCAGCTCTGGTTCTGGTCTATGGGTTGTTTTTCTTTTTTTCTCTCTTTTTTAAACTTTTATTTTGGGTTCAGGAGTACATGTGCAGGTTTGTTACATAGGTAAACTGTATGTCATGGGGGTTTGCTGTACAGATAATGTTGTCATTCAGGTAATAAGCATAGCACCCAATAGGTATTTTTTTCTGATCCTCTCCCTCCTCCTACCTTCCACCCTCAAGAAGGTCCCAATGTCTATTGTTCACCTCTATGTATCTATGTTTTCTTGTTATACCTCCTCCTCATAAGTGAGAACATGTGATATTTGGTTTTCTGTTTCTGCATTAGTTTGCTTAGGATAATGGCCTCCAGCTGCAACCATGTTGCTGCAAAGGACATGATCTCATTCTTTTTTATGACTGCATAGTATTCCATGGTGTATATATATACCACATTTTCTTTATCCAGTCTACCATTAATGGACGTTTAGGCTGATCCCATGTCTTTGCTATTGTGAATAATGCTGCAATAAATATACACATGCATGTCTTTATGGTAGAATGATTTAGATTCCTTTGGGTATATACCCAATAATTGGATTGCTGGATTGAATGGTAATTCTGTTTTAAGTTCTTTGAGGAATCACCACAGAGCTTTCCACAATGGCTGAACTATTTTACATTCCCACCAGCACTATGTAAGTGTTCTCTTTTCTCTGCAGCCTTACCAGCATCTGTTATTTTTGAGTTTTTAATAGTCATTCTGAATTGTATGAGATGGTATCTCACTGTGGTTTTGATTTGCATTTGTCTAATGATCAGTGATGTTGAGTATTTTTTCATATGCTTATCGGCCACATGTATGTCTTCTTTTGAAAAGTGTCTGCTCACATCTTTGCTCACTTTTTAATGAGGTTGTTTGGGTTTTGCTTGTAAATTTGTTTAAGCTCCTTAAAGAGTCTGGATATTAGAACTTTGGTGGATGCACAATTTGCAAATATTTTCTCCCATTTTGTAGGTTGTCTATTTACTCTGCTGATAGTTTTGTTTTTGCTGTGCGGAAGCTCTTTAGTTTAATTAGATCACCTTTGTCAACTTTTGTCTTTATTGCAATTACTTTTTGTGTCTTTGTCATGAAATCTTTGTTCAGAATGGCATTTCCTAGATTTTCCTCCATGATTTTTATAGTTTGGGGTTTTACATTAAATCTTTAATCCGTCTTGAGTTGACTTTTGTTATGTGGTATAAGGTAGGGGTCCAGTTTCAACCTCTGCACATGGCTAGCCAGTTTGATATTCCTTTGATGCCTAGTTTATCGAGAGTATTTTAGCGTGGAAGGATGTTTAATTTTATTGAAAGCCTTTTTTTGCATCTGTTGAGATAATTATGTGGGTTAGTGCTGTTTATGTCATTAATCACATTTATTGATTTGTATATGTTGAATCAACCTTGCATCCCGGGGATAAAGCCTATGTGATCGTGGTGGATTAGATTTTTGATGTGCTACTGGATTACATTTGGTAGTATTTTGTTGAGTATCTTTATATTTATATTAATCAAGGATATTGACCTGAAGCTTTCTTTTTTCAGTTGTGTCTCTTTTAGGTTTTGGTATCAAGATAATGCTAGCCTCATAGAATGAGTTGAGGAGGAACACTTTATCCTCAATTTTTTGGAATAGGGTTAGTAGGAATGGCACCAGCTCCTCCTTATACATCTGGTAGAATGTGACTGTGAATCCATCTGGTCCTGGGATTGTTTTTTAGTTGGTAGGCTTTATATTACTGATTTGATTTCAGAACTTGTTTTTGATCTGTTCAGGAATTCAATTTCTTCCTGGTTCAGTCTTGGGAGTGTGTATGTGTCCAGAAATTTTTCTATTTCTTCTGAACTTTTTAGTTTATGTATGTAGAGGTAGTCATCGTAGTCTCTGATGGCTTTTCTTGTATTTATGTGAGGTGAGTGGTAACATCCTCTTTGTCATTCTAATTGTGTTTCTTTGGCTCTTTTCTCTTTTTTTCTGTATTATTCTAGCCAGTGGTCCATATATCTGATTATTTTTTTCAAAAAACAAACTGTTGGATTTGTTGGTGTTATGTGTGGTTTTTTCATGTCTCAATTTCCTTCACTTTAGCTCTAATTTATGTTGTTTATTGTCTTCTGGTAGTTGGTTTGCTCTTGCTTTTGTAGTTCTTTTAGTTGTGATGCTATGTTATTAATTTGAGATCTTTCTAACTTTTTGATGTGGACATTTAGTGCTATAAACTTTCCTCTTAACACTGCCTTAACTGTGTCCCAGGGATCCTGATATGTTGTATCTTTGTTCTCATTAGTTTCAAAGAATTTCTCAATTTCTGCCTTAATTTCATTGTATACTCAAAGTCATTCAGGAGCAAATTGTTTTATTTCCATGTAACTTTATGGTTTTGAGTGATTTTCTTAGTATTGATTTCTATTTATATTATGCTTTGGTCTGAGAGTGTGATTGGTATGATTTTTTTTAATTTGCCAAGTATTGTTTTCTGTCGATTTTGAGGTCGATTTTGGAGTATGTGCCATATGGCAATGTGAAGAATGTATATTCTGTTGTTTGGGGGTGGAGAGTTCTATAGATATCTATTAGATCCAGTGCTGAGTTCAAGTCCTGAATATCTTTGTTAATTTTCTGCCTCAATGATTTGTCTAATATTCCCAGTGGGATGTTAAAGTCTCCCACTATCATTGTGTGGGGGTCTGTTTTTGTAGTCTCTAAGAACTTGCTTTATGAATCTGGGTGCTCCCATGTTGGGTGCATATTTATTTAGGATAGTTAGATCTTCTTGTTGAATTAAACCGTGTACCATTACGTAATTCCCTTTTTTGTCTTTTTTTATCTTTGTTGGTTTAAAATCTGTTTCATCAGAAACTATAATGGCAACCCCTGCTTTTGTCTGTGTTTTTGTTTGCTTGTTTGTTTGTTTTGTTTGTTTGCTTGGTAGATTTTTCTCTGTCCCTTTGTTTTGAGACTATGGATGTCTTTGCATGTGAGATGGGTCTCTTTAAGACAGCATACCATTGGGTCTTGCTTTTTTATCCAGTTTGCCATTCTGTGCCTTTAATTGGAGCATTTAGGTCATTTACATTCAAGGTTAGTACTAATATATGCATATTTGATTCTATCATCCTGTTGTTAGTTGGTTATTATGCAGACTTGTTTGTGTGGCTGCTTTACAGTGTCACTGGTCTGTATACTTAGGTATGTTTTTGTAGTGGCTGGTAATGTTCTTTCCTTTCCATATTTAGCGCTCCTTTCAGGACCTCTCGTAAGGCAGTTCGGATAGTAACAAATTCTGTTAGCATTTGCTTGTCTGAAAAGGATCTTATTTCTCCTTCATTTATGAAGCTTAGTTTGGCTGAATATGAAATTCTTGGATGGAAATTTTTTTCAGCAAGAATGCTGAATATAGGCCCCAGTAGCTTCTGGTTTGTAGAGTTTCTGCTGAAAGGTCCACTGTTAGCCTGATGGGGTTCCCTTTGTAGGTGACCTGGCCCATCTCTTTAGCTGCCTTTAACATTTTTTCTTTCATTTTGACCTTGGAGAATCTGATGATTATGTTTCTTGGGGATGGTCTTCTTATGTAATATCTCACAGAGGTTCTCTGTGTTTCCTGGATTTGAATGTTGTGCTCTCTAGTGAGGTTAGGAAAGTTTTCATGGATGATATCCTGAAATATAATTTCCAAGTTGCTTGCTTTCTCCTCATCTCTTTCAGGGACACCAATGAGTTGCAGATTCAGTCTCTTTACATAACCCCACATTTCTCAGAGATTTTGTTCATTTGTTTTTATTCTTGGATTGTGTTTTGATGTTCTCCTGAATCTCAATCATCATCATTCTTATCCATACTCTGAATTGAATTATATTTCTTTTATTTCAGCCTTGTTTGGGAACTAGTGTGGTCGTTTGGAGGAAAGAAGGCATGCTGGCTTTTTGAGTTGCCAAAGTTCTTGTGCTGGTTTTCTCTCAATTGTGTAGGCTGATGTTTCTTCAGTTTTTGAAGTTGCTGTCCTTTGGTTTGTTGTTGTTTGTTTGTTTTCTTTGATGCTTCTGGGGATTTGATTATGGTATAATGTGGGTTTGGTTGACTGGCTTTGATTCTAGTCCACTCATGGGTCTTGTACTCTCCTTCAATTACTGTTTTCATGCTCATATCTCTTTAGTTGGGTGTACTGGCCCATAGGGTTTCCTCAGACACAGGCTACAGTTGGTAAAAAAGCTGTATCCTTCCCAGGGCAGCCCCAATCTGCTGTCTGTTTGCTTCCTAGGAAAAGACAGCTTGTGTCTCTTCACAGAGCTCGGCAGAATGCTGTGTTGGAAGCTCAAGTGGCTGTGGCCTATCTGGCTAGAGGTGGTTGGGGTGGGGTAGAGTTGCGTGCCTTACCATCTGGGTACTTCCAGGGTGATAGGAGGCTGTGCCTGTTGGCAAATTCAGCAGAGATAGGACTGCTGAGCCAGAAGTTCTAGTAGGCATGGCTTTCCTGGCTACCTGTAGCAGGGGTGGGTGGGGATGCCCACCCTGCCATCCAGATGCTTCCTGGGATAACAGCAGACTGTGCTCACTGGCTGAGTTCCCTCAGAAGCAGGATCACTAGTCTGGAAGCTCTAGAAAGTGTTGCTCACCAGACTACCAGTGGCAAGGGTGTGCAGGGTTGCATGATCTGCCATCTGGGCGTTTTCCGGGACAACAGGAAGCTGCACCCTCTAGCTGAGTTCACATGGAAGTGGGGCCACTGGGCCAGAAGCTCTAGCAGGTGTTGCCTGCCTGGCTATCAGTGGTGGGGATAGATGGAGTAATGTCCGTTGCCATCTTGGTGTTTCTCAAGACAACAGGAAGCTGCACCCTCCAACTGAATTCCCACAAAAGCAGGAACACTGGGCCAGAAGCTCTAATAGTCATTGCCTGCCTGGCTATAAGAAGTAGGAGTTGGTGGGGTTGCCTGCCATGCCATCTGGGTGCTTCCTGGGACAACAGGAGGCTGTGCCCATCAGCTGGGTTCATGCAGAAGCAGGCAACTGGGCCAGAAGTTCTAGAAGGTGTTGCCTGCCTGGATACCAGTGGCAAGTGTGGGTGGAATATCACATGCCCTGCCATCTGGGTGTTTCCTGGGATAACAGGAAGCTGCACCCTGTGGCTGAGTTCACACAGAGATGGGGCTGCTGGGCCAGAAGCTCTAGTCAGGGGGATTCTCCTATTCCCAGTTTGCACAGGTGGAACCTGTGGAACCCCCCTGGTGGCTTTCACTTACTCACCCTTTACCACATTGGAGAGGTTCTCCTGGCTCCATGCTGAGCCCAGATGGGCTGGTGCCCAGTTTCACTTTTCTCTGCTCTCTGTGTCCCCTGCTGCCTTGATGGATCTCAATGTGGTTTCTCAGATGATCAGCCTGCAAGATCAGTGTTCATTAGCCCTTTTCTTTCCTTTCCTCGAAATGGTGCATATGAGCTGCTTCTAGTTCACCATCTTGCCATCCCCCATTGCCCCCACTTTTTTAAAAGAAAGAGTTCTTTGAAGATTCTTTCAACTTCCTGCAAGCACAACAATTCAAAAAGTAAGTTTTCTTTATGATCTAGGTGTTGTGAAGTAAATGGTAGTGATTTGCAAAGTATCTAATATATCATTGTATTAATAATAGGTTTATTTCAGTAATCCAAATAATGCTTTAAACATCATCATCATTTTGCCTTAGTGAAACCAAGGCAGATGAACCTAATGGCAGTGTCAGTACCCTGACTAGACCTCAAGCCCCTAGTGCCCATAGCACCCTTCTTTTCAGATACTGAGATGTCATGTTGTTTATCGAGTGGTTCGTGACTTGGTGACAAATGTTTTGTGGTTTGGGAGGTCAACCAAGTCTGTGGACCAGTTGGGTGTCAGGAATGGCTTCACACAGTCATCCCATCACTGTTCTGTATCTTTTTCGCTGATGGGCCAAACAGCTTTTCTGATTGTATTTTTTAAAGAAACTGTTCTTCTAGGCTTCTGGACAAGCCAGAATTACTGTGTTGTGCTTACTGAAATTCAACTGTTTTCAATGTTGGATAGTGAACAGCAGAAACAACAAGAGAAAAAGCCACCAAATCAGTTTCTATTTATGCCATTCCTACTCATGCTGGTGCTGCTCCTGCTGTCACCTACCTCCTCATGCTTCTGCTCTATTAACAGTGGTTACTTGGGCATATGGAAAAATGCCAAGACTTGTTTCTCCTTTTTTTTTCTTTGTTTTTTTGAAATGGAATCTTACTCTGTCACTAGGGCTGGAGTTCAGTGGCGTGATCTCGGCTCACTGCAACCTCCACCTCCCGGGTTCAAGCGATTCCCCTGTCTCAGCACCCCTGAGTAGCTAGGATTACGGGTGCTCACCACTATGTCCAGCTGATTTTTTGTGTTTTTAATAGAGATGAGGTTTCACCATGTGAGCCAGGCTGCTCTCAAACTCCTAACCTCGTGATTCACTTGCCTTGTACTCCCAAAGTGCTGAGATTACAGGCCTGAGCCACTGCACCCAGCCACATTGTTTCTCCTCCTAAAGCCAGGTAAGACTCAGATGGACCTGGACTGGGAATTGGGGCACCTAGATTCGGGTCCAGCTCATCTTGCAAACATCACTTTTTAACATTCGAGAGGCTCTACTGTCCTATTTGAATCTTAAAGCACCTTAAAGATTATTATACAGTAATTAAAGAGAGGTGTTGTGAAGATTAAATGATGACTTCTGAAATGTTATTCAAATGGAAAGCAGCAGGAACAGCAGCAAACTCTTACTGAGCACCTGAAACACAGAAAGCGTGTGTTAGCTCAGTGAGAACGGCTGTATAATCAACCTAGATTGGGGGACTGGATTCATGAATAAAACCTAAATAACTGTGCAAGGAAGTACATGAAAATATAATGTGTGCTTAGGGCCACCTTTTTGAAAGTGTGACCTACAGAAGAGATTACTGAGAATACTTCATGAAAATAAGTTTTATGTTTAAATCTATTTGGAAAGGTCTGTATTTTATATTCATTCCCTTGGGAATTTACAATGGATAGTGATTAATTAAAAATGTTCATGAATCCTGTAGCAGGTAACCCATGTAAACCACTATTTCCTACACTGACTTGACCAAAGAACTGATTTTCAGTAACACCTATTGACCTGAAGAGGAACACATTTTGGAAAAGCTGATCCAAATCTTGATACTTTGGAAGGACTGTCACAGGTGTGACATTTCTGTGCAAGGTGGCAGCACACAATAAGAGGTCAGTGGAGACATGAGCAAGTTGGGGAGTGTCCACACAACAAAGAAGAAAAGGAGCTGGTGCACAGCAGTCTCACAGATAAGTTTATAAAGGGAGAAGATGTTAGCTGTGGAAAGCCTTGAATGCCAGGTCAAAGGAACTGAACTTACAGGAGGAAGCCCTGCCTTAAAGTTCTTAATGGGCCTCCTCCAGAGAAACCTGTGAGCTTTGTAAGAAGCTGCCCATGGTCCTTGGCATGCATAACAGAGTCATCATCCCTCTTTCCCAGTCAAGAGACCATCAGTTTGGGTCTGTGTTCTCTCCATCTTTACCTATACCAATGGTTCTCAAATGTCAGCATGCATTAGAATAACACAAAGGGGCCGGGCGCGGTGGCTCAAGCCTGTGATCCCAGCACTTTGGGAGGCCGAGACGGGTGGATCACGAGGTCAGGAGATCGAGGCCATCCTGGTCTACACGGTGAAACCCCATCTCTACTAAAAAATACAAAAAACTATCCGGGCGAGGTGGTGGGCGCCTGTAGTCCCAGCTACTCGGGAGGCTGAGGCAGGAGAATGGCGTAAACCCGGGAGGCGGAGCTTGTAGTGAGCCGAGATCGCGCCACTGCACTCCAGCCTGGGTGACAGAGCGAGATTCCGTCTCAAAAAAAAAAAAAAAAAAAAAAAAAAAAGAATAACACAAAGGGCTGGCTGAAATACAGATAGCTGGCTCTACCAGTGTTTCAAATAGGCCTAAGAATCTGCATTTTTAACAAACAAGGTGGAGCTGCAGCCACTAGTCTGGTAACCACCCTTAGAATAATCCTTCAGGAATACTTTTATTACAGATCCTCTTCTCACCAACAGTTTCTGCACTGGTGGACATACACAGCACACAGATGATGGAGATACTTAAGATGGAACTTGAGAGAAAGATGGCTGCAGCCATCTTTCAGTGTGTTCAGTGTGAACTGTTCAGTGTGAACTGAAACACAGTTCACACAACTGATGCCATGCTAGAGTGAGGCCAGTGTTGTCAACCAGCCATCATTGTTATCTTTCTATCAGTAAAGAAACAGGGCTCAGTGAGGGTAGATAATGGGTTAAAAGTGCCTCACCCAGCAGGTGAAAGAGCCCAGATTCTGCAGAGTCGAATTCCAAAATCTAAACGGTCTAATTCTAAATCTAAGTCCTTTCCCCTATATTGTCTCTGAGCATGTAGCACCTCTAGCTCATGGCAGGAGAAGGTATGCAGAGTCTCCTTGGAAATCTGGATAATTTATATCTGCTGTTTCTTTCTATTGCTATTATGAGACAGAGCCGCAGACACAGGGCAAATTGAGATTTAAAAAAAATGGGCTGGGTTTGGTAGATGCTTTCAGTTCTGTGCTACCAGGTTTAATCCTCTTGCTTCTCTATTCAGATTTTCGCCCAGGTTTCTTGTCTAGGAGCTAATCAGGCCTTAATTGGAAATAGAAATGCAATCTCTTGCTTGAGTCACAGGCTGTTAAGAAACCAGAATAGATGAGAGTTAGGCTTGCCTGAATTTGGGCTGCTTCTACTAATGAAGCAAGTGCAAGCTGGAAATCTGTAGCCAATTTAAATAAATGGTCTCTGTCTTGGTCTGTAGTATACAGGGTAAGTTTACCTGCTTTGATATTTGTGGCATCATCAAGCTCCCAAGTGTCTATTTCAGAGTCTTCATCAAATCTCAGAAAAAAATTTGATCAAGAGTAATAACCGTCACACAAAATATCTCCCATGTCACATCATTCAGAATGTAAGGAAGCATTGTAGCGTGCAGCCCCATAAATTCAATTCACTTATAATTTAGAATACTAATAAGATATGATAGACAAACTAAATTTATTTATAAATACCCAACTCATTTTAGACTATGTTTGCCCCAACATCCATTAATTTTTTGATTTAACAGGGAATGTAGGGTAAGTTGAACTTTATTTCATTTCTCTCTTTTTTTTTTTTTTGAATTGCCTCCATATTGGCCAGAGATAAGGGATAAGGAAGAGAAGACAAGTACATAGATGTGGAAAAGACTATTGGCTGTCCTTCAAAATTCACACTTCTCTACTTATAAGAGTATTAGATCTTTTAGCTGGGCATTTGTTTTCTATTTTTCTCAGTCTATGTTGCAACTAGGTGTACTCATGTGATGAAGTTCCGGCTAATGAGATGCAAAGTGTCTTATGGCAGCTTCCAGGAGTCTTCCTTTAGATAAAACAGCCTCTTATCCCTAGAGGTTTTTCTTCAACTAACACTTCATTTTGCTGATAGATTGCCAAAGGCAGACATACATTCTTTGCACCACCTTCCATCAAAATGTGGAGTCTATTTCTTTACCCCTTGAATTTGGTGTTGGATGGATCACATGTTCTGGCCAACAGGACATCAGCAAATGTGATATAAACAGCGCTTCAAAGCACTTGCAGATTAGCCTTGCTCTCTCTTGCTTCTGTGAACTCTGAGCCTGTTACAGAAAATCTCTAAGTTAGCCTTCTTAGTGACGAGAGAACACAGGGATAGCAAGACCTCAGCCATGCCAGCCATCCCACCTGGGCCTAACTAAGACTCTAGATATGTAAGTCCATTGGAGACCACTTAGCACCAGAAAAACTACCCCAGGAGAAAAAAAATCTACCTAGCTAAACCACAGAATTATGAGAAAAACATAAATCATTATTACTTTAATCAGACTAGATGCAGGAGAATAAAGAGTGACTGGAAAACAAAACAGTAGGAAAGATTTAGACTGAAGCAAAGAGAAAAAAGATGCAAAACACTGAAAAGAGAATAAGGTACATATGGAACACAGTGAAAAGTTTCAATATATAAGTACTTGGAATTTCAGAAAGAAAGAGGAGAATATAATAGAAGAATGTGTAATAAATGGTGCTGGGAAAACTGGCAAGCCACACATAGAAGAATGAAACTGGACTCCTATCTCTCACTGTATACAAAAATCAATTCAAGATGGACCAAAGAATTAAACAGAAAACCTGAAACCATAAAAATCCTAGAAGACAATGTTGGGAAAATGCTTCTAGACATTAGCCTAGGCAAAGAATTCATGACTATGACCCCAAAAGCAAATGCAACAAAAACAAAAATAAATAAATGGAACCCAATTAAACTAAAAAGCTTTTGCACAGAAAAATAAATAATAGTCAACATAAAAAGATAAACCACAGAACGGGAGAAAATATTTGCAAACTACATATCGTCCAACAAAGGACAAGTATTCAGTATCTATAAGGAACTGAAATCAGCAAGAAAAAACCAAATAATTCCTTCAGAAAGTGGGCAAAAGACATGAATAGGCATTTCCCAAAAGAAGATACACACATGGCTAACAAACAAGAACAAAAATTCAACATCACTAATCATTAGAGAAATGCAAATTAAAACCACAATCAGATACCACCTTACTTCTGCAAGAATGGCCATTAAAGACAGGGCACAGTGGCTCACGCCTGTAATCCCAGCACTTTGGGAGGCCGAGGAGGGCGGATCATGAGGTTGGGAGATCGAGACCATTCTGGCTGACACGGTGAAACCCCGTCTCTAATAAAAATACAAAAAACTAGCCAAACGTGGAGGCGGGTGCCTGTAGTCCCAGCTACTCGGTAGGCTGAGGCAGGAGAATGGTGTGAACCTGGGAGGCGGATCTTCCAGTGAGCCGAGATCAGGCCACTGCACTCCAGCTTGGGCGACAGAGCTAGACTCCGTCTCGAAAAATAAAATAAAATAAAATAAAATATAGGCCATTATTAAAAAGTCAGAAAAATAAGAGATGTTGGCGTGGATGTGGGGAAAAGGGAATGCTCATACAGTGTTGGTGGGAATGTAAAGTAGTACAATCACTATGAAAAACAGTATGGAGATTCCTTAAAGATCTAAAAGTAGATCTACCATTTGATCTAGCAATCTTACTACTGGGTATCTACCCAAAGGAAAAAAAATCATTATATGAAAAAGACACTTACACATGTTTGTTTATAGCAGCACAATTTACAATTACAAAGATACAGAACCAACCTAAATGCCCACTGACTGAGTGGATAAAGAAAATGTGATATATATACACATTTGGAATATATACCACAGGGAATACTACTCAGCCATAAAAGGAACAAAATAATATATTTTGTAGCAACTTGGATGGAGCTGGAGGCCATTATTCTTTTTTATTCTCTTTTTTTTAAATTATACTTTAAGTTTTAGGGTACATATGCACAACGTGCAGGTTTGTTACATAGGTATACATGTGCCATGTTGGTTTGCTGCACTAATCAACTCATCATTTACATTAGGTATTTTTCCTAATGCTATCCCTCCCCCAGCCCCTGACCCCGCAACATGCCCCAGTGTGTGATGTTCCCCTCCCTGTGTCCAAGTGTTCTCATTGTTCAATTCCCACCTATGACTGAGAACATGCAGTGTTTGGTTTTCTGTCCTTGTGATAGTTTGCTGAGAATGATGGTTTCCACCTTCATCCATGTCCCTGCAAAGGACATGAACTCATCCTTTTTTATGGCTGCATAGTATTCCATGGAATACATGTGCCACATTTTCTTAATCCAGTCTATCATTAGTGAACGTTTCAGTTGGTTCCAAGTCTTTGCTATTGTGAATAGTGCCACAGTAAACACACGTGTGCATGTGTCTTTATAGTAACATGATTTATTATCCTTTAGATATATAACCAGTAACGGTATCACTGGGTCAAATGGTATTTCTAGTTCTAGATCCTTGAGGAATCACCACACTGTCTTCCACAATGGTTGAACTAATTTACACTCCCACCAACAGTGAAAAAGCGTCCTTATTTCTCCACATCCTCTCCAGCATCTGTTGTTTCTTGACTTTTTAGTGATTGCCATTCTAACTCATGTGAGATGGTATCTCACTGTGGTTTTGATTTGCATTTCTCTGATGACCACTGATAATGAGCATTTTCTTCATGTGTCTGTTGGCTGCATAAATATCTTGTTTTGAGAAGTGTCTGTTCATATACCTTGCCCACTTTTTGATGAGGTTGTTTTTTGCTTGTAAATTTGTTTAAGTTCTTTGTAGATTCTGGATATTAGCCCTTTGTCAGATGGGTAGATTGCAAAAATTTTCTCCCATTCTGTAGGTTGCCTGTTCACTCTGATGGTAGTTTCTTTTGCTGTGCAGAAGCTCTTTAGTTTAATTAGATCCCATTTGTCTATTCTGGCTTTTGTTGCTATTGCTTCTGGTGTTTTAGTCATGAAGTCTTTGCCCATGCCTGTGTCCTGAATGGTATTGCCTAGGTTTTCTTCTAGGGTTTTTATGGTTTTAGGTCTAACATTTAAGTCTTTAATCCATCTTGAATTAATTTTTGTGTAAGGTGTAAGGAAGGGATCCAGTTTCAGCTTTCTACATATGGCTAGCCAGTTTTCCCAGCACCATTTATTAAATAGGGGAATCCTTTCGCCATTTCTTGATTTTGTCAGGTTTGTCAAAAATCAGATGGTTGTAGATGTGTGGTGTTATTTCTGAGGCCTCTGTTCTGTTCCATTGGTCTATATATCTGTTTTGGTACCAGTACCATGCTGTTTTGGTTACTGTAGCCTTGTAGCATAGTTTGAAGTCAGGTAGCATGATGCCTCCAGCTTTGTTCTTTTTGCTTAGGATTGTCTTGGCTATGCAGGCTCTTTTTTGGTTCCATATGAAATTTAAAGTAGTTTTTTCAATTCTGTGAAGAAAGTTGGCATTGAATCTATAAATTACCCTGGGCAGTATGGCCATTTTCATGATATTAATTCTTCCTATTCATGAGCATGGAATGTTCTTCCATTTGTTTGTGTCCTCTTTTATTTCGTGGAGCAGTGGTTTGTAGTTCTCCTTGAAGAGGTCCTTCACATCCCTTGTAAGTTGGATTCCTAGGTGTTTTATTCTCTTTGTAGCAATTGTGAATGGAGTTCACTCATGATTTGGTTCTCTGTTTGTCTGTTATTGGTGTATAGGAATGCTTGTGATTTTTGCACATTGATTTTGTATCCTGAGACTTTGCTGAAGTTGCTTATCAGTTTAAGGAGATTTTGAGCAGAGATGATGGGGTTTTCTAAATATACAGTCATGTCATCTGCAAACAGAGATAATTTGAATTCCTCTTTTCCTAATTGAATATCCTTTATTTCTTTCTCTTGCCTGATTGCCCTGGCCAGAACTTCCAACACTATGTTGAATAGGAGTGGTGAGAGAGGGCATCCCTGTCTTGTGCCAGTTTTCAAAGGGAATGCTTCCAGTTTTTGCCCATTCAGTATGATATTGTTTGTGGGTTTGTCATAAATAGCTCTTATTATTTTGAGATACGTTCCATCAATACCTAGTTTTTTGAGAGTTTCTAGCATGAAGGGCTGTTGAATTTTGTCGAAGGCCTTTTCTGCATCTATTGAGATAATCATGTACTTTTTGTCTTTGGTTCTGTTTATGTGATGGATTACATTTATTGATTTATGTATACTGAACCAGCCTTGCATCCCAGGGATGAAGTCGACTTGATTGTGGTAGATAAGCTTTTTGATGTGCTGCTGGATTCGGTTTGCCAGTATTTTATTGAGGATTTTTGCATCGATGTTCATCAGGGATATTGGTCTAAAATTCTCTTTTTTTGTTGTGTCTCTGCCAGGTTTTGGTATCAGGATGATGCTGGCCTCATAAAATGAGTTAGGGAGGATTCCCTCTTTTTCTGTTGACTGGAATAGTTTCAGAAGGAATGGTACCGGCTCCTCTTTGTGCCTCTGGTATAATTTGGCTGTGAATCCGTCTGGTCCTGGACTTTTTTGGTTGGTAGGCTATTAATTATTGTCTCAATTTCAGAGCCTGTTATTGATCTATTCAGGGATTCAACTTCTTCCTGGTTTAGTCTTGGGAGGGTGTGTGTGCCCAGGAATTTATCTATGTATTCTATGTTTTTCGAGTTTATTTGTGTAGAGGTGTTTATAGTATTCTCTGATGGTAGTTTATATTTCTGTGGGCTCAGTGATGATATCCCCTTTATCATTTTTTTATTGCATCTATTTGATTCTTCTCTCTTTACTTCTTTATTAGTCTTGGTAGCAGTCTATCAATTTGGTTGTTCTTTTAAAAAATCCAGCTCCTGGATTCACTGATTTTTTGAAGTATTTTTTTGTGTCTCTATGTCCTTCAGTTCTGCTCTGCTCTTAGTTATTTCTTGCCTCCTGCTAGCTTTTGAATTTGTTTACTCTTGCTTCTCTAGTCCTTTTAATTGTGATGTTAGGATATCCATTTTAGATCTTTCCTGCTTTCTCTTGTAGGCATCAAATGCTATAAATTTCCCTCTATGCACTGCTTTAAATGTGTCCCAGAAATTCTGGTATGTTGTATCTTTGTTCTCATTGGTTTCAAAGAACATCTTTATTTCTGCCTTCATTTCACTATGTACCCAGTAGTCATTCAGGAGCAGGTTGTTCAGTTTCCACGTAGTTGTGCAGTTTTGAGTGAGTTTCTTAATCCTCAGTTCTAATTTGATTGCACTGTGGTCTGAGAGACAGTTTGTTGTGATTTTTGTTCTTTTACATTTGCTGAGGAGTGCTTTACTTCCAATTATGTGGTCAATTTTAGAATAAGTGTGATGTAGTGCTGAGAAGAATGCATATTCTGTTGATTTGGGGTGGAGAGTTCTGTAGATATCTTTAGGTCTGCTTGGTGCAGAGCTGAGTTCAAGTCCTGAATATCCTTGTTAATTTTCTGTCTCGTTGATCTATCTAATATTGACAGAGGGGTGTTAAAGTCTCCCATTATTATTGTGTGGGAGTCTAAGTCTCTTTGCAGGTCTCTAAGTTCTTGTTTTATGAATCTGGGTGCCCCTGTATTGGGTGTATATATATTTAGGATAGTTAACTCTTCTTGTTGAATTGATCCTTTTAACATTATGTAATGGCCTTCTTTGTATCTTTTGATCTTTGTTGGTTTAAAGTCTGTTTTATCAGAGACTAGGATTGCAACCCCTGCTATTTTTTTGCTTTCCATTTGCTTGTTAGATCTTCCTCCATACCTTTATTTTGAGCCTATGTGTGTCTTTGCATGTGAGATGGGTCTCCTGATGGGTCTTGACTCTTTATACAATTTGCCAGTCTGTGTCTTTTAACTGGGGCATTTAGCCCATTTACATTTAAGGTTAATGTTGTTATGTATGAATTTGATGCCATCATTATGATGTTAGCTGGTTATTTTGCCTGTTAATTGATGCAGTTTCTTCATAGCATCAATGGTCTTTACAATTTGGCATGTTTTTGCAGTGGCTGGTACAGGTTTGCATGTTTAGTACTTCCTTCAGGAGCTCTGGTAATGCAGGCCTAGTGGTGACAAACTCTCTCAGCATTTGCTTGTCTGTGAAGGATTTTATTTCTCCTTCACTTATGAAGCTTAGTTTGGCTGGATATGAAATTCTGGGTTGAAAATTCTTTTCTTTAAGAATGTTCAATATTGGTCCCCACTCTCTTCTGGCTTGTAGGGTTTCTGCTGAGAAATCTGATCTGCGGTTAATCTGATGGGCTTCCCTTTGTGGGTAACCCGACTTTTCTCTCTGGCTGCCCTTAACATTTTTTCCTTCATTTCAACCTTGGTGAATCTGACAATTTTGTGTCTTGGGGTTGCTCTTCTCGAGGAGCATCTTTGTGGTGTTCTCTGTATTTCCTGAATTTGAATGTTAGCCTGCCTTGCTAGGTTGGGGAAGTTCTCCTGGATAGAATCTTCAAGTGTGTTTTCCAACTTGGTTCCATTCTCCCTGTCACTTTCAGGTACACAAATCAAACATAGATTTGGTCTTTTCACATAGTCCCATATCTCTTGGAGGCTTTGTTCATTTCCTTTTACTCTTTTTTCTCTAAACTTGTCTTCTTGCTTTATTTCATTAATTTGATCTTCAATCACTGATACCCTTTTTTCCACTTGTTCGAACCTGCTATTGAAGCTTGTGTGTGTGTCATGCAGTTCTCATGCCACGGTTTTTAGCTCCATCTGATCATTTACAGTCTTCTCTACACTGTTTATTCTAGTTAGCCATTCATCTAACCTTTTTTTCAAGGTTTTTAGCTTCCTTGCGATGGGTTAGAACATGCCCCTTTAGCTCAGAGAGGTTTGTTATTACCGACCTTCTGAAACCTACTTCTGTCAACTCGTCAAAGTGATTTTCCATCTAGCTTAGTTCCATTGCTGGCAAGGAGCTGCGATCCTCTGGAAGTGAAGAGATATCCTGGTTTTTAGAATTTTCAGCTTTTTCTGTTTTCTCCCCATCTTTGTGGTTTTATCTACCTTTGATCTTTGATGTTGGTGACCTACAGATGGGATTTTGGTGTAGATGTCCTTTTTGTTGATGTTGATACTATTCTTTTCTGTTTGTTAGTTTTCCTTCTAACAGTCAGGTCCTTCAGCTGCAGGTCTGTTGGAGATTGCTGGAGGTGCACTCCAGACCTGTTTGCTTGGGTATCACCAGTGGAGGCTCAGTTGGAAATGCAGAAATCACCTGTCCTCTGAGTCGATCATGCTAGGAGCTGCAGACTGGAGCTGTTCCTACTTGGCCATTTTGGAACGGACTGCTGGAGGCCATTATTCTAATAAAAGTAACACACAGTGGAAAACCAAAAGCCCTATGTTTTCATTTGTAAGTTGGAACTAAGCTATGAGTACTCAAAGGCTTACAGAATGCCATGATAGACTTTAGAGACGCAGAAGTGGGAGGGTGAGAGGAGGGGTAGGGATAAAAAGCTACACATTAGGTAAACGTACACTACTTGGGTGATGAGTGCCCTAAAATCTCAGAATTCACCACTATAAATTTCATCTATGTAACAAAAAACCACTTGTACCCCTACTAAAATACTTGTTTTAAAAAATAATATGATAGAAGAAATATTTGAAGAGATATGGCTAAAAATATGACAAAAATGATTAAAGATCAAGGTGCTGATTTATTTGGTTCCTGATTAGGGCCTGCTTCTTGGCTTGCAGATGCCTGTCTTCCTGCTGTGTCCTCACATGATGGGGAGAGAAGTGAGGAAAGTTGGGGGATTGGGGGTGTGGGAGGTGGGGATGGAGGTGGGAGTGGGGATGGGAATAGCAAGCTATCTAGTCTTTTCCTCTAAGAGCACTAATCCCATCATGAATACCCCATTCTCATGAACTAATTTGAACCTAATTATTTCCCCAGGGCTTTGTCTCCAAATATGATCATATTGGGGCCTAGGACTTCAATATATGAATTTCAGGAGGTACAACAGAGTCCATCCCACATAGTAGGCCTGCCGAAAAATCAAATATGAACAGAAAACTATAAAAGTAACCAGAAAGGAAAGACACTTATATTCAAAAGAACAACAATCGGGCTGATATCTAACTTTTCAATAGAAATAATAAAAGCCACAACAAGACATAATGTTGTCTCTAAACTTCTGGAAAAGAATAACTGCCAGCCTAGAATTATATACCTAGTGATAATATTCTTCAAAAATAAAAGTGAAATAAAAACATTTTTTTGACAAAAGTAAAAAATTTGTCACACATAAACCTATGGTAAAAGAAATACTAAAGGGAGGTTTTATGACAGAAAGAAGATTATCCCAGAAGGAAGCATGAAAATACAAGAAGAGATAAAAGTCATCAGAAAGGGGAAACAAGTACATTAACATGAGTGAATAATGACTGTGCAAAAACAATTTATTTTGAGAATAAAAATATCTATGGAGTTCAAAATGCGTGACAACAATAATACAAAAGATGAGATGGTGGTAAATGGAATTAAACTGCTAAAATTTCTTAGTATCATTAGGGAAATGATATAAGTACTCATTTTAGAATGAAACAAGTCAAGAATGCATGGTAAAATCTCTAGTATATCCATTATTGGCTGGCCAAATTTATAATGTACAAGCTAATAGAGTTTAAAATTGGAATGAAAATATTTCATCACTCCAAAAAAAGTCAAGAAAGATGACTAAAAAGAATCTGAAACAAACAGTCCAAATAAAAATAACCCAAAAAGTATATCTAAACTCAGCTTATATTTCATGCAAAGGGACTAGGTAATTTAAATATAAAAGTTAGATTCTCAGACTGGGCAAAAGAAAAAAAAAAACTATATATTTTTACTTTGTATAAAAACACAGAAAAGTTGGAAGTAAATATATGGGGGAGGGGATGGGGGCAGGAAGAAAGCTGTACCATGCAAATACCAACTAAAAGAAAGCCCAGATGGCTTCACTGCTGAATTTTTTTAAACTTTCAAGAAATAACACAAATCTTTCACAGTTTCTTCCCGAGAACAGTAAAAGAGGAATACTTCACTTTCCAAATCTTGATTTGTTCAACTTAATGTTGATATTAAAAACCTAACATCAAAAAAGGAAAATTTCAGGCCAATATCTCTTAATACTATAGGTGCAAAAATCCTATTTAAAATACTGATAAATCATGTTCAACAATATATACAAAAGGCTAATTTGAAATTGAGTGTTTCCTAGAAATTCAGCACTGGTTTGAAATTAAAAAATTGATTAACATAATTTAACTATATCAACAGAAAAAGGAATAACAATAAATCATTTTAATAATTGTAGAAAAATAATTTAATAAAAGTAAACATTCCATTATAATGAAACCCTAGAAGAGCCGGAATATCAACAGACTTAATCTAGTAGAGTATATTACACAAAACTTGTACAAATTCATACTAAATGGTGAAATAGTGAACGTTCTGTCCCTGAGATCTGCAATGTGATGAAGATGCTTGATCTCAACGCCTGTAATCAACATTGCACTAAAGGTTTTAGGCATTGTAACAAGATAAGAAAAAAAGTGGAAGTACGAGAGAAAAAAATTGTTATTATTTGTCATTACTGGCTGGCCCAAAGCATCTACAGACAGAATAAGTGAACTTTTAGAATTAATAACAAAATTTAAAAAGTACTTGAGCTATATGGTCAATATATAAATGTCAATGATATTTCTTTATATTAGGAAAAAACAATACGGAAAATAAAATTTAAATTTTATTTTATGAATGCAATGTACAATTATATAAAATGTATCGAAGATTTAGGAATAAATATAATGAAAGATATGCAACACTTCTGATGAAAACTAAAAATCACAAAAGGAAGACTTCAAAGAGTACCTATACAATAGGGAAAATAATCACTGTTTATTTAATAGAGCACTCAATATTGCAAAGGTGTCACTTCTCCCCAAACTGATCTACAGATTCAGTGCAACTCAAGTCAAATTACATAAGGCTGTGTCTTGGGGACATTTGATAAGCTGATTTAAAGTGTTATAGGGAAATGCAAAAGGACCAGTATAGCCAAGCCAATGTTAAAGAAGTTGGGAGATATTGAGACTTATTATACAATTACATTAATCAATGTAAGTTAGGGCAAATAGATCTATGGAACAAAATGGAGAGGTCTGAAACAGACCTATACATAAACATGACTTGATTGTCACAAAAGTAACACCACAGTGGAAAGGAGAGAGGAGAGTCCTTTCAATAAATGATGCTTGAGCCCCTACTTCACACTATTCGCAAGACCCAATTCCAGTTAGATTATTGATTTAAACTTAAATGGCCAACCTTAATGTTTCTAGGATATAGCATAGAAGAATATCTTCATGACTTTAGCATAGGTAAAAGTTTCTTGAATGGGACACAGAAAGCATAAATACTTAAGGAAATGATGGATAAATTGAGATTTATTAAAATTAAGAACTGTTTCATTATGAAAATTCCATTAAGGAAGTGAAAGATACCCCAGAGTAGAAGAAAATATTTGCCACGCATGTATCAACAGCATAATGAACTTTGACATATCATTATAAAAAGAAAGACAATTCAATAGAAAAATGGGCAGTTCACCTAAGGGGATATAAAACATACTAAATATGTTCAGTATCAGGAAAAATGCAAATTAAAACCACCAGAACTCAAACTCTATGACCCAGTAATTCTATTGCTAAATATATGTCCCATACAAATGCTCTCTCCTTCCCCACATCTCCTTCATATTCTCCAGCTCCTAGGGGGCCCCTTTCCCAGTAGCTCTGGTCAGAAAGGCATGGTCCATGCAACCTGAGTTGCCTTTCGAGCAAATCAGTGAGAAAAAAAGCTAAAAGAAAAAAGTAAGTAAAAGGAATCTTTCCACTCCAAGTCCTTCCCTGAGAGAACATCCATCTCTCTAACCAGAGGACTGGCAAATAAAGGGAAAATAAAACAAAGCAAAAACAATACACAAACTTCCCCCTATAGCAATGTGGAAGTATGGAAACTGTATGGAATGCATATAAACTGGTTAGATAGAATAATCATAGCACAAACTTAGTCAAAAATAAAACCTATAATTGACATTGAATTTATGTGTTGCTTCCTAATAGACAAAAAGTGAGAGGGGGATATGATTGTGTCGGATTGACTCTTTGGACTCTGTATCTTATCTAAAGCTTTTCTTAAATGTTTCCACTTTCAGAATCTTTTTTTTTTTTTTTTTTTTTTTTATCCTCAAGCAATGGTTTCTGAGCTGGCAGCCAATTTCTCAGGGAGCTGGGAGTTGCCACAGTGCTGGAAGGAGTGGACCGTTGGCCTCTGAGCATCAGCTCTAGGAACACAGGGGAAGTTGGAACAGACCCACAAGTGTCTCCAAGGGGCTAAGTGGAAGAGAATGGCTGGTCATCTATTCTTTGTTCGTTCATTTAACACATGTCCACTGAATGTCCCACACATGTCTAGAGCTCACTCATCAGGGGACACAGACCCATGCTCCCCTACACTTGTTAGTCATCATTTTACTGCCTTCAATTCAAACACCTTTTGCTTCCAGCTCTGGAGAGAGAGCTAACTGTGTAGCCCCTGCTTGAGTGTCCTAAGACCATGGGGCAGGAGACTTGACCCTGAGACTTGAACATCAAACCAAACACTTGATGGCAAGAAAATGAAAGGCTACATTTGAGAGCATCTTCAGAGAGAACTAGTCAGTTATGTGACCCAGGCAAGGCACTTTACCTCTCTGAATCTCTTTTCTTTGTCTACAAAATGGTGAAAATATAGTAACCTACTCAGAGGGTTACTGTGAGATTAATAATATGACTCTGTAAAATATATACTGGACACAGTAGAATCTTTCCTAACAAATGCAATCCTTTTCCTCTCTCTCTCTTCTTCCTGTTACAATCTCTTGTCTGCTTCAGCAATCTCCCACTTGGACCTCAAGCCACATCCTGAGACCTGGAGAGGCCTCCAGAAAAAATATCTTTCTGCTAGGGAGAGCATTCTTCCACCTGGGAAACACAGAAAATGCAAGCAGCTGGGTCCCTACCCCACCAGCCTTGTCAAGTCAGTATGCCTTCACAAGCTCTAGGGCAGTGCTGCTCAAACTTTAGTGTTCACTCAAACCACTTGGAGACCTTTGTCAAATACACTTTCTGCTTCAAATTGGTTTAGGGTGAAGCCCTGGATATGTATTTTTACCAGGCAGTGCTGATCATGCCAGCTGATGAATTACACTTTAAATGGCTCCTTCCACCTCAGAGAATCCAGCCCCAACCTTCTTCCTATCTGGCATTCCCATTCATACCTTCAATTATACCCTCTCTTGCTTATCCTACAAGAAGGAATACTCTGAGGGTGGTTGCTTCTCTTTCTCAGCCTACCCAACCACACTTGGCATTTCATTCTTTCCCTCACCAAGCTCCAGATGCTGTGGAGGGAGCACAGCCAATCACCCTGAAGAACAATGTCTTCAGCCTAGGAGCACTGGTGTACTAGTCCCCAGCAAAATTTCACACAGCCTCCACTAACAACCACATTCTTATACACAAAGGAAATCACAAACACTACTGATGCTATTTACAGTCAAAGAGTGCATATGAAGATTATGCTACTGCACACAACCAGAATCAAAGGCAAAGTATCCTACTCAACCAACATCATAGATAGGTCTTCAGGAAAAAGTCTTCCCCTACAAAAGCAAATCCAATAAATTGGAAGAAGTAATTGTTATACCAGTTCTAGATAGCAGTGTAAAAAAATTAAGAAACATAAAAAAGCAAGAAAATGTAACACCTCTAAAGGAACGTTCTCTATTCCTGGAGAATAGACTCATTGGAATCCAGCAATAGAGTCCAGTGAAAAAGGTATTTATGAACTCTTGGATAAAAAATCCAGAATATTGACACTCAGGAAGCTCAATGAAATACCTGATAACACAGAAAGACAATACCAAAAAATCAGAAAACAATGCAAGATATGAAAGAGAAATTTACCAAATAAGTAGATATCATGAAAAAGAACCAAACAGAAATTCTGGAGCTGAAGAATTCACTTACTACAATACAAAATACATTTGAAAACTTCAACAGTAGACCAAATCAAGCAGGAGAAAGACTTTTAGAACTTAAAGACAGGTGTTTGGAAATAATTCAGTCAGACAAAAATAAAGAAAAAAGAATATAAAAGAATGAACAAAGACTATGTAATATATAGAACACAATAGAGTGATCAAACGTGTTTAAATTTTTTGTGTCAGAAGGTGAAGAGAAAACAAAAGAGATAGAAAACCTGTTTAATGCATGATTGCTGGAAACTTTCCAACCCTGTTTTCAGTCAAAAGACTTACACATCTATATACACGAAGCTCAGATATTTCCAAACAGATAAAATTCAAGAAGGTCCTCTCCATGGCATACTATAGCTAAAGTGTCAAAAGTCAAAAAGACAAAGAGGGAATTCCAAAAACAAGAGAAAAGCATTTACTCACCAATAAGTGAACTCCTACCAGATTTATAGCAGATTTCTCAGCAGAAACCTTACAGGTCGGGAGAGAATAGATGAATAGAATGATACATTTTAAGTGCTAAAAGGAAAACAAAAACGCTGGCAGCTAAGAATACCATACCCAGCAAAATTCTTTCATAAATAAAGGAAAAATAACATCTTTGGCAGCCAAGCAAAAGCTGAAGGAATTTATCACCACTAGACAAGTTCTATAAGAAAAGTTTAAGAGAGTCCTACACCTGGAAGTGAATGAATGGTATCTACCATCATGAAAACACATGAGAATATAAAACACACTGGTAGAGAAAACAGACAAATCATTAAGAGAAAGGATTCGAATGTCACCACTACAGAAAAACCACCAAACTCCAATGACAAACAATAAGAGAGAAAGAAAGAATATATTAAATATTCAGAAATTAGTTAATAAAATGACAGGAATAAACCCTCACATGTCAATGATAACTTTGAATGTAAATGGTCTAAACTTTCCACTTTAAAGATATAGACTAGCTGAATGATTAAAAATCATGATCAAACTATATCCTGCCTATAAGAGCTCACCTCACCTATAAAGACATACAGACTGTAAACGAGTGGAAAAGGAATATTCTAAGGCAACAGAAACCAAAAGTGAGCAGGAGTAACTATACTTATATCAGATAAAACAGAGTTTCAGTAAAAAAAAGATAATGATAATTTCATTAACTATCATTATCACTGATAATTGATAATAATGGATATATCAAGTATCTGTCATATTATAGATCAATTGCTGATAATATATTGATAATGATAATCTTTTGATTAGGAATTAGTATCCACAATATACAAGGAATTCATACAACTCAATAGTACAATGACAAATATTCCCATAAAAAATGGGCAAAGGACATGAACAGACATTTCTCAAAAGACATAAAAATGGCCAAGAGGTATATGCAAAAATCTCAACATCACTGATGACCAGGAAAATGCAAAGCAAAAACACAGTGTGGTATGTAAATCAGTATAGCCACTATGGAAGACAGTATAAATATTTCTCCAAAAACTAATAATAGAACTTCTATATGATTCAGCAATCCCACTACTGGGTATTTATCCAAAAGAAATCAGTCTATAAAAGGGATACCTGCACCCCCACATTTATTACCACACTATTCACAATAGCAAAGATATAAAATCAACCTAAGTGTCCATCAACAAGTGAATGAATAAAAACAGTGGTATATTACACAATGGAATACTATTCAGCTATATAAAAGAATGAAATCTTGTCCTTTTCAGCAACATGGATGGAACTGGAGGATATTATATTATGTGCAATAAAGCAGGCACAGAAAGACAAATGTCACATGTTCTCACTCATATGTGGGAGCTAAAAAATTGATCTCATGGATATAGAGAGTAGAATGATGGACACTAGAGGAAAGAAAGGGTATGGGTGGGGGCAGTTGAAAAGAGGTTGGTTAATGAGTACAAACCTATAATTAGATAAGAATTAAGTTCCAACGTTTGATAGCCGAGTAGGGTGACTATCATTAACAACAGTGCATCATATATTTCAAAATAGCTAGAAGAAAAGATTCGAAATGTTCCCAACACATAGAAATAATAAATACTCGAGGTAATAGATCTCCCAAATACTCTGATTTGATCATTATATCATACATTATATGGATTAAAATATCACATGTACCCCCATAAATCTGTACAAATATGTATCAATAACATTTTTTTAAAGAAAAAGGAGCTTAATTTTTTGCAAATAGAAAACATTTTCCTCTACAGAGTCCCACTATTTCTCATTCACATAAAAGGAATCATCCAATCTACAATCACAGATTGGGCATCACACTGTGCTTGGCAGTTTGAGAGATGATGATAGACAGAGCATGTGCAGGTTCTCACCGAATGCTGGGGAGACAACAAGCTTAGTCACCTCCCTGATGCCTGATGGGAAGTCTGTGGCTCAGAGGATCACTTAGGCTGCAGAGGTGAACCCAAGAGGGATCCTCTGGGCAAAGATCAGCACCACTCTGGAAATTCCTTCTTGGGTTTCCAGGGAAATGTTGCCCTGTCCCTCTTTCTTATCTCTGGGAAGGCCCTGCAGGGTGCTCCCTGTCCTGCCTTATTTATTTATTTATTTATTTATTTATTTATTTATTTATTTATTTATTTGCTTGTTTGTTTATTTGACAAATGGAGTCTCGCCCTGTTGCCCAGGCTGGAGTGTAGCAGCGTGATCTCGGCTCACAGCAACCTCCGCCTCCTGGGTTCAAACGATTCTCCTGCCTCAATCTCCCAAGCAGCTGGGATTACAGGCACCAGTCACCACACCCAGCTAATTTTTGTGTTTTTAGTAGAAACAGGATTTCATCATGTTGGCCAGGCTGGTCTCGAACACCTGACCTCATGATCTGCCCGCCTCAGCCTCCCAAAGTGCTGGGATTACAGGTGCGAGCCACCCCACCTGGCCTGACCTGCCTTTCTTAGAGGAAGCCTTACCCTAGCAAATGAACAGTGAGGAAGAACACCAATTTAGTCAGTCTGCCAGGAATTATATTCTGGAGAATAGAGAGGAAAGTTATAAAAAATACCTTTAAAAAATTTGTGAGTCCAGCTGTATTATGTGAAATGCTTTCCCCTGGAAACCAAATCTCACAAAAGCTATCTTATAGGAAGGAGCACCCAACAACATTGTTTCACATTCTGGGTTATGGTTACCAATTAGGCCAGGAGCGGTGGCTCACACCTGTAATCCCAGCAATTTGGGAGGCCGAGACGGGTGGATCATGAGGTCAGGAGATGGAGACTATCCTGGCCAACATGGTGAAACCCTGTCTCTACTGAAAATACAAAAATTAGCTGGGGTGTTGGCACACACCTGTAGTCCCAGCTACTTGGGAGGCTGCAGCAGGAGAATGGCTTGAACCCGTGAGCTGGAGGTTGCAGTGAGCCAACATGGCGCCACTGCACTCCAGCCTGGTAACACAGTGAGACTCAATCTCAAAAAAATAAATAAATAAAAAATAATAATGACATAAATTAAATGAAGTTGTTACATTAAAGTGGAGTTTAGTGGATTCTACTCTTCCACACACATGGTTAATTAATCACTACAGAGATTCATCCAGATTAAAATTGTCATCAAAATAACACAGCATTGGAATTCTTTAGTTTAACTCATGCAAGAGGCTTCACAACAAAAATTTCCTTGTCACACACACATCATTTCTCTCAATCTTCAAATTAATACTTTCAGTACTGTCCTGCTTTCCCCATCCCACAGCCATAAAAGCAGATCCTGACCGTCTCCTGGACTTGTCTGTTACTTCTCCTTCTCTCCCTCTTTTCTCTGGAAGCACATTAGTTTTGCTGCTGCCAGTTTCCTATCTTTTCTTCACCCCTACTTACAACCTCATTCTCAGAACTTCTTTAAAAATATGGAAAAAACCATTAAAAAATGTCCATTGGAAAGCACTAGTGTATCTCCTTTCAAATTCTGAGTTGAACATTGAAATTCCCAGTGTGTACCAGCCCCTCCCCTAAATGGAAAACTGACTACTATCTGCAGCACCAAAGACTTCAGGCAACTCAGATGAGGCACCAAGGACGAAAACTGTAGACGTTCTCCTTAAAAATGTCACCACTCTGCAGCCTGGGCCCAAACACACATTGTCTTTGCCAAAATGACCAGTGAGTGACCCATGTGTAGCTTAGAGGCTGAATACCCATGTGATACCCTCATGAGAAGCCCCCAAATTGCCATCAACTCCAACCCACGGAAGCAGATTCAACCTACTCACGGGGGATTGTCACTAGAGCAATGTGATCAGGTGTAAAAAGTGTGTGCTTTGAAATCATGGTAAACCTGAGTTTCAACTGAATCTTGCTCCTCACCACTTGTGCAAAGATAGATAATTTACTTAACCTCTCTGAGTGTGAGTTTCCTGACATGTAAAATGGTGATATTATTTGCATCTGCATTTTTGTGTAGAGTATTTAGCATATTTCCCGAGACAGGGTAAGTGCTGAATAAACCTAACACAGTAGATACTCAAGATCTGGGAGCTATTGCTGATAGCAAGTAGAATGAGAGTGGGAAGAATGCTTCTGCAAAAGGTGATTTAGAAGTAGAGAAAAGGCAAATGTTAAAGCATCTCACCTTTTCTGAAAATCTGCTTTCTTGAACATTCCTCCTCCTTGTTTCTTGTCTCCTCCTCTAGTAGCTAGGACACAGCATCCTCTAAAGCCTTGAAGTTCCTCCTTGGAATGCCCTTTCTGATACTGCTTAGCAGCCACCATTACATTTTTAAATAGCCATATTGATTTTTCCTTGTCTTTACCAGCAAAATCCTCCAGGCTCTGTTGACAGAGCAAAGCACTTGCTCTGCCTCTTTCAAGTTCTCTTCAAATCCAAGTGCACTGCATCAGCTCTTTATGCCTTCGTTTGGGAAGAAATCAACTCAAGAATGCCGCAGTATCTCTGCAGAGTACCTGTCCACGCTCGGCCCATGTGTGTAAATCAGAATTGTGCAAGTTAGGGGCAGCTGGAATGGGCCTGGGATTAGGCCTTGGAGAGATTTATAGACTGTCCTTTTTATGTTCAAGAAAGGAAGATTGATACAATTCCAGGGCTCTGGTTCATCTGTCTTTGCCCTTCAGGCATGCATTGTATTTCCCACACTTACCCTGGCTGGGAGAGAAGGTGGCTGTTTCTAGCTCTTGCTAAAACAATGCTTCGGAGGCCAGATGTGGAATTCTACTTTTAGTGCTTGTAGCCTCACCAGAGTCCAGACACGCAGAAGGTGGCAACATGGCCCAGCAATGACATATTGTAAGGACCAACCCTGAGAGTCTGGCCTGATATTTCCCTCTGCATGTTTTCTAGAAACATCCGCCAATTAAACAATGCTCCAGTGGGAGTGATGGAAAGAAAGAGGCCACTCTCTAGTGACCTCATACCCTGAGCGAGTCATTCCCCAGAGCCTCTGGTCAGTAGCCCCTGGGCAGGTCAGAAGGGAAGTTCTCCAACTCCCTGAGATAGAGGAGGGGAGGTAAGGAATGGTACAACACAAGGAAAAGCAAGGCGTCTTGTGAAGAGACTCTCTGCTAGCATTTCCTTGCTGTCAGCCTCTTTTTTATATGGTGGCAACTGAGAAAAGCCCTGGGCCTTCCTTCCTGCCTTGCTGTCTTCCTTCCTGCACCAAGCATGTTCTCATTGCTTCTCAGAGACAATGTCATTTTCCCAACTTGGCGGGTGAGGAAGAACACATGCCCAGTTAATAAGAGAACAGATATAGAAAAGGGGGAAAGAATGGAGAATGAAGAGGGAAGGAAATGTTTAGTTATTGAAAGCTTCCAGTGTGTCTTTCTTTCCCCTTTCCTTCCTTCCTTCCTTCCTTCCTTCCTTCCTTCCTTCCTTCCTTCCTTCCTTCCTTCC
>NC_045435.1:96955186-97012348 GCF_002776525.5 Piliocolobus tephrosceles | reverse complement strand
TCTCCCTCCCTCCCTCCCTCCCTCCCTCCTTCCCTCCCTCCCTCTCTCCTTCCCTCCCTCCCTCTCTCTTTCTTTTCCTTTCTTTCCACGGAGTCTTGCTCTTGTTGCCCAGGCTGGAGTGCAGTGGCACGATCTCGGCTCACTGCTACTCCCACCTCACAGGTTCAAGCGATTCTCCTGTCTCAGCCTCCCGAGTAGTTGGGATTACATGCACCCGCCACCATGCCCAGTTAATTTTTTGTATTTTTAGTAGAGGCAGGGTTTCACCATGTTGGTCAGACTGGCTGGTCTCAAACTCCTGGCCTCGGGTGATCCACCCGCCTTGGCCTCCCAAAGTGCTGGGATTACAGGCGTGAGTCACCATACCTGGTCTTTCCAGTGTGTCTTTATAATTACATTTTACATGTGCTTCTGGTTAATTGTTAACCAAACCCTGTAAACAATGCACAGTGAGGACAGAGGCTCAGAAAGTTAAGTAGCATGCCCCAAAATAACAAAACTGATTTTGTAGAGTAAAAGCAGTCATGACAGAAGTCCTCAAAAAAATTGAAAATAGAATTACCACATGATTCAGCAATCCTACTTCTGGATATATATCCAAAAGTGTTCAAAGCAGGACCTCAAAGAGATATTTGTATACCCATGTTCATCACAGCACTACTCACAATAATCAAGAAGTGAAAGCAGTCCAAAAGTCCATTGACAAATGAATGGATAAAGAAAATGTGGTATATACATACAATAGAATATTATGCAGCCTTAAAAAGGAAGAAATCCTGTCACATTTTACAACATGGAGGAATCTGCTGAATAGGCCAGTGACAAAAGGATACATACTGTATGATTCTACGTATATTAAGTATCTAAAGTAGTCAAAATCATACCAACAGAAAGTAGAAAGGTGACTGTCAAATACTAGGGAGCGAGGAGGGGAAAAATATTTAGTGGATATAGAGTTTCATTTTTGCAAGACAAGTTCTAGAAATCTGTTTCACAACAATGTGAATGTATTTATTTGAACCATACATTTAAAAATGGTTGAGATCCTAAATTTTATGTTATGTGTTTTCTTACCACAATAAACCAGAATTTTTCTTTAAAGTCACAGATTGTTTGCTACTCTTTGAGAATTGCCTTCTGATTCCACTGGAAGCATCCCAGTGACTTGCTTTGGTGACTTGTTTGACCAATGAAAGGAAGAGGAAGTGATGTTCTGGGATTAGATCATAAGAAGACTTACAGCTTGTGGGAGTCATTAGCTACCATTGAAGAAGTCTGTCTACCCTGAATGTGCCATGTGGGAGAGGCCATGTGCAGGTGCTCTGGCTGATGGTCTCAGCTGAGCCAAGCCTTCCATCAATTCCTCTGAGGCACAAGATGTGAGAATGAAGCAATATGGGACCCTCCATACCAGTTATCTGGGTGATTACCACTGAGTGATCTCTGTTAACAGCTTCTGGAGCAGAATTGTTTTAATGGCCAGCATGGGGCCTCCATTCAGCCTGTCAAATTTTGCATCTGTGCCACTTTGAAAAAGTATAAATGAATATTCTTTAGAACCTAAGTAGGGAGTTCCAACTGTCCTTATTATTGTATGTGTGTATGTATGTATACACAGATGTATTTGTTCTCCTTTTTATATTTGGTAATAAGATTAAATCTTCTCAGTGGGATAGGTTCAAAGTGATGCAACCAGTTTCCTTTTGGCCAGCAAATGCCATTTAGCCTTCTGAACAGCTCCTGTGGCCCTAACTGGGTTGTGATTGATACCAAGGGGCATCCCAGTGCCTCAAAAATTGAGCCTTCCAGGAGGACTGGGAGAAAATTACACCTTTGCAAGTGCAGAGCAGGCATTGATAAAGGTCATATCTAGTGGGAATGTGCAATAGGCATCCCAGCATACCTGTGAGTAAGGGCCCTGGGGAAGCCTAGCTCACCCCACCTGCCCATGAGTGGATGCCTATGATCCACCATTAGTCAACTTCTTCCTAATGTTGAAGAGTTTTTATATCTGCTGTTTCCTTATCTGGAAGAAGTAACATCTCAGTGCCTCAATTCCTTAATGTGAATGAGTTAATTAGGTGACTTTCAAGGGAATGGATGTTTGAAGGCCTTTGACAATCAAGAAATAACCTGCCGGGTGTGGTGGCTCACGTCTGAAATCCCAGCACTTTGGGAGGCCAAGACAGGTGGATCACTTGAGGTCAGGAGTTTGAGGCCAGCCTGGCCAACACGACAAAACCCCATCTCTACTTAAAATACAAAATCTAGCTGGGTGTGGTGGCACATGCTTGTAATCCCAGCTACTTGGGAGGCTGAGGCAGGAGAATTGCTTGAACTTGGAAGGCAGTGGTTCCAGTGAGCCAAGATCATGCCACTGCACTCCAGCCTGAGCAACAGGGTGAGACTCTGTCTCAAAAAAAAAAAAAAAAAAAAAAAGAAGAAGAAGAAGAAAAGAAATAACCAAAAGCAAACAACCAAAGGAGAATGATGTAGAAGCACTACTAATGACTTTCTTCTTTCCCATTTTCATGAGGCCACCATGCACAGGACAACAAAGGACCTGATAACTCCACAGGATATCAGATCTTGGTTTTCCATCTTGTTTTGCACACCCAAGCAATGCTGTCTTCATTATGATGAGTTATAGAATAAATGCAAACACTCAGAAGATCAGCCATCACTATACTGCCCAGGCAAATCTCCCTATCCATGTTTATCTCATTCTAGGCTTCCCAGAGAAATGGAACAGTGCATGATGCTGGTGATTTCAGGTCCTCTGGGTTACTACCAGAAGGGTCATGATATGGTGGGCTGTGTCCCCACCTAAATCTCATCTTGAATTGTAGCTCCCATAATCCCTGCACATCATAAGAGGGACCCAGTGGGAGGTAATTGAATCATGGGGGCAGGTTTTCCTGTGCTGTTTTCATGATAGTGAATAAGTCTCACGAGATCTGATGGTTTTATAAAGGGCAGTTCCCCTGCACATGCTCTTGCCTGCCGCCATGTGCCATGTAAGATGTGCCTTTGCTTCTCCTTTGCCTTCTGCCATGATTGTGAGGCCTCCCCAGCCATGCGGAACTATAAGTCAACTAACCCTCTTTTTCTTTATAAATTACCCAGTCTTGGGTATTTCTTTATAGCAGTATGTAAATGGACTAATACAGGCAACTTCCCAGATCTGTAATTTCTGGTCTTTTGGAAAGGACTGGGGGAATGGGGCTGGTACTATGAATAGAAGAAGAACAAAAGAGGCTGAGGGGCATCTTTCTCAGCAGATGGAGTCATCCCTTGCTCCCTGCTTCCTCCACGTGGGGGACCCAGTCAGAGAAGCCCCATGTTTGGCTCCCAGATCTGCTGCACCTGTGCAAGCTGGCATTTGTTTTCTATTTGAAATAACAATATCACAGTCTGTGGTCATTACTCTCTGGAGACCCTTCCACTACAAAGCTCTAAGGTTCCATGTGGAGGAGGAGGAAGCAGGAAAGCCACACAGCCAGCCAGTTATAACCACTCAGAAACACTTTTATCCTTATAAAGTCAAGAGGCTCCATCTGACAGAGCAAAGTGATGTCTCAATCTTTTCTCAAAGAGCACATTGGGACCAGGCTTATATACACCACCCTTTTGTGGCCCATGTACTTGGATTCACATATTCTTCAGTATGTCCATGCCACTCAGCTGCTTCCCCAAATGTTTTCTCAGCTCAGATCTTCCAGAGCTGAAGACAGCATCTCACATTTGAAAATCCCAAAGTCTTGCCTAAATTTAATAAACTAGAATGATGGCTCAGACCTTGTAGGGCCAATAAAGACCAAAAATATGTAATAGGTAGACACTGATATCCTTGGCTGGGCAAGGTGGCTTATGCCTGTATCCCAGCATGTTGGGAGGCAGAGTGGGTGGATTGTTTGAGCTCAGGAGCTTGAGACCAGCCTGGGTAACATAGTGAAACCCATTATCTACAAAAAATACAAAAATTAGCTGGATATGGTGGTGTGAACCTGTAAACTCAGCTACTCAGGAGGCTGAGGTGTGAGGATCACTTGATCCCCGGAGGTTCCAGTGAGTTACGATTGCATCTCTGCACTCCAGTCTGGGCAACACAGCGAGATTTTGTCTCAAAAGTAATATAAAATAATAAAACCCTAATTAGACCAATGTGTATGTGGGTATTCAAACCACGTTGCCTCAAGATTACTATTAAATACTTGTAGGCAAAATCGCTAATTTAACAAATATTAATTGAGGTCCAATTTCCTTCAAGGTCCTTTTCTAGGTGCTTTGAGGATACAGTGGGAATGAAATGAACAGTTTCTCTCCCCTAAATGGCTTTGCATTTTAGTGGGAAAGATATAAAATAAACAATGACCATCTCTATCTGTTTGTTCCTCTCTGTTTCTGTCTAAATCTATCTATCTATCTATCTATCTATCTATCTATCTATCTATCTATCTACCTATCTATCTATCAATCATCTCACACAGTTAGTAGGAATCATTAGTGTAAAGTGGAGAAATTCTAAATTTGGGTTGTCCAATATGGTAGCCAGTGGTCATATGGGGCTATTTAAATACACATTTAAATTTATTAAAATAAAAAATTTAAAAATTCAATCCCTTAGTCTCATTAGCTATTTCAGTTGTTTAAGAGCCATATGTGGTTAGTGCATACTATACCAGATAGTGCAGCTATAAAACAATTCTATAATCACAGAAAGTTCTGAACGGCACTGCCCCAGCTTAACTGTCTGCATGGCTAATTTCACTGCCCTTTAATATTAAACCATGCTGATTATATTAGTCAGGGATCTTCAGAGAAACAGATCCAATAGGGTATGTGTGTGTGTGTGTGTGTGTGTGTGTGTGTGTGTGTGTGTGTGTGTAAGATTTATTACAAAAGTGTTGGCTCAGGTAATTATACAGGCTGAAAAGTCCCAAGATCCCAAGGTGAGTCAACAGTCCAGAAACCCAGGAGAGCCAGTGTTGTAGTTCTAGTTGGATTCTGAAAGCCTGAGAACCATGAAACTCGATGGTGTGGTTCTAGTCTGAAGGCCAGCAGGGTTGAAGCCCACGAAGAGCTAATTTTTCAGTTTGAAGGAAGGAAAAAGCTGATGTCCCAATATAACGGCTGTCAGGCAGGAAGGATTTTGTCTTACTTGGAGGATGGTCAGTCCTTTTGTTCATTTCAGGGCTTCAACAGATTGGATGAGGCCCACCCACATTAGGGAGAGCAACCTGCTTTACTCCACTGCCCATCCCTGCCCCAAATCACACAAACACCTAGAATAAAGTCTGATCAAATCTCTGGGGGGTGACCCAGTCAAGTTGACACATAAAATTCACCATCACCCCAACCTTAGTTCATATTAACACTAATAATTGTGACATTTGGAAGCAGTACAAGTATACACCCAACCAGTCTAGCTACTAAAATTTCACCTGTGATTTCATTTCCTCTCCAAAATGGTAAATTCTGAAGTCAGAGGGAAGGAGCAGCTTACACTTGAACTTGTATCAAATGAAATTTTAGAGCATTTTCTTGGGCCAATATTGAGTTTGGATTTGTGGTGATATGACATGGGTTCAAATCCCAGCCTTGACACTTGCTAGCTGTACCACATTGACCATATGATTTAAGGTCCCTGAATCTTGCTTTTCTCACCTGTAAAACAGGTTGACAACATCTTCCTCACTGTTGCTGTAAAATATAAATGAAAAAAATGTGAGAGTGTTTGAAAGATGTGAGTCATGCCAAGGCCTCCACAATGTGACTTTGAAATGAGAGATCATTTCATTGTGTGCCTCCAGAAGGCACAAGATGCACTTTCTTCATTTTGATTTCCTCCAGTGCACCTGTTACATGATAGACATTGAAGACACATTGAATGACTAAACATATGCATGAATTTGGGGCCCAACTAATTATGAGCTTTTAAAAAGTAGATAACATATTTTGTCTTCCTATGCTTAACATAATGCCATGTTCACCTACTAAGCTTCTCTGGGAAAACACAATCTATACTCTCACACAACACTTCTGATATTAGATGTGTGGGGTTTTTTCCCACATCAAGCAATTCTCTAACTCTCCAAACACCAACTGAATATCCTACAATTTAATTCAACTCTTACACTATCTACCTGGAGTTAGGTTCAGATCCCATTTGTTAAAGGCTTAATCCTACAAGACTGATCCTACCACTTCAGATGCCAATCACGAGTCTGGGCCTCCAGGGCTTCTGACAGAGCAGCTATAAATCATGGGTTCCCATGACCCTCTCTTCTTAGTTTTGATGATTTGCTAGAATGGCTCATGGAACTCAGGTAAATACTTCACTTATGTTTCCTGGTTGATTATAAAGAAAACAAAAGAGCCAGATGGAAGAGGTGCACAGGACAAGGTACTGAGGGGGGTGGAGTGGAGCTTCCATGCCTTATCTGAGTGTGCCACCCTCCCAGAACCTTCACCTGTTCAGAAACCCAGAAGCTCATCAAATCTTTTTGTTCAAGAGCTTTTTAAAGAGTTTAATCTCCAGGCCTCCTTACTCCTTTCCAGAGGTATGTGGGTGGGGCTGAAAGTTCCAACCCTTTAATTCTTAGTCTGTCTGGTATCCAGCCCCCATCTTGAGGCTATCTAGAGACCCCAACCTAAGTACTTCCATTAACATAAATTCAAGTGTGATCAAAACAGACTCCTTATGAATAACAAGACACTCTTATCACTCAGGAAATTCCAGGGGTTTTAGGATCTCTGTGACAGGAGCCTGGGATAAAGATGAACTATATTTTATGTTATACTACAGTTTCCAAAAATGTTTTATAATATATTATCAAAGTTTGAAATTCAAAAAAAGAGTTTGTTCATAAGCAGCTTAAGTCTAGGAGATTGACTACTTTATAAAAATATAAAACCATTAGATACTCAATTTTATGTCATTCGTCTTAGTGTGTCAGAGATTCAAATTATATTTTATAGCTTTTTGTTATTTTCACATCATCCAGCCGCATTTTTAGTTCAATAATTCACCCACTACTGCAGTCATTACATCTCATTTGGGAGAAGAGAATAATTCTGTTTCACTCATAAAGGGCACGTAGGTCTATTTTATCTCCTCCAATATCACCTATAAAATCGTTCCTGATTTTCTATTTTTCAGCTTAATGTGACCTTTCCCTGTAATGAATAAAAATATATTCATCAACTGATCTCGGTGAATTTTCTTTCTGATAACAAATGTCATGACTCTATGAAGAGACTTCCTCATTGTCTTAATAAAAGGAAAAGGGCTGAGTCACAGCGGCATATGATTCATTGACTTAGCAGGCCAGTGAGTCAGTTGGGCCCTAACTAGAGATTGTAAGTATAACAAAGCGGGCAGGAAGATTTCTGCTTCATGAGATGCCACTATGGAATAGAGGACCAGGTCAATGAATACGACTAGGGAATGGAAGATCTGTTGGTTACAGAGATACTTGGACCTCCGCAGAGCAGCCAATGAAATCAAGAGGGCTTTCACCAGGATAGCCAAAAGGCTAAGAAGCAGGTGAGGGAAGTTTTGCAGTAACAGCAGAAGCATGAATCTGTCCGATGTGGGCTTGTTAGTGAAATCTGGAAATAAAAGCAGCACAAGCCTTGGTACAATAGAACAGTCTTTTTCAACAAAGTGTTAGTAAAAATGATAATACTTGTTTTTAGGAGACAGTAAGGCAAGAAATACATTGGTTCAAGAAAACTAGAGAGATGGAAAATATTAGTAAGCACTTACTATGTGGTGTGCTGCATATATCATTCCATTTAATCTTCAACACTCATGAGAGTTATGATGAAGCTTATGTGTTGGGCAGGAAGTGATAAAATGACATTGCCCTTTTTAATGATAGTGCTCAGGAAAGTGTCCTGTAACTGTACAAACATGGGACCCATTGGTGAGCAGAAAAGGGTTGTTATCTTACATACACAGTTAGTCAGAGTGCAAATGAACACAGCTTTCTTGGAGCACAATTCAATAATATTCAAATTCGTCTTTGGTGTCTGCAAAATGTGGATGAGCACAAAAATATCACAACAAGGATATCCTTTATGACACTGTTAACAGAAAAAATAGAAATGACTTGATTCTATAATAAGAAGAAATTAAAGTCAAAGTAGTGCAATAACTATAATAAAATGCTATGAAATCATTTAAAAATGGGTATGTAGAAAAATAATGACACGGGGAAATAACGTTTGCAATATACTGTTGGAAAAAAGTAACAAAATATGTGTGTAACATAACACAGCATATTAGGTAGAATCTCCTGATCATCTATCTAATTCTAAAGCCATGGCTTTTAAAAATATATCAAATAGAATTTTTTCACAGTCTCACTCTGTCGCCTAGGTTGAATTGTAGTGGCATGATCTCAGCTCACTGCAAACTGCATCTCCCAAGTTCAAGCGATTCTCATGCCTCAGCCTCCCACGTAGCTGAGACTATAGGTGCATGCCACCACACCCACTTACTTTTTGAATTTTTAGTAGAGACAGGGTTTCCCCATGTTGGCCAGGCTGATCTCAAACTTCCGACCTCAAGTGATCCACCCACCTCAGCCCCTCCAAGTGCTGGGATTGATTACAGACATGAGCCACAGGACCTGGCATCAAATAGACTTTCCATTACAATTTATTGTCTCATCTCAAGTGTCACCTTCTTCATGGAGATTTTGTAGACTGCTTTTGCTGGTTGGGATTTCTCTCTCCCTGCCCTGTACCCCAGAGCACTTTGGTTAAGGAGTTTGGATAACTTACCAGCTTGCTTAGTTCAAGATCACATTCTATTTTTTTTTTTAATATATCATCACACTTTATTTTTATAAAACCTTTGGGCTATTTATACGTATGCATATACAACTGATACTTTCAAACAATTATATCATCCTTTCATAAACATTTGTACTCCAATTTTTTAATAAATGAGAAGGTCAGGTCTAGAAAAATATACCCTTAAGTACCACCAAAATATAGACTGCTACACAAGAATTTCTCAGACTTGATTTTCAGGGGAAAATCAAGAGAAAAATTAGGTTTCAAGCCAGATAGTTAAAAAACTTTAAAATGGGTGTAATTTACATAATTCAAAATTTATGGGTGACTAATGCTCCAGATCATAACTGAATAAATGGGTACAGTGATGAATTAGTCTAGGAAGTGTTTCATGTTGAGAAATGTGGTTAATTTTGGATTTTTTATAAAGAATTTATCAGATTTATTATAGAACATATACATAGTAATTTTTACTTTTATTTCTCTAAACTTGTTGACATGCTGAAGTATAGTTTCTTTAATGGTGGCTGCTTGGGGGAGGGGAAAAATAATTAGCTTCCTAATTTTATGAGCTTTTTGTTTCTCTAAGACCCTTACATTCAAACTTGTGCTTCCATCTTTTCATTTACCATGAAGATTCCAAAAGACATCTTCCCTGTTGTTTGCCTCCTTATTTCCCAGAAGCAGTGCCCTCTCAGATCATTTCCTTTCAACTTCCTTATAACCACCCCAACCCTATCCATAGCTTGTGTTCTTGTTCACCAGATTTTAGATGCTCTCATTTTTTTCCACTGAGGGTGAGGCCATTTCCCTCTGGTGTGCTTTATTTTGTTTTTCATCACAGCTAGGCTCCTGCTGTCCTCTTCTTTCCCACGCAGTCTCCGCCCGATGCTCCATTTGGGTGTGAGTTCTGAAGCTGGCTCTGGCTTTGCCGTTTTGAATATTTATTCCCCTACTTACATATGAGCTGATGATGTTAGTCATCTCTGTCTCCTAATTATGCTATAGCATGGTTGAGGGTGGTTTCCTTTGCTTTCTTTAATGGTCTGTACATTTTTTGGAGGATGTAGGAATTGATTCTAATTTAGACAGCTGCCATTATCCTCCAAAAACTTGTAAGCTCTATTCATATAATTTTTGAGGGCATCAATATCTTTCAGAGAAGCCCAAGTGTTAATTAGATATAAAATAGAACTACTGTAGCGTAAAGTTGGGAGCATAGTATGTGAGGGGCCTCAAAACCTTGTCTGCTCAGTTTTTTTCCCTATTCTTGGGATAGCTCTTGAAGGGGATCAATAGAATCTCTCCAGGGAGCATTATACAGATCCTTGGTCTTGACGTTCTCTATGATCCTTCCAAGTGCTGATATTCTATGATTAAATAAATCATGGGCATTCCATTAATGCTTAATTAACAAGAAGATTCAGTCAACTGGAACAGTATTATGTGCAATCTTGTCCATTGACAATTCTTGGATTTTCCTCATTTTCTTTGTACTCTAGATTTTTTTGTAAGCAATCTTGAGACACAAGAAGTGGGGTATAGAGAGGAATTCATTACTGTGTATTGTGTACCCCTATTCGTGGGCTAAACTAAAATCCCTAACTGGCATGAGCAATTTTCAATTTTCATTCTGCTAGATAAACTTCTTTCCCTGAAACAGAGCCTTATAATGCTTCCTGTTCATAATCATTGCTTACTGAAGGCTCTGTGTCTAGATCTGCTAAAAATGACTCCACAGCACTCCCTCTTGTTTCTTACTACAGTAAGTGGCTTCCATAAGCTTCTGTCTACATTAGCAAATTTTAAGTCCCCTTCTGAATATCTGGTCTAGTGCTCTTTACACAAAAATAAGAAAACTTTTCTAATCATGATGCTTCTTAGCATAAATATAATGCTTTCACCTTTTTCTACAAACCCTTTCAAATCCACTTTCTCATCAGACCCATTTTTATTGAGCTAAGCTGGGTAAACATTCTTTAAAAAGTATTTTAGTTTTCACAGTATAAAACTAAGGCCAACAGCAGTGAAGTGACTTGATGAAGATCTATTTGAGAAAACCAGACTTACAATTTGTTTCTTCATTCTCAAATGCACATTGTCCATTATATTTCTCAAAATCTGTAATTAATGCAGATTAAGTTAATCTCCAGTTCATTTTAACTCAGTGATGATAGCACTGTGCTCATGCATATTAGGAATTATAGTTGCTTAATTATGGGAGGGAGCTTTTGCATCAAGCTCGTGTCTGTCTTAGTGGTTATTGACACTTTCGAGTCACTGACCACAAGTTGTACAGTCTGTCATTCCTGACACATTTGGTGAGCTCCTGAGGTAATACGTAAAACCATAGGATGTAGGGAACAAGAAGGGAGAGGAACTAATTAAAGGTCTGGGGAACTGCATGTTTCCTCCAAGTCATTTAGAAAACTAACCTGACCCTCTGGTCTCCTGTAAAGGACAAAGGAAAATGACAGTACTCAAGTAATGACTGGGTGATCATGTTATTGTGACTCTGCTGGGGACAAAACCCAATTGTAAGTCTAAGAACTATATTTTTGTTTATATGCCAGAACATGGCATCAGGAAAGGGCAACCTGCTTCTATACATACCTTAGAAACCATGGAAAGGCCAATCACAGTCTTTCACCCACAGAAGATGTGGCAGAACACACTATTGACAATAGAGGTCAATCTACCCTCATGGGAGCACACTGGACTGAGTAAGTGGTGGGGTGCTGAAGAAGGGGAGCCAAGTGGGAACTGACAACCCATTATCTTCTTTGAGCCTCACACACATTTTAGATGGGTGTAATTATACCAGCCTTGTTGATAAGGAAACTGAGACTAAAAGAGGATAATAAATTAGGCACCATAAGAAGCCAAGTAGGTGTTGGAGCCCGGAGAACACAAGGCTGTGTCTGAATCCATAGCCTTGACTTAACCAACATGTTAAACTGACCTGGGATCCACCACTGGATTCAAAAGGCAGGTGCTTCATTATTTGAACAGATGCTTTACCTGTTTCAACTTCACATGCTTCACCTGAAAGCAGAGATAATAGTATCTACTTTATGCAATGGCATGAAGTTGGAGACTCTCAGACTAAGATGGTAGCAGAGGCCCGGCGCAGCTGGGCAACTGCGGCTGTTGCCGCGGGGCTGTGCAGGCAATTCTATCATGTGTTGAAGAATCTATACATCATTAAGAAACAGCCTCTGGGCCGGGCGCGGTGGCTCACGCCTGTAATCCCGGCACTTTGGGAAGCCGAGGCGGGTGGATCACGAGGTCAGGAGTTCAAGACCAGCCTGGCCAAGATGGTGAAACCCTGTCTCTAATAAAAATACAAAAATTAGCCAGGCATGGTGGCGGGCGCCTGTAATCCCCGCTACTTGGGAGGCTGAGGCAGAGAATTACTTAAACCCGAGAGGCAGAGGTTGCAGTGAGCCGAGATGGTGCCACTGCACTCCAGCCTAGGTGACAGAGTGAGACTCAGTCTCAAAAAAACAGAGAAACAGCCTCTGCATCAATTTGTAGAAAGACTACTTTTCCCACTACCTGCAGCCTTTTGTAACCCAGTGAGACACACGTTTATTCAAACACAGGATATCCCAAATCCTAACAGTTTAAAGTTTATACCATGGAAACCAGTTTTTGAGACAAGGCTCATGGATTTTCCTACCCCAGCTGCAGCATTTCACTCCCCTTTGGCTAGGCAGTTATTTAGGATTGAAGGAGTAAAAAGTGTTTTCTTTGGGCCAGATTTCATCACTGTCACAAAGGAAAATGAAAAATTGGACTGGAATTTATTGAAACCAGATATATACACAAAACCATGGACTTCTTTGCATCTGGTTTACCCCTAGTTACTGAGGAAACATCTTCAGGAGAAGCAGGATGTGAAGATGATGAAGTTGTGGCAATGATTAAGGAAGTGTTAGATACTAGCATATGTAGAGATGTAATCTACAAAGGCTTTGGAGATGGCATCATATGACTGAAACTCCAGGGTTCTTGTACCAGCTGCCCTAGTTCAATCATTACTCTGAAAAATGGAATTCAGAACATGCTGCAGTTTTATATTACAGAGGTAGAAGGTGTAGAACAGGTTAAGGATGATGAATCAGATGAAAAGGAAGCAAATTCACCTTAAAATAATCTGGATATTCTTTGGGTACGACAGTTGGACTTATCGATAGATAATATATACCAAGCTGTTATTATTAATATACTGAGGAACTTAAGAATTAATAAAATATGCAATTTCATCAGAGAATGATTAAAAAAAGATTGAATGAAGAACTTATGGAAATGTCTGGCACACTATAGCCAATCATTTTCCACTGACTGATTTTATTTGACCCATCTGGTTTTTATATCATTAATTCAAAAAGCGTGTATTGAGTTAATAATATCAGCTGTATCTTATTTGTTGATCATTTTCCATGTTCTAGGCACAGCTTGATAATTTCTATGTATTATTTTATGTAATCCTTACAATAACCCTACAACGTAGACATTGTTATAATCTTCATTTTACAGTTGAGGGAGCAGGTTCAGAAAGATTAGAAGAAAAAGAGGGTCAAGTATCTGAAAATTCATTTTCCAAAATCATTTCACTAAAAGAGTAATTTGCTAAATATTTAAGAATTTTTTTTTTACATTCAGTTTTGCATCTGCATACATTTTCCTGTCTATGCATTTTATATAAGAAAAGATGACATTTCTCTTATGCACAAAATCCAGTGTTTCATGATAGTCTATGCTTATGACTTCCCTGGCACTTGCACAGCCCCTTGCAGGAAGATCATGCAGTAAGCTGTCTTATTCTAGCTTATTTGCCTGAAAGTTTAGAGTGAATTGTTATTTAGTTAAAATATCATTGATTGGTTGATCAATAGATAATTGGATGAGCTAATTAAAAGCTGCTCATTTATTACAAATGGAGTTTCAGCAAATTGACCCAGGGCTGAGGTGGTGGCCAGCTTTCTGCCATTGTTATTGTTGCCACTGATCCTTTACCATGTGGCAGGTGACTGACATCAAGTACTCTGAATGATGTGAGTGCTCAGTATGTTTGGAATTTAAAACAAAACTTATTCTTCCTAATCTTGGGGCTCTGTGTAGTGGGAGCAGAATGATCTCTGCAAAAGCTATATCTGGCAACTATATATTTATACACCCAACCTCATGTTTATAAAAAGGCCAATAATGCATGTTGTTTATTTTCATGCATGTTGTTTATTTTTAGCTTTGACTAGTCTCTGGCAAAACCCACCTCTTGTAATACAAAGAAAAGGGCTGGCTTTGTTTTCCCTATTCCATGCACTTGTCCAAGCTACAAATATCGGAATCATTAAGATTCTCTTTTTCCTCTCACAGCCCCTGTATTTATGCACATCAATTTGTACTTCTTAAATATCTCACAACAGTCGTCTTTGATACAACCTTTCACCATTATCCAAGAGAAGACACAATCATCTGTTATCTAATCACTGAAACAATCTTCCAAAAGCTCTCCAACCTCCACCTCTTCCTTACACAATCCATTCTCCACACAGCAAGCAGAATAAACTATCTGAAATGCAAATACCATATGGTGTCACTCTGCATCTCGGACCCACCATAGGCTCCTTGTCACCTTAAGAATAAAGTCCAGATGAAAATATATGGCAGCCAAACACTTCACAGCTAGGACCCAGCTTCTTCTGCACCTGGACTCTCTCCTCCTGCCAGCATGAATCAGGGCAGCTCTCCAAATGAAACAATCTCTTCTCAGCTCTAGAACTTTGCATATGCTTTCCCTCTGCTTGGAATGTTTTCCTCTTATCTCTGTCCAACTGCTTCTTATTTATCTTCTTCCAAATCACTGAGGCGCAGTTTTAATGTATTCACATAGCTCTTCTATCAGAGAACTCACCACGCTAGACAGCAATTGATGGTTCCTTTTGTGCCTTCACCACAGGACTGTTGACTCATTAGGGGCAAGCACACAAGAAGGCCAAATAAATAGATGTTTAAGGAATGAAATTTAAATATGAGGTAATTTGAATTGCATTCCTGCCCACAACTGATGACAACTAGAAAAATTGAATAAAAGAAAAAAATCTTGAAGGCACAGAAGAACTAGTAAGATATTGAAAAATGACTAGACCAAGAGCCAGGTGGCAGTGAAAGTCTAGAGATATGAGCTCAGCTCATTTTAGGAGGTCACCGTAACCTTAATACCAAAATCTGGTATGGGTACTCTAATAAAGAAAATTTACAGGTAAATCTCATTCTTTATTAAAGATGGAAATAGCCTACATATTAGCAAATTCAGCAATATTTTAAAGTGGTAATAAACATTGACCAAATGGTTTTGTTCTAGAAATACATGGTTAATTTAACATTTGAAAATTGCTGCAAAGACCAGCAAGCTCCCTGGACCTTGGAGCAGGCCTGCCGCCTTCATGTCCACTCTTCTCATCAATCAACCCCAGTATGCATGGCTGAAAGAGCTGGGGCTCCGCGAGGAAAACGAGGGCGTGTGTAATGGAAGCTGGGGAGGCCGGGGAGAGGTTATTACGACCTATTGCCCTGCTAACAATGAGCCAATAGCAAGAGTCCGACAGGCCAGTGTGGCAGACTATGAAGAAACTGTAAAGAAAGCAAAAGAAGCATGGAAAATCTGAGCAGATATCTCTGCTCCAAAACGAGGAGAAATTGTAAGACAGATTGGCGATGCCTTGCGGGAGAAGATCCAAGTACTAGGAAGCTTGGTGTCTTTGGAGATGGGGAAAATCTTAGTGGAAGGTGTGGGTGAAGTTCAGGAGTATGTGGATATCTGTGACTATGCTGTTGGTTTATCACGGAGGATTGGAGGACCTATCTTGCCTTCTGAAAGACCTTGCCATGCGCTGATTGAGCAGTGGAATCCTGTAGGCCTGGTTGGAATAATCACGGCATTCAATTTCCTTGTGGCAGTGTATGGCTGGAACAATGCCATCGCCATGATCTGTGGAAATGTCTGCCTCTGGAAAGGAGCTCCAACCACTTCCGTCATTAGTGTGGCTGTCACAAAGATAATAGCCAAGGTTCTGGAGGACAACAAGCTGCCTGGTGCGATTTGTTCCTTGACTTGTGGTGGAGCAGATATTGGCACAGCAATGGCCAAAGATGAACAAGTGAACCTGCTGTCCTTCACTGGGAGCACTCAGGTGACCCTGATGGTGCAGGAGAGATTTGGGAGAAGTTTGTTGGAACTTGGAGGAAACAATGCCACTATTGCCTTTGAAGATGCAGACCTCAGCTTAGTTGTTCCATCAGCTCTCTTCGCTGCGGTGGGAACTGCTGGCCAGAGGTGTACCACTGTGAGGCAGCTGTTTGTACATGAAAGTATCCATGATGAGGTTGTAAACAGATTTAAAAAGGCCTATGCACAGATCCGAGTTGGGAACCCATGGGACTCTAATGTTCTCTATGGGCCACTCCACACCAAGCAGTCGGTGGGCATGTTCCTTGGAGCAGTGGAAGAAGCAAAGAAAGAAGGTGGCACAGTGGTCTACGGGGGCAAGGTTATGGATCGCCCTGGAAATTATGTAGAACCGACAATTGTGACAGGTCTTGCCCATGATGCGTCCATTGCACACACAGAGACTTTTGCTCCGATTCTCTATGTCTTTAAATTCAAGAATGAAGAAGAGGTTTTTGCATGGAATAATGAAGTAAAACAGGGACTTTCAAGTAGCATCTTTACCAAAGATCTGGGCAGAATCTTCTGCTGGCTTGGACCTAAAGGATCAGACTGTGGCATTGTAAATGTCAACATTCCAACAAGTGGGGCTGAGATTGGAGGTGCCTGTGGAGGAGAAAAGCACACTGGTGGTGGCAGGGAGTCTGGCAGTGATGCCTGGAAACATTACATGAGAAGGTCTACTTGTACTATCAACTACAGTAAAGACCTTCCTCTGACCCAAGGAATCAAGTTTCAGTAAAGGTGTTTTAGATGAACATTCTTTAATTTGAAGTTTTCCGGCAGCTGTTTTTGAAGAAGACAAAGAATATTAAAGTTTTCCCTGAATAAATGCATCATTATGACTGTGACAGTGACTAATCCCCCTATGACCCCAAGGCCCTGATTAAATCAAGAGACTCCTTTTTTAAAAATCAAAATAAAATTGTTACAACATAGTCATATTTACTAAAAATAAAATAAAATAAGTACTATTCACAAGTAATATAATTTATGTAAAAATGTCTAACACTTCACCGGCCACGGAGGCGTGTGCCTGTAATCCCAGCACTTTGAGAGGCTGAGGTGGGTGGATCACGAAGTCAAGAGATTGAGACCATCCTGGCCAAGATGGTGAAACCCCGTCTCTATTAAAAATACAAAAATTATCTCGGCATGGGGGCATGCATGCGTCCCTGTAGTCCCAGCTACTTGGGAAGGTGAGGCAGGAGAATAGCTTGAACCCAGGAGGCGGAGGTTGCAGTGAGCCAAGATCATGCCACTGCACTCCAGCCTGGTGACAGAGGGAAACTCCATCTAAAAAAAAAAAAAAAGTCTAGCATGCTAAGAATCTAAAACTCCTGTCAGTTTCCTATTGCTGTGAAACAGAAGATCACAAATCTACATTTGTGATTTGTGCTTAAATGACCTACATTTATTATCTCACAATTTCCTTTGGTCAGGAGTCCAGTCACAGCTCAGCTGGGACCCCCACTCCAGATCTTGGAAGGCTGCAGTAAAGGTGTCAGCTGGGGCTGGGCACAATGGCTCACATCTGCTATCCCAGCACTTTGGGAGGCTGAGGTGGGCGGATCACAAGGTCAGGAGTTTGAGACCAGCCTGGCCAATACAGTGAAACCCTGTCTCTACTAAAAAATACAAAAACTAGCCAGGCGTGGTGGCACGTGCCTGTAGTCCCAGCTACTCAGGAGCCTGAGGCAGGAGAATCACTTGAACCTGGGAGGTGGAGGTTGCAGTGAGCCGAGATGGTGCCATTGCACTTGGGCCTGGGTGACAGAGTGAGACTCTGTCTCAAAAAAAGAAAAAAAGAAAAAAAAAAAAAAAACGGTGTAAGCTGGGCTGTGGTCTCATCTGAGGGCTTCTTCCATGCTCATGCAGCATAATTCATTTCCTTGCAATTGTATAAGTAAACAGCAGATTGCTTATTTTTTGAGGCAAACAGGAGAATCTCTCTGAACTAAGGGAAGGCCACAATCCATCTAGTGAAGGGATCCTTTGATCCAGGCCCACTAAGGATAAACTTCCTTTAGATTAACTTAAAGTCAGTTAATCAGAGACTTGATACACATACGCAAAATCCTTTCACAATAACACAAAGATTAGCCTTTGATTGAGTAACTGGGGACTATAGTTCAAACTAGGAGGGTGGAAAAGGAAAAAGCCATCATAGTTTGACAACTTTATTGAATAAACATTAATAAGCAAAAATCAACTGTTTATCTGTGTTACAGCAACCATTCATAACGACACAAAAATATAAAATGGCTAGTAGCAATCTAATAAACAATGGGCAAGAAGTTGATGTTGAAAACAATACATTATTATTGAGATAAACCAAAGATTAGGTAAATAAATGAAAGAATAAACCATGTTTATGGATGGTGAGATTCGGTATTATAAAATTATCAGTTTTCTTAAAACTTGTCTATAAATGCAATGCAGTTCTAATAAAAACCTCCAAATTTTGTAAGAAATGACAAAGCAGTTCTAAAATTTATGTGGAAGTATAAAAAAACAAAAATAGACAAGAGTTTTGAAAAAGTAAGCAAATTAGAAAAATTTGTCCAACAAAATATCAACATTTATTATAAGCTAATAAATGGGTTATTTATACAAGGCAAACTCACATACATAAAGACACTTGCTTTATAACAAATGGAGCACTGCAGAACAGTGAAGGAAATGTTAATGTTTTCAAAACATTGTGCTGGGCAATATGAAGTTAGGCTTCTATATCGTACTATACCTAAAAATTAATTCCAGGAGAATTGTAGATCTAATTGTGAAACATGAATCAGTAAACTTTTAGTAAGGGAAGATAGCTTTATGATTTCAGAAAAGAGATTAAAAACTTCATAAATAAAATATTGAAAACTAATAATAAGTAGAAGATAAATTATATTACATTCAAACTGAAAACTTCTCTTCACCATTTTGCTATTAAATAAGCAAAAATAACTTTTTCTGTAATGATATAAAAATACAAAACATATTTCATAATGACATAAACATATAAAATACATAGGAATAAATCTAACAAAAGATAGGAAAAAAGGCCTAAGTGGAATCCAATACATTATTATTTATATAAGTTAAAGAAGAGCTTAAGATAAATTAAAATACATAAATTACAGAAGAAATTATTTAAAAAGAAATTATCTCTAAAAAATCAAGCAAGAAATTACAAAAGATAAATTGAATAAGAATATAAAGAAGACAAGGGTAAAGAAGACAAGGGTAAAGAAGTCAAGTCACACAGTGAAGGGAGATTTTTGTAATATATAGCACTAACAACCTGCTCATATTCAGCATATTTAAAAAAACCTCTCACAAATGAATAAGAAAAGACGGACAACCAAAAGAACAATGGGCAAGAGACCCGAGCAGATTCTATCTCTCTATCATCTCTATCTCTATCTCTTTCTCTATCTCTATCTTTATCTCTGTCTATCTAGCTACATCTATATCTGTATGTAAACAAGTGCCCAACAAAAAAATGAAAAAGTGTTTACCCTCATCAGTAATTAGGAAAATATTTGTTAAAAATAATGAACATGAGCCAGAATGGCCAAAAGTAAAAAGACTGATAATAGCCAATGTTGACGAGGATATGGAGCAACAGGAACTCTCATTCACTTTGTAATGTTTAAAATTTTCTATACAATTTAAAGATACACAGAACTTAAGCTCAGTGATTCCAGTCCTGAGTATACATTTATATATATTATATATTATAAACTTCTATAATATGCCACGTGAATCAACAGACAAAACACCAATGTTGATAATGGCACTATTCTTAGTAGACAAAAGCTGGAAAAAAAACAAATGTCCATCAATAGTAAAATAGATAAGTAATTCATGGTATATTCACTTACTTAAATACAGTAGAAAAATGGCATTGGACAAACAACAGTTATCGGTAACATGATGATTCTTGTAAACATTATATTGAACCAAAGAAGCTGGAGACAAGAAGATACTTACATTCTAAAGTTTTTCCCACACCAGGAGATAGACAAAATTAAGAGAAACAAGAATAAATTGCCTCAAAAGTCAGTGTATTAATTGCCTTTGGGAAGGAGGTAGAACAGAGATTGGAAGGGAGTACTAAGGAAGCTTCTGGCCTATTGGTAATGTTGTTTGTTGGCCTTCGTGGTGATTACATATGTATTTACTACATGATAGAACATTGTTCTGTATATCTTTGCTACATTGTTTACATATGTATTTACTACATGATAAACATTGTTTATCATGGTGTTTATCGTGGTGATTACATATGTATTTACTACATGATAGAACATTGTTCTGTATATCTTTGCTATTAATATCATAATATTAAACATTAAGCACACCAGAATTCAAGTGAATTCATGAATAAAAACCCGAAGTTCTTTCTAGTCCGTAGAAGGTTTCTCTAACCTTTCCCTAATCCCACACTTCTGGGGTGGAAAGGAGGAAAGGTGTTCATGTAAGAGGTCCTATCCTCCTCTCTTCAGGACTTTCCCTACCACATACTTACTTTGCTGTGTTCTCTCATTCCCTGCCTCCCCACCTGTCTCAAAGAGTTGAAGACCTGCCATGCTGGTCTGCCCAGGGGCTGCTGACCACACAGGAAAAGTGCTTTCAGGTTGTGAGGGGCACTGAAGGGTGACCCCTTTCTTTCCATCACTCCTAGCAGGGCATTATGCAATGGGCAGGTGTTTCTAGGAAACATGAGGAACAAAGCATCAGTCCAGACCACTGGAGTCAGTCTTTATGAAATGTCATTGCTGGGCCATGTTGCCACTTTCTACAAGTCTGGGCTCTGGCAGGGCTACAAGCACTGCAGATAAGATTCAGCATCTGGCTTCCCAGGCATTGTCTTGATAAGAACGGGCAGCCACCACCCGCCCTCCCAGCCAGGATGAGTATGGGAAAAGCAACATATGTATGAAGGGTAAAGACAAGTGAACCAGAGCCCTGGAATTTTATCCATTTTCCTTTCTCTAGCATTAAAAAAAAACAAAACAAAACAAAGAGCCTACAATTCTCTCCAGGGCCTGACTGACTCAATTCCAGCCTGTCCCTGACTTGCATGATTCTGATTTGCAGACATTGGCCAAGAACAGACAGGCAATCTGCAGACATTCCATAGCTTTCTCAGGTTAATTTTTCCCCAAACCAATGCATGAAAAGCTGGCGCAGTGTACTGCATTTGAAAAGAGCTTGAAAGAGGCAGAGTGAGTGTTTTGCTCTGTCAACAGAGCCTGGAGGATTTTGCTGGTAAAGACAAGGAAAAATCAATATGACTATTTAAAAATGTAATGGTGGCTGCTAAGCAGTATCAGAAAGGGTGTTCCAAGAAGGACTTTCAAGGCTTTAGGAAAGGACAAGGAAGAAATTTAGGGGAGCTTTAAAGCTTTATATTTCTGTTCCTATTCCACTTCCAAATAGCCTACTTCCAACACATTTCTGCTCTCTAATCTTGCCTGACAATGTTAATAGCTGCTCTTTCTTGAGTACTTAAAATATGCTTGGAGCTTTGCACACACAGTCAGTGGAAATATGAACCCTACTTAAAGATTTTGCTACCAATATTACTACTATTACTAGGTTATTTCACTTTTTTTTTTTTTTTTTTTTTTTTTTTGCCAGGCTGGTCTCGAACTCCTAGTCTTAAGTGATCTGCCCACTTCCACCTCCCAAAGTGCTGGGATTACAGGTGTGAAATCCTGTATGTTTGGAAAATATTTCTAGGAACGGGGTTGTTGGGTTAAATAATGCTGGGATAGCCAGAAGAGAGGAGCTAAAGCAGTGGCAGAGTTGTCTTTGCATTCCCACATGCAATCGAAGACGTCAATGGACAGAGGCCCATGGAGGTACGAGGTGGAGTCATCGTGAGGGCGCTCATTTTCACTGGTTTGGGAAGATGTGTTTAATGCCACAGACTGACATCAAAATAAATATTTCTCCTTATCATAAGAAAGGATTGTGGGGAACATAAGCAGGGACATGGGTTTTCCATATAGGATCTTTGGGCCACAATGGGCAGAATTGTTACAAGGAGGCAATTATCTAGACCCTAAGTTGTGGCCAATATATTAGTAAGGTCATGAGGGGTTTTATCTTGCTTCACAAAGATAAGGAAATCCAGCATCTCTAAGAGTTTTCATCCGTAGTGTGTATCCGAAAGCTAAGACTCCTCCATTTCCTGTAAGAACTGGAGCTCTAGGAAGCCTCATCTGACTTTGTTCTCCACAAAAGGCAGAATAGCACATCTTGACACCCAGATTTTGTGTATATGTGTGGGGGGGGGGCGGGTGTGGAGGGAGGGTTTAAAGGGAGTGGAGGCAGGAGGCTAGACTAGAGGAGCAATTACCTAAAATCATAGTCCTTCCTAAAGGACTTAGAGCTGCAGGTGGCAGGAACAGAACATAGACTAGCAATGCCTTGCAGGTTGAAACCTTGAAAATGTAAGCCAGTCTGTTCAATAGCCTGGCTTCCCACCCAGGGAGGGTTTCTCTGCCCTGCTTTGCCTACTTGCCACACCAAACCCCTGGGAAAAGCTTCCTTCTTATAACTTTAAAGTTCCCTCACCCTATGAGACTAACATTATAGAAGAAACCCCTCTAGGGAGGTGAGAGGAGATCATATCTCTGAGGGTAGGTGAGGAGGTGTCTTAGAAATACCTGCATTGAACACCTTTTTAAAATTATTATTATTTTTAAGATAGAGCCTCACTCTGTCACTCAGGCTGGAGTGCAGTGGCATGATCTCAGCTCACTGCAACCTCTGCCTCCTGGTTCAAGCGATTCTTGTGCCTCAGCCTCCCGAGTACCTGGGATTACAGGTGTGTGCCACCATGCCCAACTAATTTCTGTGTTTTTAGTAGAAAAAGGGTTTCATCATGTTGGCCAGGCTGGTCTCGAACTCCTAGTCTTAAGTGATCTGCCCACTTCCGCCTCCCAAAGTGCTGGGATTACAGGCATGAGCCACCTCACCACATTTCAGTAAAACTGGCCCAGAGAAATCAATCCATTCATGTCTCCATGCTCTGACCCTGTTTGGCTCAGACCCAGTTGGGGAATTGAAGTATTAAACTGAGACTTAAGATCTTCTCTTCTGTCCCACTCAAACCCTGACCTCTCTTGATTAATAGCACCCAGTCCCCCATCTTATAACACGGAGGGAGGGAGGGAGAGAGAGAGAGAGAGAGAGTGAGAGAGAGAGAGAGAGAGAATAATGATTATGGCCACAATTTTATTCTCAGCCCAAGACTTTTTCCTTAACTTTGGAACTCTTGTAAGTGTATTCTCAATACCTTACCTTGTATCTTGTATGAACTATGATCATTCATCCATTATCCATAAGACAACGTAATAATATCTCCAAAGTGCTGAAAAAAAAAATAAACTGCCAATCTAGAGTTCAATATTCAGCAAAAAATATTCTTCAAAAATGAAAGTGAAATAAGGTGCATTTCCAAACAAACAAAAACAGAGAAAATTTGTTACCAGCAAACCTACACTAATATATAAAATAAAAGATGTTCTTTAGAAGAAAAAAGGAAAGGTTGGAGTTTTAGGACTACAAAAGGAGCAATAATAATTACTAAAATGTGGATACATCTAAATGAATTTTGTCTCCAAAAACAATATTAATAATAATGACTTGAGGCATTTAAATACAGAAACAAATGCATGGCGACAGTAGCATGTAAGCATAGAAAGGGATAAACGGTATTAAAGGCTTCTATCTAGAAAACAAACATGCACATGCATACACACACACAAGAAGGCTTCTATGGCCCTTATATTTTCTGGGAAATGGTAAGAATAATTATATATATTAAATCCTATATTATAGGTGCGTATGGTAATTTCTAAAGTAACTACTGAGATAATGTACTACTGCTAATTCACGGAGAAAGAATTGAATTTAAAAATTATTCATTCAAAAAAAGAGGAAGGGAAGTCCTAGCCACAGCAACAAGGCAAGAGAAAGTAATAAAGGGCATCGAAACAGGAAAAGAAGAATTCAAATTATCTCTCTTTGCTGATGGTATGAATCTATACCTAAAAAACCCTAAAGGTTCCACCAAAAGGCTTCCAGTCCTGATAAATTACTTCAGGAAAGTCTCACAATACAAAATCAATGTACAAAAATTAGGTGCATTTCTATACACCAATAACGTTCAGTCTGAGAACAAAATCAAGAGTGCAATCCCATTTACAAAAGCCACAAATAATAAAATACCTTGGAATACAGCTAATCAAAGAGGTGAAAGATCTCTACAAGGAGAACTACCAATTACTGCTGAAAGAAATCAGAGATAACACAAACAAATGGAAAAGCATTCCATCCTCGTGGGTTAGAAAAATCAATATCGTTAAAATGTCCATATTGCCCAAAGCAACCTACAGGTTCAATGCTATTTCTATAAAATTACCAATGTCATTTTTTTCCCCAGAATTAAGGAAAACCATTCTAAAACTTATATGGAGCCCAAATAGCCAAGACAATTCTAAGCAAAAAGAATATAACCAGAGGCATCACACTACATACATGAGATTGTTTTCATTCAACAATGGACCAATGATAATTGTCCAATGTGACAAGAAAAAGAAAATCATTCACGTTAAAAAGAAAAAACACTGTTATCCCTTGCAGGAGATACAATTATGTATACACAAAATTTGAAATAATCTTAAATAAATGGTTAGAATTAATAAAATAATTTAGCAAGATATTTGGAAACAGATTTACTTAAAAATCTTATACAGATGTTTCTCGACTTAAAATGGAGCTGTCTTGATGATCCCATCATAAATTGAATGGCCTGGCGCAGTGGCTCATGCCTGTAATGCCAGCACTTTGGGAAGCTGAGATGGGCAGATCACTTGAGGTCAGGAATTTGAGACCAACCTGGCCAACATGGCAAAATCCCATCTCTGCTAAAAATGCAAAAAAAAAAAAAAAAAGCCAGGTGTGGTGATGCACATCTGTAATCCCAGCTACTCAGGAGGCTGAGGCATGAGAATCACTTGAACTTAAGAGGTAGAGGTTGCAATGAGCTGAGATTGCACCACTGCACTCCAGCCTGGACAACAGAGACTCTGTCTCAAAAAAAATTAAGTTGAAAATGCAATTTTTCCATAAGTTATTGGGGTACAGGTGGTATTTGGTTACACGAGTAAGTTTTTTTGTGGTGATTTGTGAGATTTTGGTGCACCCATCACCCATGTATACACTGCACCATGTTTGTAGTCTTTTATCACTTGCCCCCCTCTTACTCTTACCCCCAAGTCCCCAAAGTCCATTTTGTATCTCTCTTGTGCCTTTGCATCCTCATAACTTAGCTCCCACATGTCACTGAGAACATACAATGTTTGGTTTTCCATTCCTGAGTTACATCACTTAGAATAATAGTCTCCAATCTCATCCAGGTCACTGCAAATGCTGTTCATTCCTTTTTATGACTGTGTAGTATTCCACCATATATATATGCATATATATTATATATATACACATATTTAATATATATACACACATATATATAATAGGTAATATACACACACACACACACACACACACACACACACACACCCCACAGTTTCTTTATCCATTCGTTGATTGATGGGCATTTGGGTTGGTTCTACGATTTTGCAATCATGAACTGCACTGCTATAAACATGTGTGTGCAAGTATCTTTTTCAAACCATGACTTATTTTCTTCCAGGTAGATACCCAGTAGTGGGTTTGCTGGATCAAATGGTAGTTCTACTTTTAGTTTTTTAAGGAATCTCCACATTGTTTTCTATAGTGGCTGTACTAGTTTACATTCCCACCAGCAGTGTAGTATTCCCTGTTCACCACATTCATGCCAACATCTACTGTTTTTTGATTTTTTGATTGTGGACATTCTTGCAGGAGTAAGGTGGTATTGCATTGATGTTTTCATTTGCATTTCCCTGATCATTAGTGATGTTGAATATGTTTTTCATGTTTTTTGGCCATTTGCATATCTTCCTTTGAGAATTGTCTGTTCATGTCCTTAGCCCACTTTTGGATGGGATTGTTTGTTTTTTTCTTATCGATTTGTTTGAGGTCGTTGTAGACTCTGGATATTAGTCTTTTGTCAGATGTATAGATTGTGAAGATTTTCTCCATGTGTTATCTGTTTATTCTGCTGACTGTTCCTTTTGCTGTGCAAAAGCTCTTTAATATAATTAGGTCCTGGCTATTTATCTTTGGTTTTGTTATATTTGCTTTTGGGTTCTTGGTTATAAGATTCTTGCCTAAGCCAATGTCTAGAAGGGTTTTTCCAGTGTTATCTTCTGTAATTTTTATAGTTTGAGATCTTAGGTTTAAGTCCTTAATCCATCTCAAGTTGATTTTGTATAAGGTGAGAGATAAGGATCCAGTTTCATTCTCCTACATATGGCTAGCTAATTATCCCAGCACCATTTGTTGAAAAGGGTGTCCTTTCCCTGCTTTATGTTTTTGTTTGCTTTGTCAAAGATCTGTTGGCTGTAAGTAGCTGGAATTATTTCTGGGTACTCTATTCTGTTTCACTGGTTATGTGCCTATTTTTATACCAGTACCACATTGTTTTGGTGACTATGGCCTTATAGTATAGTTTGAAATCAGGTAGTGGGATGCCTCCAGATTTGTTCTTTTTGCTTAGTCTTGCTTTGGTTATGTGAGCTCTTTTTTGGTTCCATATGAATTTTAGAATTGTAGTTTTCTAATTCTGTGAAGAATGATGGTGGTATTCTGGTGGAGTTTGCATTGAATTTGTAGATTGCTTTTGGTAGTAAGGTCATTTTCACAATATTGATTCTACCCATCCATGAACATGGGATGTGTTCCCATTTGTGTCATCCATGATTTCTTTCAGCAGTGTTTTGTAGTTTTTCTTGTAGAGGTCTTTTGACTTCTTTATTAAGTATATTCCTAATTATTTTATTTTTGTGCAGCTATTGTAAAAGGGATTGAGTTCTTGATTTAATTCTCTGCTTGGTCACTGTTGGTGTTTAGAAGAGCTACTGATTTGTGTACATTAATCTTGTATCCAGGAACTTTGCTGAATTCTTTGATCAGTTCTAGGAGCTTTCTGGAGGAGTCCTTAGGGTTTTCAAGGTAAATGATCATATTGTCAGCAAACAGTGGAGTTTGACTTCCTCTTTATATATTTGGATGCCCTTTATTTCTTTATCTTGTCTTATTGCCCTGGCTAGGAATTCCAGTATTATGCTGATGAGGAGTTGTGAGAGTGGGCATCCTTGTCATATTCCAGTTCTCAGAGGGAATGCTTTCAACTTTTCCCCATTCAATATTATGTTGGCTGTGGGTTTGTCATAGACGGCTCTTATTACATTAAAGTATGTCCCTTGTGTGCTGGTTTTGCTGAGAGTTTTAATCATAAAGGGCATAAAGGGATGCTCTATTTTGTTTAATGCTTTTTCTGCATCTATTGAGATGATCATGTGATTTTAAAAAAAATTCTGTTTATGTGGCATATCACATTTATTGACTTGCTTATGTTAAACCATCCCTGCATCCCTGGTATGAAACTCACTTGATCATGGTGGGTTACGTTTTTGATACGTTGTTGGATTCAGTTAGCTGGTATTTTGTTAAGGATTTTAGCATCTATGTTCATCAAGGATATTGGTCTATAGTTTTCTTTTTTGGTTATGCCCTTTCCTGGTTTTGGTATTAGGGTGATGCTGGCTTCACAGAAGTAATTAGGGAGAGTTCCTTCTTTCTCTATCTTGTGGAATAGGGTCAAAAGGATTGCTGCCAATTCTTCTTTGAATGTCTGGTAGAACTCTGCTGTGAATCCGTCTGGTCCTGGACTATTTTTTATCCGTAATTTTTAAATTACCATTTTAATCTCACTGCTTGTTATTGGTCTGTTCAGGGTATCTAATTCTTCATGATTTAAGTTAGGAGGGTTGTATTTTTTCAGGAATTTATCTATCACTTCTAGGTTTTCTAGTTTATATGTGTAAAGATGTTAATAGTAGCCTTAAATGCTCTTTTGCATTTCAGTGGTGTCAGTTGTAATATCTCCTGTTTCATTTCTTAATGAGGTTATTTGGATTTTCTCTCCTCTTTTCTTGGTTAATCTTGCTAATGATCTATCAATTCTATTTATCTTTTCAAAGAACCAGCTTTTTGTTTCATTTGTCTTTTATACTTTTTTTTGTTTCAATTTCATTTAGTTCTGCTCTGATCTTGGTTATTTCCTTTCTTCTGCTTGGTTTCGGTTTGGTTTGTTCTTGTTTCTCTAATTTCTTGAGGTGTGACCTTAGATTGATTGTCTGTGCTCTTTCAGACTTTTTGATGTAGGCGTTCAGGGCTATGAACTTTCCTCTTAGCACTGCCTTTGCTGTATCCCAGAGGTTTTGATAGGTTGTGTCATTATTTTCATTCAGTTCGAAGAATTTTTAAATCTCCATCTTGATTTTGTTTTTGACCCAGTGCTCATTCAGGAGCAGGTTATTTAATTACCATGTATTTGCATGGTTTTGAAGATTCCTTTTGGAGTTGATTACAATTTTTATTCCACTGTGATCTGACAGAGTGCTTGATATAATTTCAATTATTTTAAATTTATTGAGGCTCATTTTATGGCCTATCATATGGTCTATCTTGGAGAAAGTTCCTTGCGCTGTTGAATAGAATGTGTATTCTGTGGTTGTCAGACAAAATGTTCTGTATATATCTGTTAAATCCATTTGTTCCAAGGTACAGTTTAAATCCATTGTTCCTTTGTTGCCTTTTGGTCTTGATGATCTGTCTAGTGCTGTCAGTGGAGTGCTTAAGTCCTCCGTTATTATTGTGTTGCTGTCTATCTCGTTTCTTAGGTCTATTAGTAATTGTTTTATAAATTTGGGAGCTCCAGCATTAGGTACATATATGTTTAGGATTGTGATATTTTCCTGTTGGCCAAGGCCTTTTACCATTATATAATGTCCCTTTTTGTCTCTTTTAACCACTTTGCTTTAAAGTTTGTTTTGTCTGATATAAGAATAGCTACCCCTGCTTGCTTTTGGTGTCCATTTGCATGAAACGCCTTTTTTCACCCCTTTACTTTAAGTTTATGTGAGTCCTTATGTGTTAGGCGAGCCTCCTGAAGGCAGCAGATGGTTGGTGAGTTCTTACCCATTCTGTGGTCTGTATCTTTTAAGTGGAGCATTTAGGCCATTTACATTCAATGTTAGTATTGAAATGTGAGGTGTCATTGCTTTCATTGTGCTCTTTGTTGCCTGTATACTGGTTTTGCTTTTTGTTTTGCTTTTTAACTTGTATTTTTGTTTTATAGGTCCTGTGTGATCTATGCTTTAAAGAGGTTCTGTTTTGATGTGTTTCCAGAATTTGTTTTAAGATTTAGAGTTCCTTCTAGCAGTTCTTGTAGTGGTGGTTTGGTAATGGTGAATTCTTTTGGCATTTGTTTGTCTGAAAATGACTGTATCTTGGCTTCATATATGATGGTTAGTTTCGCTGGATACAAATTTCTTGGCTGATAATTGTTTTATTTGAGGAAGTTGAAGATAAGGCTCCAATCTCTTCTAGCTTGTAGGGTTTAGGCTGAGAAATCTGCTGTTAATCTGATAGGTTTTCCTTCATAAGTTACCTGGTGCTTCTGTCTTACAGCTGTTAAGATTCTTTCCTTCGTCTTAACTTTGGATAATCTGATGACAATGTGCTTAGGTGAAGATCTTTTAACGATGAATTTCCCAGATGTTCTTTGTGCTTCGTGTATTTAGCTGTCTAGGTCTCTCACAAGGCCAGGGAAGTTTTCCTCCATTATTACCCCAAATACATTTTCCAGGCTTTCAGAATTCTCTTATTCCTCAGGTACACCACTTATTCTTAGGTTTGGTCATTTAACATAAACCCAGACTTCTTGGAAGCTTTGTTCTTATTTTCTTATTCTTTTTTCTTTGTCTTTGTTGGATTGGGTTAATTCAAAGACCCTGTCTACAAGCTCTGAATTTCTTTCTTCTGCTTGTTCAATTCTATTGCTGAGATTTTCCAGAGCATTTTGCATTTCTAAAAATGTGTCCAAAGTTTCCTGAATTTTTTATTGTTTTTTTCTTTGTGCTATCTAGTTCCATGAATATTTCTCCTTTCACTTCTTATATCATTTTTTGGATTTCCTTGCACTGGGCTTTGCCTTTCTCTGGTCCCTCCCTGGTTAATTAATAACTCACCTCTTGAATTCTTTTTCAGGTAGATCAAGGATTTCTTCTTGGTTTGGATCCATTGCTGGTGAACTAGTGTGGTTTTATAGGGGTGTTGAAGAGACTTGTTTTGTCATATTACCAGGGTTGGTTTTCTGGTTCCTTCTCATTTGGGTAGGCTCTGTCAGAAGGAAGGTCTGGATTCTTTTGTCCCACAGGATGTTTCCTTGATGTAATATTTTCCCCCTTTTCCTATGAATGTGGCTTCCTGTGAGCTGAACTGCAGTGATTGGTATCTTTCTTCTGGGTCTAGCCACCCAGTGAGTCTACCCAGCTCCAGGCTATTACTGAGGGTTGTCTGCATAGGGTCCTGTGATGAACCTATGGGTCTCTCAGCCATGGATACCAGCGCTGTTCCAGTGGAGGTGGTGGAGGGTGCAATGGACTCCATGAGAGTCCGAGAGTCCTTAGCTTTGGTGGTTTAATGCTCTATTTTTGTGCTGGTTAGCCTCCTGCCAGGAGATGGCGCTTTCCAGAAAGCATCAGCTGTAGTAGTGAGGAGAAGGACTGGCGGAGGGCAGGGCCCTAGAACTCCCAAGATTATATGCCCTTTTTCTTCAGCTACCAGGGTGGGTAGGGAAGAGCCATCAGGTGGGGGCAGGGATAGGCATGTCGGAGCTCAGACTCTCCTCAGGCGGGTCTTGCTGAGGCTGCTGTAGGGGGTGGGGGTAGCGGGTAGGATTCCCAGGTCACTGGAGTTGTGTACCTAGGAGGATTATGGCTGCCTCTACTGAGTCATGCAGGTTGTCAGGGAAGTGGGGGAAAGCCAGCAGTCACAGGCCTCACCCAGCTCCCATGCAAACTGAAGGAATGGTCTCACTCCCAGTGTGCCCCCCACAACCAACACCTGGAGTCTGTTTCCAGCTGGAGGGTGAGATGGGCTTGAAAGCTTGCCTGAGGCTATCCACTTCCTAGCTGTGAGAGAAAAGGGCTTCAGCTCTTCCCCTGCCTGTGAAGTCTGCATGCCTGATTCGCACCCTCCCCGAGTTCCGGCCAGGAGGATTCTTGCCCCTTTCAAATTATTAGAAAGTTCAGCTAGAGAATTCCTTCTCCCTGTGGAGTTTTACCCCCTGCCCCTCTGGCCACCTTCCCAATGGTTCCCTGTGGTGCTGGGCAGGAATGGGCTGCCTGGGGAACCAGAAAGCTCCCAGGGCCTTTCTGCTGCTTCCTCTACCCCTGTATTTCACTCAGCTCTCTAACTTGACTCAGCTCCAGGTAAAAGTCGGAAACTTCTCCCACAAACAGATCTTCAGCTTCTCCAGTGGGGGTGTGTGTTTGGGAGAGGAGGGTCTCCCTTTCTCACTTCTGCATTTGGACATTCACAGTATTTGGGGTGTCTCCCGGGTCCTTCTGGAGCAGTCCACTTTTTTCAGAGGTCCTGTAAGTCCTCTTGGGATTGCTGGTTTGTTCTTGCAGGTGATCTGGAGCTAAAATTCACAATGCAAGCCTCCGCATGTTGCTCTGTCCGGAACTGCAATCTAGTTCTGGCTTCTGTCCGCCATGATCCCCCAGTCTCTCAAAAATGCATTTAATACACCAAACCTACTGAACATCATGGCTTAGCCTAGCCTACCTGAAACATGCCCAGAACACTTACATTACAGTACAATTGGGCAAAATCACCAAACACAAAGTTTATTTTATAGCAAAGTGTTGAATTGCTAATGTAATTTATTGAATACGGTACTGAAAGTAAAAATCAGAGTGGCTGTATGGTACCGGAAGTATGTTTTCTACTGAATGAGTGTCACACAACATTGTAAAGTTCAAAAATCATTAAGTCAAACCATTGCAAGTAGGGGACCACCTGTTGTAAGTTTTGTTGAATAGCATAGCCTCAGACTAGGCCTTTTAAATTTATTTTGGGAAATGATCCTAGGGAATAGGAGTAGGCTGCTTGGAAAAATGAAACAAGAAAGAATGGAAAGCAAATTCAAATGTACCATATTAAGTCGATTGATACTATGAACAACTGGAGCTCTGCTCTGCTGATAATATTCTGAGACAAGTAGACATTACCTCAGAATAGACCCCATAAGAAATGGAAGAAGAAAATAATTATCTGCTGGCTTCCATCCCCCACTGGTTAAGAGTTGGTCCAGGGGAATTTAACTTTCTTGTATGTCTAGGTATGTGTTGGTGTCAGAATGGATAAGTAATCTCATATAAAATGAAAGACTGTTTCATTTTGGAAATTGATAAGTGTATTTCAAAAAGTGTATATCAAAATTCAAAAGAACATGAATATCTCAAAGAAGAACAAAGCTAGAGAAATCCCCACCTATCAATTTTTATTAAAACACTACACTAATAAAGTAATATAGTATTTCTACAAAGATAGGAAAATAGACCAGTGGGACAAAGTAACAATTCCAGGAACAGGTCCACTTTTTTTGTCAGTTTGAGTTGCTTTGATAGAATACCATAGCCTGGGTAGTTTATAAATAACAGACATTTATTTCTCACAGTTCTGGAGGCTGGGAAGTCCAAAATAAAGGTGCTGACAGATGCAGTGTCTTGTAAGGGAACACTTGCTCATAAATGGCCATCTTTTTGCTGTAACCTCACATGATGGAATGGCTGAGACATCTCTCTGGGGTCTCTTTGATAAGTGCACTAATCTCATGTATGAGGGCATGTTTGCCAGACCTACATGTCTCTACTATTAGGATCACTAGAACCTGTTAGTTGCCCCCATTAGAGAATGTTGCATACTAGAATGTAATTGCTTATTTGTTTGTCTTCCTGTTAAAGTGTGAGTTCCTGGAGTCTTCTACTGTATCCCAGTCCTGAGTATACTGCCTGGCACATAGTCAAAATTTAGTAAATATACTCTGAACTGGATTGAATGGTCAAATAATATAGAATGTCGGCCTGAGTGATTTATTCTGCTTGTTTTACTCCCTGTTTTTTTTTTTTTTTCCCCCAGAAAACATAAGATGAGGGAAGCACTTTATTTGCTCATTTTATACCTAAGATGAGGTGTGCCTTCGTATCACCTAGTCCAAATTCCCACTACCCTCTACATGAGATAATTCTTTCCTGATAAATCTAGCCTAGCAATCCATTTATGAATATCATCATCTGGGAAGGTCAACACTCGCTCTTACCTTGAAAATATGGATGTTCAATTTTCTTAGCAATTAAAGTAAAAGTGAAACTACATTGACATAATATTTTTTATTGATAAAATTAGCAAAGATTTGGGTGGGCAAAAAAAGTGTTGACTCTACTGTCTACATGCAAAGAAAAAAGGTGGACACTCTACCTCACACCATATTTTTTAAAACACTCAAAATGGATCAAAAACCTAAACATAAGTGCTAAAACTTTGAAACTCTTTGAAGAAACATAGCACAAGCAACAGAAAAAAGAATAAATAAGTTAGATATCAACAAAATTTAAAACTTGTGCTTCAAAGGACACCATCAAGAAAGTGAAAAGACAACCTAAAGAATGAGAGAAATTTTGTAAATCACATATCAGATGTGGGACTTATATCTAGAATGTATAACAAATCCTTGCAAATCAATAATAAAAAGACAAATTACCCAATTAAAAATGGGCAATACATTTGAATACACAGTTCTCCAATGAAGATATACAAATGCCTAATAAGCACATGAAAATACACTTAAAATTATTAACTCAAAGGGAAATACAAATCAAAGCCACAGAGACACTACCTCACACCTACTCAGATAATTATAATGAAAAAGTCAGATAATAACAAGTATTGACAAGAATATGGAGAAATTGAAACATTCATACATTGCTGGTGGGAATGTAAAATGGTGCAGCCACTTTGGAAAACAGTCTGGTAGTTCCTGAAGTGGTTAAACATAGAGTTGAAAAATGATCCAGAAATTTTACTCTTAGTTATATGTCCAAGGGAAGTAAGAACATGTCTACACAAACACTTATACACAAATATGCATGGCTGTATTTTTCATAGTAACAAGTAGAAGCATCCAAATGTCCATTAAATAATGAATGGATAAATAAAATGTGATATCGGTACAATGGTATATTATTCAACAATGAAAAGAAATGAAATACTGATGCAGGCTAAAACATGGATGAATGTTGAAAACATTATGCTAAGTGAAAAAAGCCAGTCACAAAGAACCATGATCACATTTATGCAAAATCTCCAGAACAGGCAAATCAGTAGAGACAGAAAACAGATTAGTGGTTGCCTAAGTCTGAGGAGGATGAAGTGTGGAATGGGGTGTTGACAGCTAAGAAATATGAAGATTTTTTTTAGAGGGAGAATAATGAAAATGCCCTAAAATTGAATTTGGTAATGGATACACAACTTTATCAATTAAGAGTTACTGAACTGTACACCTTAAATGAGAGAATTACATGGTATGTGAATTATCTCAAAGAGCTGTTAAGAAAATTTTTAAGATGTAATATTGAAGCCAGTGCTCTACTCTTCTTGTATATTTTCAATGAAAATAAAATTTGATACAACTAACTTAGTTTCATCAAACTGTTGTATGTCTTTTGGTCCATTTATGAAGAAAGATGTATATTATGTTACTGTTAATAGTTAATACCATAAATACATTTTCAAAAATTTGAAAATATTAGGATTATAGCTGTACTTGCCAAACTCATAAGGCATTATGTAAAAAGGCAGTCAACATCATTAGTTATTAGGGAAATGTAAATTAAAACTGTAATGAATACAGGTGCATATTTATTAGAAAGTTTAAAATGGGGAAAAATGACACTACCAAGTACTGATGAAGAGACAGAGCAACTGGAACTCTCGAACTTTGCAGGTGGGAATGCAAAATGATACACAATCACTTTGGAAACAGATTTGCAATTTCTTGTAAACATATGATTGTGGCCGGGCGCGGTGGCTCACACCTGTAATCCCAGCACTTTAGGAGGCTGCGGTGGCAGGTGACCTAAGGTCAGGAGTTTGAGACCATCTGGGCCAACATGATGAAACCCCATCTCTACTAAAGATATAAAAATTAGTTGGACGTGGTGGCACACGCCTGTAATCCCAGCTACTCAGGAGGCTGAGGCAGGAGAACTGCTTGACCCCAGGAAGCAGAGGTTGCAGTAAGCCGAGATTGCGCCACTGCACTCCAGCCTGGGCAACAGAGCAAGACTCTGTCTCAAAAAACAAAAATGAAAACATGCTTGCCATGTGATCTGGGAGATATGGAAACTTATTTTCACACAGAAACCTGTGCATGAATGTTTAGAGTAGATTTGTTCATAAGCTCCCCAAACTGGAAACAACCTAAATGTCCTTCAGCTGGGGGAATGGATAAATAAAGTGTGGTACAGCCATACAATGGAATACTATTCAAAAATAAAAAGAGAACATGAATACATGCAGCAACAGGAGTGAATCTTAAATTCCTTTAGTTAAGTAAAGGCAGCTAGAGTAAAAAAGCTATATACTGTTTGATTCCCTCAACATGCCATTCTGGAATAGGCAAAACTACAGAGACAAAATACAGATTAATGGTTTCCAGAAGTTGGCATAGGGGAAAATTTGACTATAAAAGGGCACAAGGTAACTTTGGTGATAGATTATGTATTGATTATGGTGATGGTTGCATTTGCCATGCATTTGTCATATATGTACTTGTCAAAACTCAGAATTGCATACTAAATAGGGTGACTTTTTTTGTATATAAATCTTACCTTAATAAAAAATTTTAAAAATAAGTTTTGAAAAACTGCTGAATATGCTAAATTAATATAAAGTACCCTTATTTTTAAAATGTGTTTACCAAAGCTGTAAAAGCATGGAGGCATATTTATAACATGTAAAAAAAAAGCAAGTGATTATGTTGTATATTTATAACTGTAGTAGAAATACAAATACTGTGTTTAAAAATCTTCACATATTAGCTTGAAAAGATAGAAAAAAGCCAAAATGTCAAGAGTAATCCTTTGTAATTCGGGGTGAGGGCAAGGATGATTTTTTTTTTTGCTTTTCATTTTCTATTTTTAAATTGTATTAATAAGTATACATTGTTTTTCTCAAGAAAAATGACAGATTTCATTTAATAAAAGGACTATATGGCAGTCAGAATAATTCTTTTCAAATATAAAATTTTTCTCAAAGTATATTGGTCTAAGTAAGACATTCATTTCGTAAATAAGTCATTAGATTTGGTGGCTTTAGTTTGCTTTTCTGCAAAATGAGAGAAATCTGTTTAGTATTTTTGCTACTCAACCTGAAGCAAAATAAGTAAATACTTACCCTGAAAACAAAATAAATAAATAGCAGCTAATTTAGAGTAGGTGAAAAAGGTGTGTTTGTAAAAACAAGAGTGTTTATTTTCATGTGTGGACTTTAATTCATAATCAAATATTTTCTACAGTCTCACTTTTCCCTTCTTAGTGAGAACAGTATAGCTCTCCTATTACTAGACAACATTTGTATGTGAGCCACACTCTCTCACTCACCATATCTATGACAACATGCACAATAAAAAAAGCTCCACTAGCCCAAGTCTGTTTCCATAGCACTAGCCAACAGAAAACTATGTGGCAATCAGCCTTAGAAAGTAACCTCTTATTTGTTCTCATAGAGATCTATGAAGAACAATATATTTTAACTTTTCCTTGTCTAGTATCACTAGGGCCCAGATTCAGTCTCAGTGCCCACGGGGTTAAAGGATGGTTTGAACTGAGCAAGAAACAAGGATAATCTAAACTTTTCTGAAAGATAGTTTTCTTTGAGTCAATATGTGTTCTGTGATCTAATGAGAGACAGAAAGCCTAAAACTTCTAACACCAACAAACTGTCAGAAGGCAGCAGGGCTATGAAATCAGATAAACCTGAGGTCGAATCCCACTTCTATCCAGAATTGGTGCTAACAAAAAATTTAATTTCTTTGAGCACCAATATCTTCATATGTAGCAAGGGAAATAGTAATACCTAGCTTTGAAAATTATAGGGATTAACTGGGGTAAATGCAAAGTGCCTCTTATGTAATAGGCACTTAATGAAATGTTACTCTTTTCCACAGAGTTTCAGAAGTTGTTTTGAGAAAAACCACAAGACAGCCAGGCCAACTGTTCTAGAGAGAACAACAGAGTTGTGAGTGCGTATGTGTGCGCCTGTAAGCATGACTGTATTAGGAGTAGTAATCAGAAAGAATCAGGTGGGATGGTGTGGATATCTAATTAGAGGTGAAACTGAAGTCTACAAGATCTGGAAAAGAGCTTTCTAGACTCCAAGAGTAAAAGTTGTAAAAATGAAAAACAGCCAACCCATTTTTTAATGGGTCACTTGAACCTAATTATAGGGTCATAGTATATTCCACATGAAATATATTTTCAAATTAATTGTGTCAAATTTTCTCATTTTTAAAGTAAAAAGCAAAACAAGCACTAATACTCAGACAAGGGAAGGGAATTTCCCAAGGTCACATAACACATGGAAAGAAGTGGGACTAGGACATTCCCAGTCTCCCGTCTCTGAGAAAGTAGAGCCCTCTTTGCCCTTGGAGATACTGCTGATTCTTCTTTATGGAATGCCTATGTAAATAGATCCTGCACTAGGTACCAGGCAAAGTAAGGCATTGACCCAATCCTCAGTGTATTACGAGGGCAGGAAGATAGAAAGAGGGTGCCATAGAGATGGCACAATCATGCTCCTACCCATTAGGAGCATGGAATGAAGCATGCACACACACACACACACACATTTACACATGGACATTGACATTACACAGGGTTGCAGCCTGTTGTTATCTGTCATGGAGGGCTCTATGGAAAAGAAGTGTTTGGTCGGCTCAGCAAGGAGAATGTATGTGTTTAGAAGATCACTGAAGAGTATGAGTGGTGATGCTGGATGGAAAAAAGAAAGGGATATATGAGGAGTTGAAAAGGTCTGGAAGGTTTTTATCTGCCCATGTGACCTCAAGAAAGTCATTTGATTGATTCTCAGAATAGGGGAGTTACAAGAGAAAAAGAAGTCACTTGACAACCCCTTCTTCACTTTCATTTTTGATTATGTTGCCTGATCCCAAATCCTCACCAGCATGGGACTATAGTTGAGGTCATGGGAATTTTAATGGATAAATGATTTAGAGCTGCCAGTTGTATATCCAAGACTCCAATCCATTTTCTAGATTCTTCCCTCTCCTAAGACACTTCTGAGTCTTCTGAAGAAAGGTATCTGGGTGTCTCACATAGAATTTGAAACCAGTGTCTCTGCTGTACTAGATGTTAGGTGCCATAATCCTGAAAGAATGGGACTGATAGGAAGAACTTCACATTACCCTGAGATCATGGACTTTGAGCTGTCCTCATGGTCATGATGGGACTTTGGTGGCCTTTCTTGAGTAAGAGGTTGAAAGGTGTTGTCTATGTGGGAAGAAAAATCAATTGGGATTTGATAGAGTGCCAGACTGTAGTGGTGACAACTAAGTATTCGCCACAATCTCTCCTTTCTCTCCAAAGCACAGAGTAAGACTACATTTCTCAGACTCGCTGGCAGTTTGGCCCGGTCACATGACTAGTTCTAGCCAACCAAAGGTGAGCAGAAATTGTACATGTCTTAGCTGAATGGGGCGGGGTCTGAGGATCTGCATGAGGATGGAGCTGTACCATGGAAAGAGCATAGACCATGAATCACTGAATTACTGAGTTATATGAACAAGAAATAATCTACTGTGTTATGCTTCTGATATTTGGAAGTTACCTGTTACGGGATTTAGCCTACCATATCTATCATTATTTCATCAATCTTGAGATGTACATATTTTCATATTTTAATACTCCATTTTAGACTTGACTTAGATAAAATGCTGCAATACAGGAATGTTAAGAGAGACATAGCAACACACTCACATTCACAGAGCTAGTGTGATACTGAGACTCCAATCCAAGTCTCCTCAGTACTAGACCAAATTTCTAAGTTCCGTAAGGTACTGATAAGAGAGACAAAGTAACCTAACCACAGAAGCTCCTATATTTGACTAACTTACCTACAGCTCACTGTCCTGGTGTGAGACCATGGTATGTTATCCTCAGTATTTTGGATGCTAGCTCTCTGGATTCTGTGACTTAGGAGGAGATTAAAGGTTGAACTCCAGCTAGATTTGGGGGTGATGAAGAGAAGAGCTGATAAACCTGATATGCCACTGGTAGTCCCATTGTGTCCAGGAAAGAGGAAGATTCTTCTTTGCAGAGCAGCTCAATTTCGAGTCCTGTTAAAGTATGAAAAAAAGGTGCCTCTGCTTGCAGTGTTAGTATGTGTCCCCATCAAACAGACTTTGGATATTAGATCTGCCATCTGCACCATGGTATCTGTTGCCAGGGTTACAATGCTCTCCTTGAACAGAAAATCAAATAACTGCCTGAAACCTGCAGGTAAAGGTCACAGTTGGTACAACATGCATCCTTTTGTGTATGTAAGGGGAAAAGTATGGCTGTAGGGGAAGGAGGTTCTTTAGATTCTCCCTTTGAGGCCAAGCTGGTAAAGATGATCTGGGTAGAAACTTCAGATATCAGCTGTATGTAAAAGGTCATCTAGATAATGCACAGAAAATTCCTAAATGGGGACTGGAAATAAATGTTTAAGAACTAAATGCAAGGTATCATTTTTTTGAAGGGGATGGTCTCACATAAGTCACCCCACATTGTCCACTCTCAGCTAACCCCTTACCTTACCAACTTTTAGAATGAATAATGTCCATATGTATAAAGAATAGGAAATCCTTCAAAAGTAATAATACAGCATTGGAAGAAATACATTTCTCAAATTATATGGGTGGTTTAAATAATAGTTTGATCTTTTCTGGGCTCAGATAGGCTTGGGGGATGCAGAGTTGAGAGGAGGAAGATATCCTCCGGCCAGGTTAACTTAGTTCTGTAGCCCAAGCTTGAAGACACACAGCACTCTTGCCAAGAGACTAGAGAAGTAACAGAGCTTTACGAAACTCTTAAAGAAAGGGAAAGAGAGCCACCAATTGCCTTGTGATTATTGCTTTTCACACCTCTTATAATTTTTACAAGTGTTGATGGTTGTAATGATATTGCTACTACTACTGCTTCTAATACTACTAGTATTTGTGGCCATTAGTTCTTCTTAAATAATTTCCAGTGAGTTATCGTAAAAGCAGTGTAAACAAGAGGCAAAAGCATAACTGTACAAAAGTGTGTAAAATGAAGTTTCCTTCCTCTTACCTTGGATACCCAAGAATCACTCCCCAGAAGTAACTAATCTAAAGTGTTACTTCAGAAATATTCTGTGCTTATATGAAGATATATAAATATATTTAACAGATGCAGGATTTAGTATACATACTGTTCTGAAACATGTTTTTATCACTTAACACTGTGTCTTGAGCATATTTCCTTATTAGCACCTATAGTGCTATATATATGTGAGATACACATTTGGCAATATGGTACAGTGGAAAGAGCACGGACTAAAATTAAGACTATGTGAAAGGATTTGACTAAAAGATGATAATAGCTTCACTCTTTATAATAGCAGAATTGTTTTAACAACTCAAATGTCCATTAAAAGTGAATGCCATTATAATATGTGTCATAGAAAAATATATAGCATGGCCATGGTGGCTCATGCCTGTAATTTCAGCACTTTGGGAGGCCGAGCCAGGTGGAGCTTGAGGTCAGGAGATCGAGGCCATCCTGGCCAACATGGTGAAACCACATCTCTATGAAAAATACAAAAATTAGCTGGGCATGGTGGTGGGTGCCTGTAATCCCAGCTACTCCAGAAGCTAAGGCAGGAGAATCGCTTGAACCAGGGAGTCGGAGGTTGCAGTGAACCGATACCATGCCACTGCACTCCAACCTGGATGACAGAGTGAGACTCCATTTCAAAGAAAAAAAAAAGAAAAAAAAAGAAAGAAAAATAAAAATATATAGCAAAACTGAGTTTTATTTACATTAAATTATACTTAGGTGACTATTAGGTTTCATTTTTTATATGTATTATAATGATTGTTACTATGCTGTTATATTAGAACTTATTGTTGCTATCTTAATTTATATATGTTATTGATAAGTTTTCAATATTTTATATGTATTTATATTATCCTGACAGGGAGATATGTGCTTTCTCTAGCAGGGACAGATTATTACTTATTCATAGCTATAACCACCTCAATTTCATTTTTTCCCAGATTCTTCCCCCCAGGGTGATGTGGTAAGAGTTAGATGTCATTCTCTACATACTGGGATCTGTATATAAGTGAAGAATCCACAAAATATAAATCTTGGGTTTATATAGGAGAGAGACAGCTTTTCTCCTTTCTCTTTGAGAAGGAATTGATCTCAAATGCAAATAAAGGAAAGCATCCTCCAAAGTTAGGAGGAAAAGAAAATGTATCCAAAGAGTTTTTACTATTTGGAAGGTAAGTAAATGTTTCCAGGGGGAAGATAAGACAAGTATCTCTGAATTACAACCCCTGTGATGTCTTCATGCTCCTGGGTTTCATTGCCTTTCTGAAATGTGACACATACCTCTCAGGTTGTAAATCTCCACTCAATTATCTTTTAAATTCCAAAGTTTTAACCCAGATCTTAGTAAAAATTTCCCAGAAAGCCCTGACCATGCATAAAGATAAACATAATCACTACTTGAAACAATTTACTACACTTTATTTCGTAATTTTAAATTTCCCTTCCATTTACATTGGCTAGATATTACTTTCTGCTGAGAAGTAGGTATATAATTTTTAATTATTCTTGAGGTTTACTGTAATTTATTAAGACCCATAATCATGTTTGTTTCTATCAATTTTTGAGGATTATCAATACCAAATCTTCCATCTGAACCAGATGAAACCTCAGCCCTCTCACTTTCCTCTTGTCTATTCTTTCATCTGCCATATTGACATCATCTGTAGTTTTAAAGCAAACTTTTGTGGCTGCCAATTTGACATAGTATATCCATATATTCTTTACTTTGTCTTAGCCTGGGTTTCTGGAAAGCGAGTCTGAGGCAGAGGTTTGTGTTCTCTTTCTTCAGTACACCAGGGGGCAGTAGTGAACGTAAAGCATAGGTAGGAAGAGAGATGATACAATAAAACAACACCAAATTGGCCATTGCTTGGCACTAAACATGACAAATTATTCATCCTCATGTGCCTTTATTGTGATAATCCATATAAAAGTTATTTTAGTGTATCTGGAGGATGAAGGAAAAATTATTTATATACTGGCTACTATCTCCCACTGGTCCAAGATTTGTCTCTGCACATAAATTTCTCTGCACTTTTGAATGGGCATGTGTGGGTACTGAGCATCGCCTGTGATGTGTCATGCTTTAGTGTCAACCGGGAAGTTCTGGGGTAGGAAACAGCAAGTGATAGTGTGGACATAAGCTAGGACTTTGTGGCTTGACTTTTGCCTGCAAGAAGTTTTAAAAGTCCACCTAGAGTTGATGTCTACAGAGGCAACAGGAAATGGAACAAGTGGCTAATTCCCCTGAAGACAGATGAGGCTAAAGGAATCTGAAGTGGTACATAGGAAGCATCTGATATAGTTTATCCTTCTCAGATATTCGATAATCTCCCATTATATCTGACCACTCTTAAATACAATAGGAAAAAGATGTCCACACTGCCTTCCTTTGAGGGGAAGTAGAAGTCCAAACTTCAGAGAGTCCCTCTGAGATTGAAGCAAGTCAGAATCTCTGGAAAGACTTAAGGCAAGAGGGTTAGTGAAACAAGTTATCGCTTCTGTTGTGGCAAGTGGTCCAGATGTCAGGATTTATATTATTCATCACTCCCCTCCTCCGCCACTCAGGTTAGACTTTCCTAGCAGACAGCATTTGGAATGATCTCAGTTGCTTGTCTGATGGAGTTATTTCAACTTTTATCTCAGAAGAGTCTCAACCCTTAGTTGTTTTTCTATTGTCAGATCATGGTTGTGACACTTAGGCTGTGGTTTTTCACAACAGTTCATTTGCTACTATCACCAGATAATAATGGAAACATCAAGAGATGTCCCAGTATTCCAATTACTTACTGTTGTGTAACATACTGTCTCAAAACTTAATGGTTGAAAACAATATAACCTTTATTTTGGCACATTTATCTGTGGATCAAAAATTTTGTCAGAATTAGCCTCAGAAATTCTTCTTTTCCATGTGATATCAACTAGGGTCGCTTGGCGGTCTTCAGCTGGTGGCTGAGCTTATTTTGAGGGTCTAAGACAGCCTCACTCATGAACGGTGACTTGTTGGGGACATGTGAAATGCTCAGTTCCATTGGGCCATTTTTTTTTCTCCACGTTGTTTCAGGGCCTCTTTATATGATCTCTAGCAGGGTAGTAGGGCTTCTTAGATGGGGGCTCAGGTTCTAAGAACCAGTGTTCCAGAAGCTACAAGACTTTTTATGACCTACTCTTCAAAGTCATGCAGTGTTACTTCCGTTGCACTCTATATGTTACACAGTGCTGGTCCATGTTTAACATGGGAAGAGACTACACATCGGTGTGAATATTGCAGGAAAAGGCTCTTCAAGGGGAGGGCATATTTGGACATGAGCTACCATACCCGGTGAATTCCCTGGGTTCTAGGCATTCTATTGTGTATGCTTCTATTGTGTATTAGCTCCTTGTGGTAATGAGAATTGATGAACTCTGTCTGCACAGAAACTTCGTTCTTTATCTTTGGCTTCCAGTTTGGTGAAACTCTTACTATGTCTGTCCTTGTGAGAAAGCATTCTCCCTCTGAGAACCAGGACATTTTACCAGGAAAGTCTAAGGTTGTGGGAATGCGAAGCATACATTTCATGATTGGGTAATTGAGAGCAATAGTTAGAAGGACTAATTCTACTTCCATCCATTGGTTCCCAGATCCATATTTTCAGACTATTAGGAAGACAGTATTATGTATTTATCGATTCAATGCATATACCATATCCCAGAAGACATGGCCCTAACCTCCTAAGTTGTATCTTTAAAGTGGCACCTCAGTTAAACCTTTTTTAAAATGTAATCTGCTTCTGGATGATGGTAAGAGCAGTGAACTCTCTTATCACATGCTCATGGTCTCTCTGTCAAATGGATGTCTTGATCACAGGCAATGTAGTGTGAGATACTAAACCAGATCAAGCCTTCCATAAGTCTTAGATAGATAGTGGTGCTGATGAAGACTTTGGACACAAGGTGGCAAACCCGTATTGAATGAGGATGAATCACTATTTTCCCAGATGTCTTAATCACATTCAAGTTTATACGCAAATTGCTTGAGCATTTTTTGGAGAATGCTAATTTCTCCCCAGAAGGAAATTTTTAATTATATTACACAAAGTAGTTTTGTCTTAGACCAGATTTGAGACAATTTTTAAAATTCATCCTCATTTTTTCTAATTGATTCTTTTCTGTAACAGTTTATTTGAGCTTCTTGTTTCAAAAACTCTTATCACTCTGAGGATATGTATTAAATGTACTTTAAATTTTACTCCACATGGGCCTTCAATTTGGCCTCCTTTAGTATAGTTCATTCGCGTGATTTTCTTTAGGAGTGCTTGTATTTCTTTGACATTGGGTTATTTTGCCTTATAAATTAACTTGGCTTATAAATTAACTATAAGTTAACAATATGACCCACGAGAAAAATAGTAAGCCTAAATATTAATTTGAACAACTCTAGTTGAGTTAAGAAATGGGTCAGGAGGGAGGAGCATCTCAAGATGAAGAGGAGAAGAATAGGTGTTGCAATCTAAGTTTGACCCATCCTTGCTAGCGTCTTTCCCAAGTTTCTCAGGTGACCATTATCCTTGAATTACCACTGCCCAGAGCTTTCACCTTCTCCTTGTAAGAGACACAGCAGTGCACTAGGGAGGGAGGCATTTTGAATTATGAAGGAGGGGAATGCGTAGAGGCCTGCCATCTGCCAGCCACCATTGTTACTGGCTCCCTCACTCAGCCAGATTCGGCACTAGGGTGATCTTTGTCATATGCAAGTGAGATCATTAGCTCCCTAACTTGAAATTATACCACAACTTAACATTATGTTACACTAAAACCCAAAGTTATTCTCATGGCCCACAAGGTCCTGCATGACTCCTGCCCATCTTGCCTCCCTTGTCTGTTCTCCCTCCAGGAATCTAATCTCCAGGAAATCCCATTGGTCAAACCCAACTAGAACTCAAGAGAATCTACTAAGGTAATCCACAGACATCAACCTATTGGGAAAGAGAGCAAAATGTGGAGAGTGGTTCAGAAAGGGAATGAAAGAGATCCAGAATGATAACTATGCAAAGTTAAGAAACACAGACTTATGGGGCTAGTGACGACTTAAATTGGCAATACAGCCCTTCTTGAGGAGCTGCTTTGCCTTGCCTCAAAGAATCATAATAACCTAGTGTGAGGAGAGTACATATGTGGAGAGGCTTTCAGGGATGCTGACATTCTCCACGGAAGAAACTCGTTCCTCTAATTCTCTATGCTATTGGAGATTAGATAATGCACAGAATGAGAGAAAATTTTTGCAATCTACTCATCAGACAAAGGGTTAATATCCAGAACCTACAAAGAACTCAAACAAATTTTCAAGAAAAAAACAAACAACCCCATCAAAAAGTGGGCAAAGGATATGAGCAGACATTTCTCAAAAGAAGACATGCATACAGCCAACAGACACATGAGAAAATGCTCATCATCACTCACCATCAGAGAAATGCAAATCAAAACCACAATGAGATACCATCTCACACCAGTTAGAATGGCATTCATTAAAAAGTCAGGAAACAACAGGTGCTGGAGAGGATGTGGAGAAATAGGAACACTTTTACACTGTTGGTGGGATTGTAAACTAGTTCAACCATTATGGAAAACAGTATGGCGATTCCTCAAGGATCTAGAACTAGAAGTACCATATGACCCAGCCATCCCATTACTGGGTATATACCCAAAGGATTATAAATCATGCTGCTATAAAGACACATGCACACGTAAGTTTATTGCGGCACTATTCACAATAGCAAAGACTTGGAATCAACCCAAATGTCCATCAGTGACAGACTGGATTAAGAAAATGTGGCACATATACACCATGGAATACTATGCAGCCATAAAAAGGATGAGTTTGTGTCCTTTGTAGGGACATGGATGCAGCTGGAAACCATTATTCTCAGCAAACTATCGCAAGAACAGAAAACCAAACACCGCATGTTCTCACTCATAGGTGGGAACTGAACAATGAGATCACTTTGACTCGGGAAGGGGAACATCACACACCGGGGCCTATCACGGGGAGGGGAGAGGGGGGAGGGATTGCATTGGGAGTTTTACCTGATGTAAATGACGAGTTGATGGGTGCTGACGAGTTGATGGATGCTGACGAGTTGATGGGTGCAGCACACCAACATGGCACAAGTATACATATGTAACAAACCTGCACATTATGCACATGTACCCTAGAACTTAAAGTATAATAATAATAAAATAAAAAAATAAAATTAAAAAAAAAAAGATAATGCCTAAATAAAGGGAGGGGGAGGTTTCCATTCCTTCCAGGACAGATACCTTGGAAAATCTTAAGTCAATGAGTCTGTTTCATTCAAGGCAAATATTTTATATTTTAGTCTGTAAATGAAGCTTGGTCATAACATCCTAAAACCTTAATCAAACAAACTCTTGATCATTAAGATCCATGGTTTTTAAATATGTCATCATAAATTGAACAGTTTCCAAGGAATCCATGCATGCTCCTTTTTTTAAAGAATAGAATGTAGACTTTTTCCACCTAAGATGTGTAAATGATTGTGTTATATGCAGAAGGCAGCCAGCTGTGTCTTTCCCTGTCCCTCTTCCTTTTCCCTGGAAAAGGAAGCATCTCAGTAGCACCTGAGATAATAGATGGAAAATAGTAATATAATATCTAATATGACCCAAATTCACTGCAAGGACACAGACCTCAATCCTAAGACTTCACTTCAAGTTCATGCAGAGACTAGAATTCTGAATCTCTGAATACTTAGTCTAGACCTCTGTCAGGCACCTCCTCTGCCTCCTATATGGTCTTTGGCATGACCACAAGCATGGCATCACTAAGCAGATCTAAAGCACCTTAGATCTGGGAAACACATCACATAGAGCAGTGAGTTAGAATGGGCAATAGAACGTGTTGGGAGAAGATGTGTGGTGTATATCAAAAGAAAAAGGGAGATATGGGGCAAATATTAAACCCAGAATGTTTGCTGTCGACTTTTTTTCTCAAATATGGCAAATGTTTATGTTACAGATGAAAAGTCTTAATGCCACCATTTCATCAACTCATTAATCAAGAGAAAAGACTTCCAAAAATTTACAGATGTTAAGCATGTATTATTCTCTAAGCATGGAGGTCATACATGACAGGTATTCCATCAGCTCAAAGTATTTTTGAAGCAGTGGCAGCAAGTGAAAACTGACATGGTTACTGATCATGCAAAGTTATTTTGATGGTTACCACTGGAAGCACCTGCTACAGAAGAAATCATTGATCTATCTGTTAAAATAATCTAATTAAGAAGTGACTGAATGGACTTAGTTATATCTCCATCTTATTAAAGCTGTTCTGTGAATAAGGCCAAACAGTTTTTGGAATTCAAGGAATAAACCAAGTGTGCACACAATTACCTTTTGGGACGTTCTCTCCTTGTTTCTCCAGGTCTCTGAATTTCCAAGTTTGGGCTCCATGCATACTCCTTCTGATATGTGTGCATTTTAGTTTCTGAGCAAGCTCTAAATATTTTCTGACATTTATTATCAAAAGTAAGTATCAAGAGAAGACAAGAAAGTAGAAGTTGGATTCCAGACACTTGATGGGTCCCAATTCTGCCTTAGCAGTTGGGAGAGCATAGGGCATCATTAACTGAAAGGTGGTCACTAACTCTTTCAAATCTAAACCATCTGCCTCTGTCAACCAGTACCTAATTATACTAATCTCTTCTTGCTTCTCTTACAAAAACTTAATTTAAATTCCTGAGTCTGTCATCTTCCCACTCAGAGCCTATTTATCCTCTGTATTTTCAGATAAATTTAACAAGCCTGGCTCTGTGACTTCCTGGCCCACTCTGAAGCACATTAGAAATAGAGGATGTGGGCCAGGCATGGTGGCTTATGCCTGTAGTCTCAGCACTTTGGAAGACCAAGGCAGGAGGATCATTGAGGCCAGCAGTTTGAGACCAGTCTGGGCAACATAGAAAGACATGGTCTCTACAGAAAAAAACAAACAACAAAACTAGCTGGGCATGGTGGTATGCACCTGTAGTCCTAGCTACTTGGAAGGCTGAGGTAGGAGGCTGGTTTGAGCACAAAAGTTCAAGGTTTCAATGAGCTATGATTGTGCCATTGCGCTCCAGCCTGAGCAACAGAGCAAGACCCTATCTCCAAAAAAAAGAGAAGGAAAGAAAGAAGAAAGGAAGGAAGAAGAAAGGAAAGAAGGAAGGAAGGAAGGAAGGAAGGAAGGAAGGAAGGAAGGAAGGAAGAAAGAAAGAAAGAAAGAAAGAAAGAAAGAAAGAAAGAAGAAAGAGGGAGGATGTGATGGAATGATGGTAGTAGACAAGAATACAGGGAAAAGGGAATGGATACTTTATTTATTTATTTATTTATTTATTTATTTATTTATTTATTTATTTCAGTTTGCTAAGGCTGCTGTAACAAAGTGCCACGAACCGAGTGGTCTAAACAACAGAAATTATCATCTTACAGTTCTGGACCTTACACGTCTAATATCAAGGTGGGCCATGCTCACCTTGAGAATAAGAGAATAAGAAAGGATCCATGCCCCACTGTCTCTTAGCTTTTGGTAGTTCCTTAGCTTGTGGCAGCATAATGTCAAACTTCACATGGCATTCTCCCTATGTGCATGCCTGGGTCCACATTTTCCTGGTCATACTGAATTAGGGACCCACTCTGCTTTAATATCATCACATCTTAGCCATTTGTATCTGCAATGATAAATAAGGTCATATTCAGAGACACTGGGAATCAGGACTTCAACATATGAATACTGGGGGGACACGATTCAACCCATAACAGACTTCAATAACCTCTGATAATGGAGTCACATTACAGAAAAATCCACAATAAACTTCAGGCAAGAAAAGGCTATGTGAGAGGAAAGATGAACTCGCTGGGCCCAAAATTCCGATTTAGATCTATGTTCTTTAGATCTATATTCTTTCTAACCATGTAGCTTCAGGCTCATTGCTTAATGGTTCTGAGCCATTTTCTGAAAAAAAACAAAACAAAACAAAACAAAACAAAAAAACTCTGAAAAAGGGAATAATGAAGACTTTTCTGGACTCACGACGGTTGGGACCAAAATATTTGTAAAATCTCCCTAAAATTTTTAATTCTGTTCGTGTAACATACAGCATATGTTTATAGTCTACTTAGAATTGGTATTAAAATAATTTATGTGAAACATAAAAACCTTACAATATAGTTTTAGTTATTTCCCATAATTTTTACACTGTATTTGTTAACTGTATTACATTTTCATACGTTATAAATTGGCAAAGTGATGTTATAACTTTCATTTTAAAACATATGTATTTTAAACAACTTGAGGGAAAATGACTGTTATTTATCCAAATATTTACTGTTTAAAAAATTTGTTTATTTTAATAGCTTTTGGGGTACAGGTGGTTTTTTGGTATTATAACATGGGTAAGTTCTTTAGTGATGATTTCTGAGATTTAATGCACCTGCCACTGGAGCAGTGTACACTGTACTCAATACGTAGTCTTTTATCCCTCACCCTCTCCCAATCTTTCCCACACAAGTCCCCAAAGTCCAAGTTATCATTCTTAGGCCTTTGCATCATCATAGTTTAGCTCCCACTTATACGTGAGAACATACAATATTTGGTTTTCCATTCATGAGTTACTTCACTTAAAATAATGGCTCTAGCTGCAGCCAAGTTGCTACAAAAGACATTATTTCATTCCTTTTCATGGCCGAGTAGTATTCCATGGTGTTTACATACCACATTTTCTTTGTCCACTTGTTGGTTGATGGGCACTTAGATTGGTCCCATATCTTTACAATTACAAATTGTGCTGCTATAAACATGCATTTGCTTGTGTCTTTTTCATATAATAACTTCTTTTCTTTTGGGTGGCTACTCAGTAGCGGGATTGCTGGATCGAATGGTAGATCTATTTTAGTTTTTTAAGGAATCTCCATACTGTTTCCCATAATGGTTGTACTAATTTACATTCTCACCAGCAATGTACAAGTATTCCCTTCTTACCACATTCATGTCAACATCTAATTTTTTTTACTTTTTAATTATGGCCGTTCTTGCAGGAGTAAGGTGATATCTCACTGTGGTTTTAATTTGCATTTCCCTGATAATTAGTGGTGTTGAGCATTTTTTCATATGTTTGTTGGCCTTTTTTATAACTTTTGAGAATTGTCTATTCATGTCATTTGCCAGCTTTTTGATGGGATTATTTCTTTGTTTCTTGCCGATTTGTTTGAGTTTCTTGTAGACTCTAGATATTAGTCCTTTGCCTGATGCATAGTTTGTGAATATTTTCTCCCACTGTGGGTTATCTGTTTACTCTGCAGAGTATTTCTTTTGCTGTGCAAAAGGTTTTTAGTTTAATTAGGTCCCATTTACTTATTTTTATTTTTGTTGCATTTGCTTTTGGGGTTAGAGTAATGAATTTACAATTTTTTAATGCTCTTCCTATGTTCTGAAAATCTAAATTTTCTTCTGGTATAATTTTTCTTCATTCTGAAGAACTTCCTTTAGCATTAGCATTTCCTCTTTTTGTTTTCATTTTTGTTTTTTGACGGAGTCTCACTCTGTTGCCCAGACTGGAGTGCAGTGGTGTGATCTCAGCTCACTGTCTCCTGGGTTCAAGCAATTCTCCTGCCTCAGCTTCCTGAGTAGCTGGGACTGCAGACGCACACCACCACGCCCGGCTAATTTTTGTATTTTCAGTAGAGATGGGGTTTCACCATGTTGGCCAGGCTGGTCTCGAACTCTTGACTACAGGTGATTCACCTGCCTTGACTTCCCAAAGTCCTGGGATTACAAGCATGAGCCACCATGCTCAGTCCCTTCTGCATTTCTTGTAGAGAACATCTGTAGGTGGCAAATTCTCCTAACTTATTTTTTTTGAAAACATCTTTGTTTTGCTAGAATTCTTGAAGTATATTTTTCTAAATATAAAATTCTGGGATAACAATTTTTATCCCCATTCAGCACTTTAAAGATGTTTTCCACTGTCTTCTGGCCTCTATGGTTTCATATGAGATGTATGCAATACTTCAAATTATTCTCTTATATACAATGTGTCATTTTTCCTTGATTTCTCTCAAGATTTTTCCTCTATCTCTAATTTTCAGCAGTTTGACTATGACATGCCTATACATGGTTTTCTTCTTATCTTATTTGGAGTTTGCTGAATTCCTGAATCTTATTGTATTTTATTTTATTATTTTATTTTATTTTTTGGCAGGAGACTGGAGTTTTATTATTGCTCAAATCAGTCTCCTTGAGCATTTGGGGATCACAGTTTTTTAAAATTTTTAACTTTTATTTTAAGTTTAGGAGTATATGTGCAGGATGTACAGGTTTTTACATAGGTAAATGTGCACCATGGTGGTTTGCTGCACAGATCATCCCATCACCTAGGCATTAAACCCGGCATCCATTTGCTATTCTTGATGCTGTCCTTCCTCCTCCCCACCATACCTCTGACAGGGCCCAGTGTGTGTTGTTCCCCATGAGGTGTCCATGTTTTCCCATCATTCAGCTCCCACTTATAGGTGAGAACATGCTGTATTTGATTTTCTGTTCCCGTGTTAGTTTGCTGAGGATAGTGGCTTCCAGCTCCATCCGTGTCCCTGCAAAGGACATGATCTCATTCCTTTTTATGGATGCATATGTGTATAGGTACTACATTCCCTTTCTTTCTTTCTTTCTTTCTTTCTTTCTTTCTTTCTTTCTTTCTTTCTTTCTTTCTTTCTTTCTTTCTTTCTTTCTTTCTTTCTTTCTTTCTTTCTTTCTTTCTTTCCTTCCTTCCTTCCTTCCTTCCTTCCTTCCTTCCTTCCTTCCTTCCTTCCTTCTTTCTTTCTTCTTCTTTTTTTTTGATGGAGTCTCACTCTTTCACCAGGCTGGAGTGCAATGGCGTGATCTTGGCTCACTGCAACCTCTGTCTCCTGGGTTCAAGCGATTATCCTGCCTCAGCCTCCCAAGTAGCTGGGACTACAGACACCCGCCACCATGCCCAGCTAATTTTTTTTTATTTTTAGTAGAGAGAGAGTTTCACCATGTAGACCAGGGTGGTCTGAATCTCTTGATCTTGTGATCTGCCCTCCTTGGCCTCCCAAAGTGCTGGGAATACAGGCGTGAGCCACCGAGCCCAGCCCCACATTTTCTTTATCCAATCTATCATTGGTGGGCATTTAGGTTGATTCCATGTCTTTGCCATTGTGAGTAGTGCTGCAATGAGCATACGTGTGCATATATTTTGTAATAGAATGATTTATATTCCTTCGGGTATATATCCACTAGTGAGATTGCTGAGTCAAGTTAAATTTCTGCCTCTAGGTCTTTGAGGAATTGCCACACTGTGTTCCACAATGGTTGAACTAGTTTACACTCCCACCAACAGTGTAAAAGTGTTCCTTTTTCTCCACAACCTTGCCAGCATCTGTTGTTTTTTGACTTTTCAGTGATAGCCATTCTGACTGGTGTGAGATAGTATCTCATTGTGGTTTTGATTTGCACTTGCCTGGTAATTAGTGATGTTGAGCATTTTTTCCTATTTTTTTTTGGTCATTTATGTATCTTCTTTTGAAAATTGTCTATTCATATTTTTAGCCCACTTTTTTCTTTTCTTGCTGATTTCGTTGAGTTCCTTGTAGATTCTGGATATTAGTCCTTTGTCAGATGCATAGTTTGCAAATATTTTCTCCCATTCTGTGGGTTGTCTGTTTACTTTGCTAATTGCTCCTTTTGCTGTGTAGAAGCTTTTTAGTTTAATTAAGTCCCATCTACTTATCTTTGTTTTTGTTGCATTTGCTTTTGGGTTCTTGGTCATGAACTCTTTGCCTAAGCAAAACTCTAGAGGAGTTTTTCCAGTGTTATCTTCTAGAATGGTTATGGTTTCAGGTTTTAGATTTAAGCCTTTGATCTATCTTGAACTGATATTTGTATGAGGTGAGAGATGAGGATCTAGTTTTGTTCTTCTACATGTGGCTTGCCAATTATCCCAGCATCATTTGTTGAATACGATATCCTTTCTGCCACTTTATGTTTTTGTTTGCTTTGTCAAAGATCAGTTGGCTGTAAATATTTGGCTTTATTTCTGGGCTCTCTATTCTGTTTCATTTGTCTATGTGCCTGTTTTTATATGAGTACCATGCTGTTTTGGTGACCATAGCCTTGCAGTGTAGTTTGAAGTCAGGTAATATGATGCCTCCACATTCCTGAATCTTTAAGAGTATGTCTTTCACCAAATTTGGGAACTTTACCACTATTGTGTAAGGGTTAGGGTGTTAGGAGGCTACTCCATCATACCTGAAGTAGAACTACAGTTTTTACCCAGTATCTATTGGGGAATTTTTTCAAGGATCCCTTTTGGATACCAAAATTTGTGGATGCTCGAGTCTCTGACATATAACCCATGCACATCCTCCTGTATACTTTAAACCATCTCTAAATTACTTAAAGTATCTAATATCATGTAAATGCTATGTAAATAGTTGTTACACTGTATTTTTAAAATTTGTGCATTTCAATTGTATTTTTATTGTTTTTTAAAAAATATTTTGATACATGGTTGGTTGAATCTACAGATGCAGAACCTATAGATTTGGAGGGCCAACTGCACTTCCAAACCATTTTGGTTTAGAAGTGAAAGACTGGCAGAGTTCTCTGGAAAAGTCATCCCATATTGCATGTGGAAGCCAGTGTCCTTGGGAGCTGAGCACAGATGTACCACAGTGTCTCAATTCAGACTCTATGTAACTCTGCTCTGAAGAGGTGATCACAGGTACTTTTGTCAGCAAATATTAAAGGTATACTGCAGGACTCAAAGTTTGCCTTATAGAGGAGGTCCTAGGTAGACCTGTGGACATTCAGAAGTACCAAGGAATATAAAATCATGTAAGGACATTTGCCTGAGAGCTTTTGTTTATTAGTTACAGCCAGCCTGGTATTGCCCCCTTCTCTGCTTGGGGTATGTAGTAGCTATGTTAGCTTGCAGGCATCCTGGACATGTGTCAGTGGGTGGCTCTGATTGTGGGCAATCTTTTTTTTTTTCAGAAGCCTTGACTAGCATGGGCACAGCCTCAACATTCAGTGTCTCACTCATCTCAACCATGAACTACTGAACAGAGGCTTGGATTCACTCTTACATTCCTCTGCTGCTGCTTCTCTCTCATCTTTAAGAAGGCAAGACTTTTGGACACAAAGGTTCTCTATCTGAATAAATTATGATGGCTTTCCAAGTCAAAAGAAATAACACTCACACCCAAACAAATGATGAAATAAATATTTCAAAATGAAGACACTCATGCTCCCCATGAATTTTCCAGGCTTATTGGAAAATCCAAAAAGTCTAGCAGGTTTCTGGTACTAAACTTGACCACTTGTCATAGAGTCACCACTTGTCCTCGGCAAATTGTGTGATCCAGACTCTTTAGTTATGATTAATCAAGCATGGGTTTTAGTTAGCAGATTAAATGCTATCCTGCCTTCAGAAAATTAGGACAGTCAACCAAGATTCTACTTAGAGTTGTACGGATTTTAATGCTGAAAACAGAACAATATTTTCTTTCATTGTCAAAATGTCTAACAGGTCTAAGAAAGACTTTTTATTAAAAAACACTGTGGTTAGCAAAATCAGAATCTAAGGGCATTTGTGTCTATAACTAGACATATGCCATCAGATTAGAGACTCGTGATACCAGAAACTCTAAGCAATTTTTTTTTTTTTTTTTTTTTTTTTGTGAGACAAAGATTCTGCTCTCAGAATTATTGGTCCTTGTAATAGTGCTTTAGTAATTTAGACCAGTGTCTCACTAAGAACAAGAAAAACAGAAAGAAGCATCATTGAAAAGTCTATTTGAGGCAACAGAGAACTAACAAGAAAGGGAAGAACTTTAGGTCAAGCATCTAGGAAGAGAACAGAATGCAAAGAGGTGAACCTAGCATTTGGGGCCACTTTTCTTTGGGGTTAGCACCATGGGTGGATAAGCTGTACTTATTTTTTCTACTGATCTGAGGGCAATGAGTAAAAGCTGCTCACCCAGCAGCTTTCTCACACGTTCCTCTTCTGGTTCCTTTAGGGGAACTTCTTATCCACTCCATGTGAGACTACTGGAGATTTTAAATTACTAATATCAATGGGGTAGGCATAAGACCCAAGCTGGGGGCAATAAAATGTGCCAACCAGAAGAACAGTGTTCAATAATAAGATTGAAAACTGAAATTGGAAAAAGTCCAACCCTTACAGGTGGTTAGGAGAAGGGTACTAGGAAAGGAGTCAGCCAAAGAAAGTATGACAAGTAAGATTAGAAGTAAATGGTGTCATGGGAACCCGAAGAGAGTATTTTATGAAAAACAGGGAGGCCAACTACACCAGATGCTACTGAGAGGTCAAGATGACAACTGAAATGTATCTATTATATATGGCAATGTGGAGGTTTTTTGGTGATTTTTGACAAGAGAAATTTCAGGAAAGTGGTAGAGGAGAAGCCAGACTGAAGTGAGGAGAGAAGCCAAGTGGTGAGGAAGTGTAAATGCTATATAGACCATTATTTTGTGGTTGGTCTTTTAAGGGAGTAGAAAATGTGGCCCTATCTAGCAGCCCCTAAAGAGTGAAAGTGTGTTTGTTTCATTTTAATTAAGGTGAAAAATATTTATGCATATTTGTATGATGTTCCTGAAGCCTAATTTTGATTATAAGTGAAATCAACTTTGTTCCTAGTTTTACATTCCTCTCTATGCTGCCCTCTACCACCAACTTCTTGACATCAGATGTTGACATCACATAAGTTTGCAGGTCCTGTATTTGGACACATGTTTGGCAGCTTTAGAATTGTCATGAGATGAACCTTGGGTCATTTAGTCCAATCACAGCATGCTTTGCCGAAGGTCGTGCAGTTAGTTAATGACAGGCTCTCCTCCTCAAAGACTAGAATGTCAGAATGGAACTTTGTTTTACTGCTTAATCCAGTGACTTGCAAGACTCAGATTTACTCCCAGAGCTGTCACAATTGTATTCAGAGAGAAAGCACCAAGAAGCCTCCTTTCACTAGTCTCCTGAGTGTGTACATATGAGCCTGTTCCATAAACCATAACCATCTTTGGAATATTGATTACACTGAATCTCTGGGATGAAAATCTTGGGCAAAATGTCTGATGCACACTATGATCCTTTAAGTTGGTCAGTCAGTTGGAATCCTCAGTGAGCATTTCTCATTCTTTTTGTAAGACCGAGTCTCACTCTGTTGCCGGGCTGGAGTGCAGTGGCTTGATCTCGGCTCATTGCAACCTCTGCCTCCCAGGTTCAAGCGATTCTCCTGCCTCAGCCTCCCAAGTAACAGGGATTACGGGAACCTGCCACCACGCCCAGCTGATTTTTGTATTTTTAGTAGAGACAGGGTTTCACCATGTTGGCCAGGATGGTGTTGATCTCCTGACCTCGTGATCTGTCCCTCGGATAGCATTTCAGTTTGGAGGAATGTTGAATTGAATTCAACATTCAATACTCTTATTTCTTCTTATTTCTTCATTAGACAATTGGCCCAATGAGACTCTTTCAGCTCTAAGCACCAACTCAGAATCTAGTAGTGAGTTAAGCAACCAGTATATAATGCTTCTTAAAGCACCCTTCTTTAGCAGTCATGTGCCAAAAAAAAAAAAAAAAAAAAAAAAAAAAAAAA
>NC_045435.1:96885356-96955086 GCF_002776525.5 Piliocolobus tephrosceles | reverse complement strand
CAAAAAAAAAAAAAAAAAAAAAAAAAAAAACAACAACAACTTCCAAAGATCAAGGATAAAGAAAAGGTCCTAAAAGCAGCAAGATAAAAGAAAACAATAACATACAATGAAGCTCCAATACATCTGACAGCAGGTCTTTCAGTGGAAACCTTATAGACCAGGAGAGAGTGGCATGATGTATTTAAAGTGCTGAAGGAAAAAAAAAAAAACAAAAAACTTTTACTCTAGAATAGTATATCCAATGAAAATATCCCTCAAACATGAAAGAGAAATAAAGACTTTCCCAAAGAAAAATTGAAGGATTTCATGAACACCCGACTTGTCCTACAACAAATGCTAAGAAAAGCACTTGAATCAGAAAGAAAAGAACGTTAATGAGCAATAAGAAATCATCCATAATAGTGAATTTTGTACACAGAAAAACACAGAATATTGTAACACTGTAACTGTGATGTGTAAACTACTTTTATCCTAACTAGAAAGACTAAATGATGAACCAATCAAAAATAATAACTACAATAACTTTTCAAGACATAGTACAAGATACAAATAGAAACAACAAACAGTTAAAAAGTTGGGGAACAAAGTTAAGGCATAGAGTTTTTATTAGTTTTCTTTTTTCTTGTTTGTGTGTTTATATAAATAATGTTGTTATTAAGTTTAAATAGTGGATTATAAATAGTATTGGCAAGCCTTATGGTAACCTTAAACCAAAAATCATACAAAGGATACACAGAAAAATAAAAAGCAAGAAACTCAATCATATCACCAAAGAAAATCACCACCACTAGAGGAAGACAGGAAGAAAAGAAAGAAGAAAGAGAAGACCATAAAACAACCAAAAAGCAAATAAAAAAATAGCAGGAGTAAGTCTTTACTTATCAATAATATCATTGAATGTAATTGGATTAAGCTCACCAATAAAAAGACATTGAGTGGCTGAATGGATGGAACAAGACCAACTGATCTGTTGCCTACAAGACACACACTTTACCTACAAAGACACACATGACTGAAAATAAAGGGATAGAAAGAGATATTTCGTGCCAATGGAAACCACAAAAGAGGAGGAGTCGCTATACTTATATCAGACAAAATAAATTTTAAGCCAAAAACTATAAGAAAGACTAAGAAGGTCACTATATAATGATAAAGGGGTAAATTCAGCAAGAGAATAGAACAACTCAAAATATACATGCACACAACACTGGAGTACCTAGATATATAAAGCAAATATTATTAGAGCTAAAGAGAAAGATATGCCCAAATACAATAATATCAGGAGACTTCAACATCTCACTTTAAACATTGGACAGATCTTCCAGACAGAAAATCAACAAAGAAATATTGGACTTAATCAGCACTATAGACCAAATGGTACTAATAGATATTTAAAGAACATTTCATCCAATGGCTGCAGAGTACACATTCTTTTCCTCAGCACATGGATCGTTCTCAAGAAGGATCATATGTTAGGTCAAAAACTAGTCTTAAAACACTCAAAAAAATGAAATATTATCAAGCCTTTTCTTTGATCAATGGAATAGAACTAGAAATTAGTAAAAAGAGGAATTTTGGAAACCATACAATTACATGGAAATTAAACAATATGCTCCTGAATGACCAGTGGGTCAATGAAGAAATTAAGAAGGAAACTAAAGAATTTCTTGGAATGTGTGATAATGGAAACGCAACATACCAAAACCTATGGGATACAGCAGAAGTATTACTAAGAGGGAAGTTTTTAGCTGTAAGTGTCTGTGTCATAAAGAGGGAAAATTTCAAATAAACAAGATAACAATTCATCTTAAATAATTAGTAAGGCAACAGCAAAACAAACCCAAAATTAATAGAAGAAAAGAAATAATAAAGATTAGAGCAGAAATAAATGAAATTGAAATAAAGAAAATACAAAAAAATCAATAAAACAAAAGTTAATTTTTTTGAAAAGTTAATCAGAATTGACAAACCTTTAGCCAGACTAACCAAAAAAAGAGACAGAAGATCCAAATAAATAAAACCAGAAGTGGAAAATAAGACATTACAACTAATACTGTAGAAATTCAAAGGATCATTAGTAGCTACAATGAGAAACTGTATGACAATACATTTAAAAATCTAGAAGAAATGGACAAATTCCTAGACTAGACACATACAGCTTACCACAATTGAACCAGGAAGAAATAAAAAACCTGAATAGATGAATAACAAGTAACAAGCTCAAAGCTATAACAAAAAGTCTCCCACTAAAGAAAAGCCTGGAACCCAATGGCTTTACTGCTGAATTCTACCAAACATTTAAGGAAGAACTAAAACCAATCCTACTCAAACGACTCTGAAAAATAGAGGAGGAAGGAATATTTTCAAACTCATTCTACAAGGCCAGTATTTCCCTGATACCAAAACCAGAAAAAGACACATCATAAAAAGAAAACTACAGGCCCAAATCCCTGATGAACATTGATACAAAAATCCTCAATAAAACACTAGCAAACTAATTCAACAATACATTAGAAAGATTATTAATCAGGACCAAGTGGGGTTTATCCCCGGGATGAAAAGGTGGTTCAACATATGCAAATCAATGTGATACATCATATCAATGGAATGAAGGACAAAAACCATATGACCATTTCAAATAATACTGAAAAAGCATTCAATAAAATTCAACATCATTTCATGATAAAAACCATCAAAAAACTGGGGATAGGAGGAACATACCTCAACATATAAAAGTCATGTACAGCAGACCTACAGCTAGTATCAAACTGAATGGGGAAAATGAAAAGCCTTTCCTCTAAGATATGGAACATGACAAGGATGCCCTCTTTCACCACTGTAATTCAACATGGTACTGGAAGTCCTAGCTAGAGCAATTAGACAAGAGAAAGATACGAATGGCATCCAAATTGAAATGGAAGAAGTAAGTTATCTTTGTTTGCTGATGATATGATCTTATATTTGGAAAAACTAAATACTCTACAAGAAAACTATTAGAACTTTTAAACAAATTCAGTAAAGTTGCAGTATACAAAATCAGCATCCAAGAATCAGTAGCATTTCTATATGCCAACAGTGGACAATATGAAAAAGAAAACAAAAAAGTAATACCATTTACAATAGCCACAAATAAAATTAAATATCTAGGCATCAGCCAGAGAAATAATGAAAACTATAAAACAATGGAAGAGCACACCAAAAAATGAAAAAAATAATTCATGTTCACGGATTAGAAGAATCAACATTGTTAAAATGTCTATGTTATCCAAAGCAATCTGAAGATTCATTGCAATCCCTATTAAATACCAATGTCATTCTTCACAGAAATAAAAAAAACAAAAATAATCCTAAAATTTATATTGATTCACAAAAGACCCAGAATAGCCAAAGCTGTCCTAAGCAAAAAGAACAAAACTGGAGGAATCACATTACCTGACTTCAAGTTACACTAAAGAACTACAATAACCAAAATAGCATAATACTGGCATAAAAAAATGGACAGATAGACCAGTTGAAAAGAATGGAGAACCCAGAAACAAATCTACAAACCTACAGTGAACTCATTGTTGACAAAGGTGCCAAGAACATATGCTTGGGAAGGCAGTCTCTTTAAAAAATGGTGCTGGGAAAACTGGATATCCATATGCAGAGGAATGAAACTAGAATCCTATCTCTCATCATGTACAAAAATCAAATTGAAATAGATCAAAGACTTAAATCTAAGACCTCAAACTATGAAACTATTACCAAAAACATTAGGGAAAATCTCCAGGACATCGGTTTGGGCACAAATTTTTTGAGCACCTCACAAGCACAGGCAACCAAAACAGAAATGGAGAAATGGGATGGCATAAAATTAAAAAGCTTCTGCACAAAGGATAAAATCAACAAAGTGAAGAGACAACCCACAGAATGGGATAAAATATTTGCAAACTATCCACCTGACAAGGGATTAATAAGCAGAATATATAAGGTGCTCAAACAACTGTATAGCAAAAATTCTAATAACCTAATAAAAAATGTGCAAAAGATTTGAATAGACATTTCTCAGAAGACATACAAATGGAAAACAGGCACATGAAAAGGTGCTCGACATCACTGATCATCAGAAATGCAAATCAAAACTGCAATGGGATATCATTTTACCCCAGTTAAAATGGTTTACATCCAAAGGACGAACAATAATAAAAGTTGGTGAGGATATGTAGCAAAGGGGACCCTTGTACACTGTTGGTGAGGATGCAAATTCACGTAACCACTATGGAGAACAGATTGGAGGTTCTTCAACAAACTAAAAATAGAGCTACCATATGATCCAACAATCCCACTGCTGGTATATACTCAAAAGAAAGGAAATTCGTATATCAAAGAGATAGTGGCACTTCCATGTTTATTGCAGCACTGTTCACAATAGCTCAGATTTGGAAGTAACCTAAGTATCTATCAACCAATAAATGGATAAAGAAAATGTGGTACATATACAAAATGGAGTACTATTCAGCCATAAAAATGAATGAGATTCTGTCATTTGCAACAACACGGATGGAACTGGAGATCATTATGTTAAGTGAAATAAGGGAGACACAGAAAGACAAACATCCCATGGTCTCACTTATTTGTGGGATCTAAAATCGAAACAATTGAACTTATAGAAATGGAGAGTAGAAGGATGATTACCAGAAGCTGGGAAGTGCAATGGGAATCTGCAAGAGGTGGGATGGTTAATGGGTACAAAAAAGAGTTAGAAATAATAAGTAAGACCTAGTACTTGATAGCACAACAGGGTGGCTGTAGTCAGTAATAACTTGATTATACATTTTAAAATAACTAAAACATTATTGTTGGATTGTGTGTAACACAAAGAACAAATGGTTGAGGGATGGATACCCCATTCTTTATGATGTGATTATTTCATATTGCATGCCTGTATTAAAACATCTCATGCACTCCATAAATATATATACCTACTAGGTACCCACTAATATTAAAAATTTTAAAAACATAATAAAATAACAAAATTAATATATGCTTATTTTCATGGTAGAATTATACTTCTAGTCATATAAAATGGGTATAAATGTATTATATAAGGATTTATAACTATATAAATAAAGATATATCTGATTATACAAAATACCTCAATATGTCTTTATCTCTATACAGCTAATTAAATACGTAAACCAATATTATAAAACTGAACTAAAACTAATGTAAGACCTGCAATAAATATTAATTGATAATTCAATAATTTTGCTTGACTTCTTAGCATTTAGAAGCCATTTGGGACAGATATAATTTGGATACTTATAAGCTGTCTCAAGAAGTATTAGTCAAAAGGTTTGAATTCATATGTTGTTTTCTGTTGAAATGTTTCCATTTAATAAGCAGAAATATTCTCTATCTTCTTTAAGAGTGTTGCTTCCCTCAAGGATCGCAGAGGTGTCCAGTTCCTGTTTATTGTACTTATTGTTTTGTTGTTGTTGATAATGATGATAATGATGATGATGATGGCATTAAAAGTAACTTGTTCTTTTCTGGTCAAAAATAAACAAAATAGTAAAAAACTTTCTAAAATGTGAGAAATATATAAATATCAAAGTACAGGAACATCAGAGAATGCCTAATAGACTTGACCTAAATAAAATGACCTCAGCGCATGTAATAATCAAGTTCTCAAAGGTCAAGAGGACACTAAAAGCAGGAAAACAAAAGAAGTAAATAATACATAGAGGGCCTCTAATTCATCTGGCAACAAACTTCTCAATGGAAACAATACAGGCCAGGAAGGAGTGAGATGACATTTTCAAAGTGCTGAAAGAAAAAGAAAACTCACCATCCAAGAATATTGTATCTGGCAACATTGTCCTTCAAATGTGAAGCAGAGATAAATTCTTTCCAATACAAACAAATGCTGAGAGAATTCACCTCTACCAGACCCATTTTACAAAATTTCTAAAAAGAGTTATTCAGTCTGAAAAAAAAAAAAAAAGCCCAGTAATATGCAAAACAAAACCATTTGAAAGTACAAAACCCACTGGTAAAATTAAGTACATGAACAAACACAGAATATTCTAATACCATATTGTGGTTTGTAACCACTTGTAACTCCAGTATGATGCCAAAAAGACAAATCTATCCAAAACAATAATAGCTACAGGAACTTAAGAGATAGGTAGTATAAAAATATGTATGTTGAGACACCATAAAGCCAAAATGTGGGGGAATGGAGTTAAAGTGCAAAGGTTTCTTTCCCCATGTGTTTCTTTGTTTATTTATATTCTGTTTTTATAATCTAAAATAAGTTGTCATCTTTTAAAGATAACTTGTTGTACCTGTAAGATTTTTTTTCTGTAAGCCTCATGATGACCACAATGCAAAAACCTATAATAGATGCACTAAAAATAAAAACCAACAAATTAAAACATACTATCAGAGAAAACCATTTAACAACAAAGACAAAGAAAGAAGGAGTTATAAAACAACCAGAAAACAAGCAACAAAATGTCAGTAGTAACTCCTTGAACTCCAGACCTCAGGTGATCCACCCGTCTCAGCCTCCTGAAGTGCTGGGATTACAGGTGTGAGCCACCACACCCAGCCTAGTAAGTCCTTACTTATCAATAACGTGAAATGTAAATAGACTCAATTCTTCAATTAAAAGACAGAGGGATGAATGGATAAAGAAATAAGACCCAATTCTATGCTATCTACAAGAAACCCACTTCATCTATAAAAACACACAAAGACTGAAAGTGAAGGAATGGAAAAAGATATTCCACACCACAGAAAACCATAAAAAAGCAGGAATAGCTATACTTATATTGGATAAAACAGACTATAAATCAAAGACTGTAAAAAGAGACAAAGAAGATTGCTGTATAATGATAAGGGAATCAATTCAGCAAGAGGATATAACAATTATTTTTTATATCTATGCACCCAATACCAGAGCTCCCAAGCATATAAAGCAAAAATTAATAGATCTAAACTGAGAAGTAGACTATGATACAATAAAAGTAGAGGACTTCAATAATCCACTCTCAGTAATAGACAGATCATTCAGACAGATAGTCAACAATGAAACATCATAGTTGAATTATACACTAGATCAAATGACATTTACAGAACTTTTCACCAAATTGATGCAGATTACACATTCCGTTCATCAGCACATGAAACATTTTCCAGAATAGACCACATCATAGGCCACAAAACAATTTTGAACACATTTTAAAAAATGGAAATCCTATCGAGTAACTTTTCTGACCACAATGGAATAAAATAAAAATCAATAACAAAAGGAGCCCAGGAAATTACACAAACACATGGAAATTAAACAATATGACCCTGAATAACCAATGGATCAATAAAGAAATTAAGAAAGATATTTAATAATTTCTGGAAGCAAATGAAAATGGAAATACAACATACCTAAATCTATGGGATTCAGCAAAAGCAACAGTTAAGGGGGAAGTTTATAGCAATAAATGCCTACACCAAAAAAGTAGAAAGACTTGAAATAAACAATGTAATAATTCACCTCAAGGACCTAGAAAAATTAAGACAAACCAAACCCAAAATTAGTAGAAAGAAAGAAATAATAAAATTCACAGCAAAAGTAAATGAAATGGAGACTACAAAAAAATACAGAAGTTCAATAAAACAAAAATTGGGTTTTTTTTTTTTTTAAGATAAAATTGACATGTTTTTATCTAGACTAACTAAAAAAGAGGGGAATACTCAAATAATTAAAACCAGAAAACAAAAAAGAGACATAACAACTGAGAACACAGAAACACAGTGAATCATCAGAGACTATTATGAGTAACTATACTTCTACAAATTGGAAATCCTAGAAGAAACAGATAAAGTCCTGGACACATATAGCTTACCAAGATTGAACCATGAAGAAACAGAAAACCTTGAAAAAACAACACCAAGCAACAAGGTCAAAACAATAATAAAAAGTCTCTCATCAAAGCAAAGCCTAAGACCTGATGGCTTCACTGCTAAATCCTACCAAACATTTAAAGACCTAATACCAATTCTACTCAAACTGTTCAGAAAAACTTGAAGAGAAGGGAATACTTCCAAATTCATTCTGCCAGACCAGCATTACCCTGATACCAGATAAAGACACAACAAAAAGAAAAGTGCAAGCCAACGTCCTTGATGAACATAGAAGCAAAAATTCCCAACAAGTACACCAGATTCCGCAACACATTTAAAATATCATTCATCATGATCAAGTGGGATTCATTTTAAAGATGCAAGGATGGTTCAACATATGCAAATCAACAAATGTGATACATCCCATTACCAGAAGCAGTACCAAAAACCATATGATTATGTCAATAGATGCTGGAAAAAATTTGATAAAATCCAGTATCTCTTTATGATAAAAAAAAAATTTCAACAAACTGGGTATAGAAGGAACATGCCTCAAAATAATATAGCCCATGTATGACAAACTCATAGCAAGCATTGCCCTGAAAAGAGTGAAAGACTTTCCTCTAAGATCTGGAGCAAGATAAGGATGACCACTTTCACCATTTTTATTAAACATAATCCTGGAAATCTTGGCCAGAGCAATTAGGCAAAAGAAAGAAACAAAGGCATGCAAATTAAAAAGGAGGAAGTCAAATTTGCCTTGTCTGCAGAAGACATGCTCTTATACTCATAAAAACCTAAGAATTCCACTAAAAATTGTTGTAACTAATAAATTCAGTAAAGTTGTAGAATAAAAAATTAACATACAAAAACCAGAAGCATTTAGATACACTAAGAGAAAATAATCTGGAAAAGAAATCAAGAAAGCAATCTCATTTACAATAGCTACAAATAATATAAAATACCTTGGAATCAATTTAGCCAAACAAATGAAATATCTATACATGGAAAACCATAAAATATCAATATAAGAAATTGAAGAGGTCCCAAAAAAGTGAAAGATATTCCATGGTCATGGATTTTTAAAAAAAATTGTTAAAATGACAATATAACTCAAAGCAATTTATGGATTCAAAGCAATTCCTATCAAAATACCAATGACACTCTCTAGACAATTGGGAAAAAAAAGTACTAAAATTTATATGGAACCCTAAGACCCCAAATAGCCAAAGTAGTCCTGAGCGAAAAGACCAAATCTAAAGGCATCATACTATCTGCCTTCAAAATATTCATAGATTATAAAACTAGAGTAACCAAATCAGCATGATAATTGCATAAAAACAGACATACAGACAAATGGGACAGATTAAAGAACCTAGATATAAATCCAAGCATTTACAGCCAACTCATTTTTCACAAAGGTGCCAAGAACATAACAAGGAAAGGACAATTTCTTCAATAAGTGGTGCTGGGAAAACTGGATAACTATATGAAGAACAATGAAACTAGACCCCATTACTCAATATAGATAAAATCATCTCAAAATGCCTTAAAGACCTGAATCTAATACCTCAAACCATGAAGCTACCAGAAGAAAAAATTGCAGAAAATCTTCAGGACATCGGTCTGGGCACACATTTCTTGAGCAATACTCCATGAGTACAGGCGACCAAAGCACAAACTGACAAATGGGATTACATCAAACTAAAAACCTTCTATACAGCAGAGAAAATATTCCACCAAGTGAACAGACAACCCACAGAATGAGAAAAAATATTTGGAAACTATCCATCTGAAAGGGGATTAATATCCAGAATGTATAAAAAGCTCAAATAACTCAACAGCAAACATAAATAACCTGATTTTAAAATGAGCAAAAAAGCTGAATAGATATTTCTCAAAAGAAGTCATACAAATGACCAGTAGTAAACGAATAAGCACTCATTGTCACTAATCATCAAAGAAATGCAAGTCAAAACCACATGAGATATCATCTCACCCCAGTTAAAATGGCTTTTACCAAAAATGTAGGCAACAACTATGCTGGTGAGGATATAGAGAAAGGGGAGCCCTCCTACACTGCTGGTGAGAATGTGAAGTAGTACAGCCACTATGGAAAATTATGGGGGAGTTACTTAAAAAACTAAAAATATTACTACCATATGATCCAGCAATTCCACTGCTGGGTATATAAAAGAAAGGAAATCAATATGTCAGTGTTCCCTTTTGCTGTTAATTTACCAGGTAATCATAATACAAAAAATATAAGTGTATAAATGCTATAGTATCTACATAAAATTATTTGTAGATTTTTAGATTTTTAAAATTAATATTGTGTGTCACTTTAAATAATATGAGAACTAAGTGTTCCTCAAACATTTTTATATAGTCAAAGGTGAGGCCTGAAGCCTTTTTTTTTTTTTTTTTGAGATACAGTCTCACTCTGTTGCCCAGGCTGGAGTGCAGTGTCACAATCTTGACTCACTGCAACCTTCATCTCCTGGGTTCAAGTGATTCTCCTGCCTCAGCCTCCCAAGTAGCTGGGATTACAGGCGAGTGCCGCCACGCCTGGCTAATTTTTGTACTTTTAGTAGAGACAGAGTTTTGTCATGTTGGCCAGGCTGGTCTCAAACTCCTGATCTCAGGTGATCCACCACCTCAGCCTCCCAAAGTGCTGAGATTACAGGCAAGAGTCACCACTCCCAGCCCTGAAACCCTTATAAGTAGCTCTTCCACAAAGTTTTCCTCCACAAATTTGTCTTGGTAGAATTTTAGGAATTATAATATTATGAGCAAATTCAACATTCTTGAGAAAAAATTAATGACCAATGCTAATAGTTGGGACTGTTTATAATAAAAGTAACAGAAACTCAACTAGAACAGGCTTTAAAAATGGAATTGTGTAGTTTATGGAGGAATTGAACAACTAAAACTCAGTATGACAAGCAAAATATTTGAAACTACAGGGGTGCTGTCTTCATCTCTCAAATCTGCTTGTATCTGTTCTTGTTATCCTTTTCACGTTAGGCCAACTTTCTTTCACTTCATGTTGAATATGGATGCCAACACTATAATTTTCACAACTTGAGATGTCGGGCACCAGACAGAAACTGAAGAAACTTCTTGGCTTCGAGTTTTATATTCTTAGAAAAAGGAATCACTGATATCTAGGTTGAGCCAGGTGTCTGCACAAATTAACTATGCTCATCAGAATGCATGTATTTTGATCAATCTAGTTTGATTATAAACTCATCCATATACTAATCAAATATGACCAGAGAGTGTAGCACAATGAAAAATAAGCGAGTCCCCAGAAATTCATACAAATGAGGGGTTCCCAGACAAGAATTGCTGTCATTGTCACATATCAATTTCTTCTAGATTTTCAACTTTATCACTAGAGTAATGTCCTGTCATTAACAATCTGTTTGTTATTTTATGATTGGTATTGTTTCTAATGCTGTATATTGAGTTAGGCTTTCTTCATAACAGTAGATAAAACAGATCAGTTATGGTCTGGCAGTGCATCTTAGCAGCCAAGAGGACAGACACTGGGGCAAAAAGAACTGGATTAAAACCCAGCCCCACCACTTGCTATGTGACCTTGTATAAATTTTGTAAGCTGGGGTGAGTAATTCAAACCTGCTCTCTTCTGCAGAATGGGAATAATGAAAGTACTGACATTGTAAAACTGTTATGGGTACTTAGAAGAGTGTCGGTTTGTGATGTTAACTATTTAATTGCATAAAAACAATGCAATTAAAACATTAAAGGTAAAGGCAAAGACCGCAATTACTTTTGCACCAACCTAATATTTTTTTTCTTTCTTTATAAATTGTAACAGAATTTAGTCCAAGGCAGGACCTTTACAAGCCTGCAAGAGCCACAATATTACGGGGCTTATGCAGCCCCCTAATGCAGATACAGCTGCAGTAACCAAAAACTTAGATCACAACACCCAAGTTCCTTTGAATACCTACAAAGCCTTCCCAAGAAAGACAGGTACAAACAAGCTCAGATTGTGAAGATGACAATAAATGCCTAACTCTTCAATGCCCAGACACTGAAGAACATCTACTAGCATCAACACCATTCAGAAAAATATGCCCTCTCCAAATGAACTGAATAAGACATCAGAGACCAATCCTGGAGAGACAGGAGTATGTAGCCTTATGCACAGAGAATTCAAAAGAGCTGTTTTGAGGACACTCAAAGAAATTCAAGATAACACACAAAGAAGGAACTTAGAATTCTATCAAATAAATTAATAAAAAATTGAAATAATTAAAAAGAATCAAGAAAAGAAACCAAGACAATTAAAAAGAATCAAGCAGAAATTCTGGAGTTGAAAAATGCAATTGACATACTGAAGAATGCATCAGTCTCTTACTAGCAAATTCATGAAGCAGAAGAATTAGTGAGCTTGAAGACAGGCTACTTGAAAACACACAATCCGAGAAGATAAAAGAAAAAAGAATAAAACAGGCCTAAAAGATCTAGAAAATAGCTTCAAAGGGGGAAATTTATGAGTTATTTGCCTTAAAATGGAAAAAAAGAGAGCGATAGGAGCAGAAAGTTTATTCAAAAAGGTAAGAACAGAGAACTTCCCAAACCTAGAGAAAGATAATCAATATTCAAGTACAAGAAGGTTACAGAACACTAGGCTGACTTAACCCAAATAGAACTATCTCAATATATTTAATGATCGAACATCCAAAGGTCAAAGATAAAGAAAGGATTCTAAAAGTAGCAAGAGAAAAGAACAAATAACATACAATGGAGTTCCGATACATCCAACAGCAGACTTCTCAGTGGAAACTTTACAGGTCGAGAGAGTAGCATGACATATGAAGGGAAAAAAAAATTACTGGACGGCGAGAGGAACACACAGGCAGAAGAAGACAAGCAGCTAGACATCGAGAGGACATTGAGGGGAGCACGCTGGCAGAAGAGCACAATGACAGACACCAGCATGCCGGCAGTCCATCAACCAGCACACAAGATGGAGTTTGGCCAGGACAGTCAGCCCAACTCCAGGAGAAAACCATCTGCCTTCTGGCTCCCCCATCAGCTGAGAGATACTTCCACTCAATGAAACTTTGCACTAATTCTCCAAGCCCATGTATGATCTGATTCTTCCGGTACATCAAGGCAAGAACCTGGGATACAGACCCTTGCGACAAGGTAGAGGTCTAATTGAGCTGGTTAACACAAACTGCCTACCCATGGCAAACTAAAACAGCACCCTGTAACACACACCCCCTGGGACTTCAGGGGTAAACATTCACCCCTAGACACTGCCATGGTGTCGGAGCCACATAGCCTGCCCATCTATAGCCTTCCCTAGAGGTTTGAGCAAGCCACACCCCATTGCACATCCTACAAGGGGGACAAGAGAACCTTTCCCATTTCGCAAACACATGGAAATTAAACCATACGCTCCTGAGTGACCAGTAGGTTAATGAAGAAATTAAGAAGGAAATTGAAAAATTTCTTAAAGCAAATGATAACGGAAACACAACGTACCAAACCTATGGGATATAATAAAAGCAGTACTCAAAAGAAAGTTTATAGCTATAAGTACCCATATTAAAAAAGTAGAAAGACTTCAAATAAACAACCTAATAATGCATCTTAAAAAAGTAAAAAAGCAAGAAATATACAAACCCAAACTTAGTAGAAGAAAATAAATAATAAAGAACATAGTAGAAATAAAATTGAAATGAAGCAGACAATAACATAAATAAAATAAAAAATTAGTGTTTTGAAAAGATAGACAAAATTGACAAACCTTCAGCAAGACTGAGAACAAAAGGGAGAAAATCCAAATAAAGTCAGAAATGAAAAGGGAGACTTTACAACTGATGCTGCAGAAATTCAAAGGATCACTAGAGGCTTTGAACAACTATATGCCAATAAATTGGAAAGTTTAGAAGAAACAGGCAAATTCCGAGACACATACAACCTACCAAGATTAAGCCATGAAGAAACCCAAAACCTGAACAAACCAATAACAAATAATGAGATAAAAACTGTAATAAAAAGTCTCCTGGTAAAGAAAAGTCTAGGATCTGATGATTTCACTGCTGAATTCTACCAAACATTTAAAGAAGAACTAATACCAATCCTACTCAAACTATTCAGAAAAATAGAGGAGGAAAGAATACTTCCAAACTCATTCTACAAGGTCAGTATTACCTTGATACCAAAATGAGAAAAAGACACATCAAAAAGAGAAAAAACAGGCCAATATCCCTGATGAGCATTGATGCAAAAAACCTCAACAAAATACTAGCAAACTGAATTCAAAAGATCATTCATTATGACCAAGTAGGGTTTATCCCTGGGATGCAAGGATGGTTTAACATATGCAAATCAATCAATGTGATACATCATACCAATGGAATGAAGGACAAAAACATATGATCATTTCAATTGATGCTGAAAAAGCATCTAATAAAATTCAACATATCTTTATGATAAAAATCCTCAAAAACATGGGCATAGAAGAAACATACCTCAACCCTATAAAATCTAGAGAACAAGGATGCCCACTTTTACCACTGTTATTCAATAGGATACTGGAAATCCTAGTTAAAGGAATCAGAGAAGAGACAGAAGTAAAGGGCATTCAAGTTGGAAAAGAAAGAAATCAAATTATCCCTGTTTGCAGATGATATGACTTTATATTTGAAAAAATCTGAAGACTCTACCAAAAATCTATCAGAACTTATAAACAAAGTCAGTAAAGGATACAAAATCAACGTACAAAAATCAGTAGCATTTCTGTATGCCAAGAGTGAACACTCTGAAAAAAATCCAGAAAACAATTCAATTTACATTAGCTACAAATATAATTTAATAATTAGGAATTAACTAACCCAAAGAAGTGAAAGATCTCTACAATAAAAATTATAAAATCTTGATGAAGAAAATCAAAGAGGACACACATAAAAGATCTTTTATGTTCATGAATTGAAAGCATCAATATTGTTAAAATATCCATACTACTCAAAGCAATCCACAGGTTCCTGAAGCTTGTGCATTTGTCACGTATTTCTCGTGTCATGGTTTTCATCTCTGTCATTTCGTTTATGACCTTCTCTGCATTAATTAGTCTAGCTGTCAATTCTTCCACTCTTTTTTCAAGATTTTTAGTTTCTTTGCGCTGGGTACGTAATTCCTCCTTTAGCTCTGAGAGGTTTGATGGACTGAAGCCTTCTTCTCTCATCTCATCAAAATCATTCTCTGACCAGCTTTGATCCATTGCTGGCGATGGGCTGTGCTCCTTTGCAGGAGGAGATGCGCTCTTATTTTTTGAATTTCCAGCTTTTCTGCCCTGCTTTTTCCCCATCTTTGTGGTTTTATCTGTCTCCGGTCTTTGATGATGGTGACGTACTGATGGGGTTTTGATATAGGTGTCCTTCCTGTTAGATAGTTTTCCTTCTGACAGTCAGGACCCTCAGCTATAGGTCTGTTGGAGATTGCTTGAGGTCCACTCCAGACCCTGTTTGCCTGGGTATCAGCAGCAGAGGTTGCAGAAGATAGAATATTGCTGAACAGAGTGCACCTGTCTGATTCTTGCTTTGGAAGCTTCCTCACAGGGGTGTACTCCACCCTGTGAGGTGTGGGGTGTCAGACTGCCCCTAGTGGGGGATGTCTCCCAGTTAGGCTACTCAGGGGTCAGTGACCCACTTGAGCAGGCAGACTGCCCCTTCTCAGATCTCAACCTCCGTGTTGGGAGATCCACTGCTCTCTTCAAAGATGTCAGACAGAGTCCTTCGCGTCTGGACAGGCCTCTGCTGCTTTAGCTGAGCCCTGTCCCCAGAGGCGGAGTCTACAGAGACAGGCAGGTTTCTTTGAGCTGCTGTGAGCTCCACCCAGTTCGAGCTTCCCAGTGGCTTTATTTACCTACTTAAGCCTCAGCGATGGCGGGCGCCCCTCCCCCAGCCTCGCTGCTGCCTTGCCGTTAGATTGCCGCAGACTGCTGTGTTAGCGAGGGAGGCTCCGTGGGCGTGGGACCCTCCCGGCCAGGTGTGGGATATAATCTCCAGTGTGCCGGTGTTACAGCGCAGTATTGGGATGGGAGTTACCCGATTTTCCAGGTGTTGTGTGTCTCAGTTCCCCTGGCTAGGAAAAGGGACTCCCTTCCCCCTCGCGCTTCCCAGGTGAGGCAATGCCTCGCCCTGCTTCAGCTCTCGCTGGTCGGGCTGCAGCAGCTGACCAGCATCGATTGTCCGGCACTCCCGAGTGAGATGACCCCAGTACCTCAGTTGAAAATGCAGAAATCACCGGTCTTCTGTGTCGCTCGCGCTGGGAGATGGAGACTGAAGCTGTTCCTATTCGGCCATCTTGCTCCGCCAATCCACAGGTTCAATTCAATCCCTATCAAAATACCAGTGACGTTCTTCATAGTAACAGAAAAAAACAATCCTAAAATTTTTACGGAACGATAAAAGATCCAGAATAGCCAAAGCTAAGCAAAAAGACCAAAACTAGAGGAAACACATTACACCTAACTTCAGATTATACTACAAAACTATAGCAACCAAAAAAGGCATGGCACTGGCATAAAAACAGACACATAGACCAATGGAACAGAATACAGAACCCAGAAACAAATCCACACACATACAGTGAATTCATTTTTGCCAAAGTTGCCAAGAACATACATTGAAGGAAGGCAGTCTCTTTAATAAATGGTGCTGAGAAAACTGGACATTCATATTCAAAAGAATGAAACTAGACCCCCCATCTCACCATATACAAAACTAAAATCAAAGTGGATTAAAGACTTAAATCTAAGGCCTCAAACTATGAAACTACTACCAGAAAATATTGGGGAAAGATTGGGGAAACTCTCCAGGACAATGGACTAGGCAAAGATTTCTTGAATAATATCCCACAAGCAAAGTGAACCAAAGCAAAAATAGACAAATGAGATCACATGCAGTTAAAAAGCTTCTGCACAGCAACAGAAACAATCAACAAAGTGAAGAGACAATTCATAGAATGGGAGAAAATATTTGCAAACTATCCATCCAACAAGGAATTAATAACCAGAATATATAAGGTGCTTAAACAACTCAATAGGAAAAAAAACATCTAGTAATCTGATTTTAAAAAGGGCAAAATATCTGAATAGACATTTCTCAAAAGAAGACATACAAATGGCAAAAAGGTATACGAAAGGGTGTTCAACATCATTATCATCAGAAAAATGCAAATCAAAACTACAATGAGATATTATCTCACTCCAGTTTTAAAAATGGCTCTTATCCAAAAGACAGGCAATGTGGAGGATATGGAGAAAAGGGGGCCCTCGTACAATGTTGGTGAGAATGTAAATTAGTACAACAACATGGAGAAGAGTTTGGAGGTTCCTCAAGAAATTAAAAATAGAACTTCCATATGATTTAGCAACCCCGCTGCTAGGTACATACCCCAAAGAAAGGAAATCAGTATATTGAAGAGATACCTGCATTCTCATCTTTATTGCAGCACTGTTCACAATGGCCAATATTTGGAAGCAGCTCAAGTGTCCATCAACAGATAAGCAGATAAAGAAAATATGGGCCAGGTGTGGTAGCTCATGTCTGTACTCCCAGCACTTTGGGAGGCCAAGGCAGGTGGATCATGAGGTCAGGAGATCGAGACCATCCTGGCTAACACAGTGAAACCCCATCTCTACTAAAAATACAAAAAATTAGCGAGGCATGGTGGTGGGTGCCTGTAGTCCCAGCTATTCAGGAGGCTGAGGCAGGAGAATGGCGTGAACCCGGGAAGTGGAGCTTTCAATGAGCCGAGATCGCTCCACTGCACTCCAGCCTGGGCAACAGTGCAAGACTCTGTCTCAAAAAAAAAAAAAGAAAAAAAAAGAAAAGAAAATATAGTACACACACACAGTGGAGCATTACACAGACATAAAAACAATGAGATTCTGTCATTTGCAACAACGTGGATCAAACTGGAGGTCATTATGTTAAGTGAAATAAGCCAGGCATAGAAAAACTTCAGATGTTCTCACTTATTTATGGGAGCTAAAAACTAAAACAATTGAACTCATGGAGGTAGAAAGTAGAATTATGGTCACCAGAGGCTGAGATCCATAGTTGGGGGTGGAGGATAGTGGGAATGGTTAATGGGTATGAAATTATAATGAGATAAAATGAACAAAATCTAGCATTTGATAGCACAACAGGGTGACTACAGTCAGTAATAATTTATCGTACATTTAAAAATAACTAAAAGTATAATTTGATTGTTTAAAACACAAAGACAGAATACATGCTTGAGTTGATGGATACCTCATTACTCTGATGTGATTATTATGCATTGTATGCCTATATCAAAATATCTCATGTACCTGATACATATTTACACCTATGTACCAACAAAAAATAAAAATTAAAAAATTTTAAAAGGCAGCTTCACAAATGAGCCAGTTAGTAGCACTTTAAAATATATAAATAATATGTTGAAGAAAAGAGAATTTCACAAAAAACTGGAATGCATAAACAAGATTCAAATATAAATCCTAGAATTAAAAATTACTGAAATTATCCTATGACCCACAAATGCCACTCCTAAATATATAGTAAGCAGAAATATCCCAAATCTTCACTGAAACATGTATACAAATATTTATAGACACCTTAGTTCATAATATCACTAAACTAGAAACTACTCAAATGTTCATGAATCACTGAATGAATAGATAGGTTGTGGTATATCCACACAATGGAATATCAATGTCAAGAAGCTTTGTGTTTTCTTTTCTTTTGTTGAGACGGAGTCTCACTCTGTCACTAGGCTGGAGTGCAGTGGTGCAATCTTGGCTCACTGCAACCTCTGCCTCCCAGGTTCAAGCCATTCTCCTGCCTCAGCCTCCCCAGTAGCTGGGACTACAGGCCCGTGCCACCATGCCCAGCTAATTTTTGTATTTTTAGTAGAGACAGGGTTTCACCATGTTGGCCAGGATGGTCTCGATCTCTTGACCTCAGGTGATCTGCCCTCCTCGGCTTCCCAAAGTGCTGGGATTACAGGTGTGGGCCACTGTGCCTGGCCATCAAGTTTTTCCCTGCTTTTCCTTCTAGTAGTTTTACAGTTTTGAGTCTTACATTTGAGATTTCTAATCCATTGAGTTGACTTTTGTATCTGGTGTGAGATAAGGTCCAATTTTATTCTTCTCTGTGTAATTATCCAGTTTTTCCCAACACTATTTATGGAGAAGATTATCCTTTTCCCATTGTGAGTTTTTGGCATGCTTATGAAGATGAGTTGACTTTAGATACCTGGTATTATTTCCGGGCTCTCCATTTTGTTCCATTCATCTATATGTCTGTTTATATGTCAGTACCATACTGTTTTGATTTCTGTGGCTTTGTAATATATTTTGAAATGAGAAATGATGTCTCCATCTTTGTCTTGTTCAAGTTTGCTTTGGTTATTCAAGGGCTTTAGTTTGTGGATTAATATAAATTTTAGGATTTTTTTTTTCATTTTCTATAAAGAATGCCATTGGTGGAAATAACATTAAATCTGTAGCGTACTTTGATTAGCATAAATATTATAGCAATATTAATCCTTCCCATCCATAAACAGAAGATGTCTTTCCATTTATTTCTTTAATGTCCTTCATCAATGATTTGCACTTTTCCATGTACACGCCTTTCACTTTGTTGGTTATGTTTACTGTTAAGTATTTTACTAATTTTGTTGCTGTTGTAAATGGGATTTTTTTCTTAATTTCCTTTTTGAATAGTTCATTGTTAACTTATAGAAATGCCACTGATTTTTATATATTAATTTTGTATCCTGCAGCTTACTAAATTTGTTCATTAGTTCTACTATTTTTGTTGTTGTTATTGAATCTTTAGGATTTTCTATATATATGATCATGTCATCTGCAGAGACAACTTTACTTTTTCCTCTCTGATTTGATTGCCCTTTATTTCTTTTTCTTGTCTAATTGCTCTGGCTAAAATGTGTTTGATAGAAGTAGTGAGAGTGGGCATCCTTGCCCTGTGCCATATTTTAGTGGAATAGCCTCAAGTTTCCTGATTCTGCTGTTAGCTGTGAACTTCTCATATATGGTCTTTATTGTGATAAGGTAAGTTTCTTCATTGTCTGTACTGAGAGTTTTTGTCATGACTAGATGTTAAATTTTGTCAAATGCTTTTTCTGCATCTATTAAGATAATCGTGTGATTTTCTCTTTTATTCTGTTAATGTGGTTTGTCACATTTATTGATTTGTGTATATTGAATCAGCCTTGAATCTCAAAGCTAAAACTCACTAGGTCATGGTGAATAACCCTTTTAATGTGCTGTTAAATTTGGTTTGCTATTATTTTGTCGGGGGCTTTTGCATCTGTCTTCATTAGGGATATTAGCCTGTAGTTTTGTTTTCTCATGGTATCTTTGTCTAGGTTTGTTATTAGGGCAATGGTGGCCTCATAAAATGAGTTTGAAGTATTCTATCCTTTTATTTTTTGGAAGAGTTTAAGAGAGATTAGAATTAATTTTTTTTTTAAAGTGTTTGGTAGAATTCACCTGTGAAACTATCTGGTCATGGGCTGCTGCTGTTTTTTAGTTTTCGTCTGGAGCGTTTTGATTACTGAGTCAATCTTCTTATTTGTAATTGGTCAGTTCAGGTTTTCTATTTCTTCTTGATTCAGTCTTGATATGTTGCATGTTTCTAGAAATGTATTTGTTTAGGTTATACAATTTGTTGGCATATGATTGCTAATAATTGTTCCTTATGATTCTTTTTATTTCTGAAACATCCATCGTAATGTGTCCTCTTGCATTTCTAATTTATTTATTTCAGTCTTCTCTCTTTTCTTAGGCTAGCTAAGAGTTTGTTGATTTTGTTTATCTTTTTTTAAAACTCTTAGTTGTGTTGATTTTTTCTATTGTTTTACTAGTCTGAATTTCATTTTATTTCTGCTGTAATCATTATTTCCTTCCTTCTGCTAGCTGTGAGCTTATTCTTCTTTTTCTAATTCCTTGAAGTATAAATTTAGTTTGTTTATTTGAGGTATTTCTCTTTCTAAATGTAGGTGTTTATTGTGATAAACTTCCCTCTAAGTGCTGTCTTGGCTTTACCATAAGTTTTGGTATACTGTGTCTTTATTTTTGTTTGCCTGGAGATATTTTAAACGCCCTTTTTGACTTCCTGTTTACTAAATGGTTGTTTATGAGTGTGTTGTTTAGTTTAGTTTCCACATATTTGTGAAATTTCCCATTTTCTTACTGTTATTGATTTTTAGTTTTATTTCACTGTGGTCAGACAAAAAATACTTGGTTTGATTGTGATCTTATTAAATGTATTAATACTGATTTTGTGACCTCACATGTGATCTATCCTGGAGAATGTTCTGTGTGCACTTGAGAATGTGCATTCTCCTGCTGTTGAGAGGAAAGTTCTAAACGGGTCTGTAAAATCGACTTGGTCTATTGTGTTGTTCAAATATACTGTTTCTTTAGTGATTTCCTGTCTGGATGTGCTATCCATTATTTCAAACGGAGTAACAAAGTCTCTACTGTTTTGTGATTGTCCGTTTCTCCATTTAGCTCTGCCAATATTTGCTTCATATATTTAGGTGCCCTGATGTTGAGTGCGTATATGTTTACAATCTTTCTGTTGAAATGGCCCTTTTATGAATATATAATGAACTTTGTCTTTAGAGACAGGTTTTAACTTAAAGTCTATTTTGTCTGAGAGCCCAGAGTCTCCTATTCTGCCATCTTGTTGATGTCACCTGCCTCAGGAATGGTTTCTTTACTATTTTTCTTTTTTTATTTGTTTGAGTTGGAGTTTCGTTCTTGTGGCCCAGGCTGAAGTGCAATGGTACGATCTGGGCTCACTGCAACCTCTGCCTCCCAGGTTCAAGTGATTCTCCCGCCTCAGCTTCCTGAGTAGCTGGGATTACAGGCATGCACCGCCACACCTGGCTAATTTTGTATTTTTAGTAGAGACGGGATTTCACCATGTTGGTCAGGCTGGTCTCAAATTCCTGACTTCAGGTGATCCACCCGCCTCAGCCTCTCAAAATGCTGGGATTACAGGTGTAAGCCACTGCGCCCGGCCAGGAGTAGTTTCTTAAAGCATCTCTTTGAGTAATTTGACATTTAAGAAGGCTCGATAGAAAAGTTCCAGGGTAAAGGCTAAGTATTCTCAAGGAGAATGACAACAAGCCCATTCAGACCCCATCCCTCGGTGGGTGGGGATTTAATTGGATAGGCTGTTGGCTTGGCAAGGCAGCTTTTGTCAACCAAAGGCAATCTGGAGAGCTCACACGTGTGAACCTCACATGTGTGCAATCTCTCAGAAACAGGGGATGGCTGTGCCAGATGGTAAAGAGAATTTGGGAGGGGAGCATTAACAAGGTCTGCTATACCTTCTCTCTATTGAAAGCTGTTAAGAGAGTGAGACATAAATTTCTAGGAGAGACATAAGAAGCCATGTATTTCATGTTACTAAAAAGTGAATAAAACAGGCCATTCAGAACCCCTACCCTTGAGTGCTCTAAAGATAGATATGGGTTTGGAGAATTTTCCTTGAACATACCCGATCCCTCCTTCTTGGATTTCCCATGAAAAGGGTTGTTCCCCTTTTCTAAAAATTGGGGCTATCATAAATTCCTTATTCTTGCCTCCCAGAGAGTTAACCTAGAGGAAGTTAAACTTCTTATATAAGCATAGTCGGAGGACTGTTCTCACTGAGGACCTCTGGAGTCCCCAGAAAGAGCTGACTATCCTCCCACACCCATCTCACAACCTTTTTAGCCACAGTAACATAGACTATCTAGGTAGCTTGCTATAAATTGTAACTAGAGCTGAACTTCCTGATGAGTCATATATCAGCTCTCTCTCCCTCTTTCTTTTAGTTTAATTTTATTTGAATACAAGTAATGTGCTTACATAGATTTAAAGGTCAGTATCCTCAGAGAGTAGCCTTCCACTCTCCTTTCCAAGGTATGTATGTCTGACCATCAGTATTTCAATATCAGATAGTGAATGAGGCCCACAAAGTTTCATCATCCAGAATGGAGGCCAATTTTCTCTGCACAACATCTCACCTCAGCTGTGCAAGGCTTTCCAGAAAGTAATTCTCCTTTTCTCTTGCCAGGACACCACTGATTTTCCTGCAGTAGGGGAGCTGATCTGGTGGATAGATTCTACCAGCTATCAAACTATCACTGTATCTTTTTTTTTCAGATTCATCCAACAGAGACCCTTCCCTTCTTTAGAAGTAATTAGTGTTTCTAATTTATGTGTCTTCTTTGGGTTCTGTGGTCACAGTTCACACATGTTTCTTGTTGCCTTTACCATCTCCAGCATCAGGTTTAAGCTTTATCTGGTTAGCTAAGTCAGCTATCAGGTAACCGTTTCACTTTTGGCCTTTTGAAATTCATAGAAATTTGTGAAATATCCAGTTTTTGTTGTTGTTTTGCTTTTTGAGATGGAGTCTTGCTCTGTCACTCAGGCTGGAGTGCAGTGGCGCAATCTTGGCTCACTGCAACCTCCGTCTCCCAGGTCCAAGAGATCCTCCCATCTCAGCCTTCAAGTAGCTGGGATTACAGGTGCCTACCACCACGCCCGGCTAATTTTTGTATTTTTAGTGGAGAAGGTGTTTCACCATGTTGGTCAGGCTTGTCTGGAACTCCTGGCCTCAAAGTGATCCACCCACCTTGGCCTCCCAGAGTACTGGAAATACAGGCATGAGTCACCATGCCCGGCCTGTTTTTTTGTTTTTGAATTGGAGTCTCATTCTGTCGCCCAGGTTGGAGTAGAGTGGCAGGATCTCGGCTCACTGCAAACTCCGCCACCCAGGTTCAAGCGATTCTCTTGCCTCAGTTTCCCGAGCAGCTGGGATTACAGGCGCAGGCCACCATACCCAGCTAATTTTTGTATTTTTAGTACAGACGGCATTTAACCATATTGGCCAGGCTAATCTCAAACTCCTGAGTTCAAGTGATCCACCCGCCTCGGCCTCCCAAAGTGCTAGGATTACAGGTGTGAGCCACTGCACCGGCCTAATCTCCAGTTTTGACTAATCTCCTTTTCTCCTTTTTATAAGTTGATGGTCTTTCTATTTTTTAACTCTCACCTTTATGAGGTTTGTGAGGGGTAGATATATACATTTGGATTCAGCCTGCTGTATATTTGGTTCAGCCTTTTCAGAAGTGTGACTATTAATTGACTTTTCTCTGTAGACCCCCTACTCACTTCCATAATAACTATCAAGAAAGCCTGAGGTGGATTGCAGAAAAGATATGATTTTTTAAAGTTTTACTTTTAAACAAAAACCCAGGGAGAATGGGGTGTGGGGGAGGCAAAATCTGAAATAGGAAAAGGTCAACTAATTTCCACCATACTCTTGCCCTATCCAACTGCATTTTTTCCTGGTGCACTAGAAAGATTGCTGAGGCTGACAGTGCCACTTCTCCAAATGCTAGGAACCAAACTTTAAATTGGCTCTTCCAAAATCTATTAGAATGTGATCTTCTAGACTTTCTTATTTGCGAAGATAGGCTATGAAAGAGTGCTTCTGTTAATTTGTGTTGTGAGCATTGTTGACCTCATCCTTAAGTTTACAGGGAGCTTATTCAGTAACAGAGATAACCTGTCCCATCTTAGTGGTCATCAAAAAACACACAAGTTCTGAAAAAGAGCACCTTTTTTACTGTACTTGCCTGGGTTCAGGGTCCAGATTACAATTTTTCTTGAAAATGTGGTCCTATTTCCAACTTGGTTTCTTTCTTATTCTGAAGTGTGATCCCATATATGGCCATTAGGGGGTGCAAGAATTGTAATACATATAAGGCCTTCCTAAAGGATGCCACTCAGATCTTCTCTGCTTAATGGGCAAAGTGGACCTTTTTCCTTTCAGAAAAATTTTGGAAAAATGTTCAAACCACCCTACCTTTAAAAATTTAGTACATATTACCAAACACAAAGGATAAAAAGAATGGAAAAACTACTCAATGGCTAGACTACTGGTCCATGTTTCAAACCCATTCATTCATACATTCAACAAATATTTATTAAGCACCTACACAACAGGCACTGAGTCAGATGTTAGAGATTCAGCAACAAGCACACAATCATGCATGCCTTCCAAGCACCCAATCACATTCTCATATTTCCTACCTATGAGAATTCTGAAATATTCAGATTTCCTGCAAATGACACTGGGATATTTATATTTTAGGGGAATTGTTGGCTAAAGATTAGTAAAGAATCCTTTATCTTAACTGGGTTAACAAGATTAACTAACAAATTTCTTTAAGAAGGTCATAAGGACAAGGTTTAGAACATTAGAGATATCCATCAAAAGAGGTTTTAGACCCAAATTTAACACATTTTCTACTCAAGATACCATTGGGTAAAACTTTAATGTTACCCTTCATTGTTTATTGGTTCTGGGTTGGTGATGTATCCATCCTTTAGTTGTTTCAAAGGGCAATCATATATGGGGTCACCCTCCACTCCAATATTAGGAGGGAAAAATAAAAAGTATATCCACCTTATAGTGCCATTGGTACAAACTTGTCACTGCTTCTTCCCCAAAGTAACCTGCATCCCTCTTATGTCCAAGATGATTGATAATGATAACATCAAATTGCAGCTTCTCTTTCTCCACTTATGGCTTTTTCTACTCTCTAAAGAAATATTTCAAATTAGCAGCAAAAAGTTATGTGGTGGTGCAAGAATATCACATTCAATCATTCATTCATTCATTCATTCATTCATTCATTCATTCATTCACTGTCTTCCTTTGTGGTAGCATAAAATAATCTCAAGGAAATTGAGCAACCTAGGTATTTCTTTACCTTGCTTTCCTTTTGACAGTTTACTATCCCATATTTTACCATATCAAGAATGTGTTAGCATGTGGCCAATTGTCAGGAAGTCCTTTGGGCCTGATAAGAAAAGACTATACAGGATATAAGACATATGCTTATCTTTGTATTGGCTTTGGTGTGAAATATGGTCACCAACAATTCTTGGGCAGTGTTTCTTATTAATCCTACTACTGGAAAGAAGTGGATTTATTTCTTGGCCCCAATGAAAAAATAATAGTAATTAAATAAATAGATGGATACATAAATAGGTTAGAGGACTCACTTGAATTAGATGCTACTCCTGGGACAAGCAAATATGACTAGAGGGTGGAGTCATGGGAGAATATTGGATGGGAATTGCATGGCAGAGGGGGAGGAACAGTTCTTAGAAACAGGGGCATGTTTCCAAAAGAATGGCCACGCTGTGAAGACAAAGCAATACGTGTACACTTTGGACACTGTCCTTTTTTACTTTCAAATTAATTCCAGTTTTTAAATATGGAGTTAATTTAGAAATGGTTGATAAGGAAAAGAACTTTGACTTGTTCTGATTTGACAAAAACAGGTAAAAACTTTCAAGAATGGATACTGTTTAAAATTATACTGAGAAATTTTTGGAAGAATCCCAGATAGAGTGCAATAAAAAGTAAAATATCATCAAATGTCACATATCCCAAAAGCTTCAAAAATGAATCTTTCATCTAACATAAATGAAACAACGCAATTCCTGATGAAAGTCACTCTTTCCCTGACCCTATAAAATATCTCATTTCCGACTCTCTTAACTTTTCCACTTTGATATCTAAGGGCTAGCAGCAACAGAATAGGAGCTTATTTTAATTGCTTCATGTATAGAAAGAAGGGTGATCTCTAGAGAAACATAGTTTGAAAGTGTCTGAATTTAGCACCTTTAAATTATCAGTAGCAAACAGCAGAATCTGCATCTGGCAGGGGAAAGATTTTCAAGTATGAAATTGAATTTAGTTCCTGCAGACGGCAAAAGCCCTAAATATAAAACTTTGAGAGAGGCATAAAAGTAATTGTGTCTAATTTGCTTAAAGGAATTGGTTTTTGCTTTGATTATATAAGAAGATCCATCCTTTAATTAACAATGTGAGGAGGATTAAAATATTTTGATTTCACATTCAAAGTTAAATTAAAATGGTTTAATTAATATTTTTAAAGATTAGAGATGGATTTTACTTGTTAAAGATTGTTGCATAATACCTACTTAGAAAAATTTTTTTACTGAGGCTTGGCATACATCTCAAGCATAGGGTTCAATGAATTTTCACACACGTATATATCTGTGTGACCACCACCTAGATCAAGATATAGAACATCTCCAGCATCACAGAAGGCCTTAACATACCCCTATATGGTCAATTCCTACTCCCACTCAGGGCCCCAGAAATAACTACTTTTCCAACTTTTATGACCATTTGGATTTTATTAAAAAAGAATCATTTAACACATTTTTAAAATGTTTGGCTTTTGGGGGGTCTCAGTATTATTTCTCTTATATTCATCTCTGTTGTTTCATGTAGTAGTGATTTATTTGTTCTCATTGCTCTATATTATTTTATTCAGGCCATTTCAGGGTTTGAATGGTACCACACTGTATGAATATAAAAAATTTTAATTATCTACCTACTGTCTTTTGATAGATGTATGCATTTATTTCTCTTAGATATGCCCCAGTCATAGAATTGATGAACCGTTGGGTAGGCAAATGTTTTGGTTTACTACGTGATGCCAGCCAGTTATCCAACGTGATTGTACCAATCACACTGAAGGAAGAAATAAGAGTTATCATTGTTTCACATTCCTAACAGCTATTGGTCATAATCAAGCTCTCCAATTTTAGTCACCATGGTGATTTTAGTGCCATTTATAGTGGTTTTACTTTTCATTTCCTTAAATACTACTGATATTATGCTTCTTTTCATATGTTTGATGTTGTTGGGTGGAGGTAGAAAAAGAAAATCTTTCGACTAAGACTGAAAACATGGCTCTTCCTTTACCTGGGCTTTCTGTTAACTTTTAAAAAGTAAATAACATAAGAAATCAATGTATAAATTTCCAGTAATACTCATGGAGCTCTTGGAAGAAAAGACAAAATAACCTGGAAGAATATGTCCTCAACCTATACTGTATAGAATTCCCACAGGTAAAATTCTGTTAATGATTACTTCACAACCCAAAATTTTAAGACATGAGGAATTTCAGCTGGGTCTTTGCAACCTCAGGTTCAGCCAACTGCAGATCAAAAATATTTGAAAAAATAAATATAACAATAGAACACTAAAAATAATAAAAAATGTAAATGTACACTGTAACAACCACTTACATAGCATTTATATTGTATCAGGTACTATAAATAACCTAAAGATAATTTAAAGTATACAGAAGGATGTGCATAGGTTAAATGCAAATGCTACATCATTTTATATAATGAATTCGAGCATCTGAAGATTTTCGTATCCACAGGAAGTCATGGAGCCAATCCTTTGAATACCAAGGGACAACTGTAATCCACAGTGATGGAAGAACTACATATATGATATAATAATATGACAGAGAATATACATTAGAGATGTTTAAACTAATTTTTGAAAACTTTCTGCTTCTGGTCATGATGGAATAATGGGTATTAAAATTATAATCCTAGTATATATAAACAACTCTAAAAGGGGACAAAATATATAAAGAGACATTTAATGTTCTGAACCACAGATAGTGTGGATCTGTGATCTCTAAGAGGAAAGATAAAACACATGAAGTAAACTGTGCATTCATTCTGGTACCCAAGGCATCTGAGGGCACTTCCAAAATGTTAATGTAGGGAAGAGAGCCCAAGGAGAGAGCAGTTATCTCCTTGAAAAAAAAAAAAAAAGAAAGAAAGAAAACACATGCATATAATGAAATTCAGAGCTACTGAGGCAAAAGGAATTTTTGGAGCACAGAAGCAGAGAGAGGAAACTGTATAGAGAAGGAGCCCCAGAAATCTGCATTAGGGCCCTCTTAAGGTCTTTGGCCAAATAACAAACTGTTCATGGCAGCGTGAGACTCCACAAGGCCTCACAGAGAAGAGCCACTGAGCTATAAGATGAATAGAGATTCTATTCATCTTCGAGACAAATGGATTGTGGAGGTGACACAGGAATGGGTGATGCTTAGAGTTCTGATCAGCCAGAGTGACATGATCTCATTGAGTACCTGAAAATTCAGTTGAGTTTCCATAAAGGCCACAACTTAAAAGTGCAGATTCTCTATCACCATCCAGATAAAGACTAAAATCAAAACTTGATATAATAAAGCAAAATTTACTATATATAATAAAGCAAAAATTACTAAAGTAATTGTCAGCTGAAACAATACTCAACATGTTTTAAGGGGAGTCAACATAATGTAAACTCTCAGCGATATTAACAGCCACAACAGAAATTTTTAAGACATGCAAAAAGGTAGGAAAATGTGAACTCTAATCAGGAGGGAGAAGAAGTCAATAGAAGCACACCCTAGGAAAATATACAGGCTTCAATTAGCTGACAAAGACTTTTAAAAGTTTATATAAACAGATTTAGGGACATAAAGAAAAAGGCAGAAAATGAGTGAACATACAGAACATCTCAACAAAGAGATAAAAATATTTTTTAAGAGAACAAAATGGAAATACGAGAACTGAAAACTACAATATGTGAAATTTAAAATTCACTGGATGAGCTTAACAATAGAGTGGGAACTGGGTAAAACTCAGTGAACCTGAAAGCAGAAAAATAGATACTATGCAAATGGAAGAAGAGAAAGAAAAAAAAATACTGAAAAAGCAAACATATCTTCAGTAACTTGAGGCAAAACATCAAATGGCTTGATATAGGAGTACCTGGAGTCCTAGAAGGAGAGGAGAGAGATTAGGCCTACAAAATATTTGAAGAAATGACTAAAAGTTTTCTAAATTTGATTTTAAAAATTAATGCAGAAGTCCAAGAAGCTCAACAAACCCAAGCAGAATACACACAAGGAAAATTACACCTAGAAGCATCATATTAAGCTTGATGAAAACCAAGGTAAGCAGTAAGTTTTGAAAGAAGTGTTCCTGAAATGCCAGGAGTTTGGTCCAGGTACTCTTGCTTGCCATACAGAAAGCTGATCACTGCAACAGTGAGTATTGCCAGAAAAGAAGGCTTTTTTCAAGTGTTGCAGCCAAGGAGAATGGCAGGTCAGTCTCAAATCTGTCTCAAGTGACTAAAACTAGGTGCTTATATAGCAAGGAAGAAATGTAAACATGTGTGGGAAAACAGAAATTAGGGAGGGGTAAGGAAGAGGAGTTGGTCAACAGAAAGCAGGTGGTTGGTTAGGTAATCATAGTGGGTAAGAGGTCTGGTATCCCATTGTCCAGATGCAGTGATCTGGTAAGTTTCAGTACTTTGATACTATCTGGAAGAACTGATGGTTGGTTTTCTGAGAAAGGACCTCTGATAAGACGTAACTTTCTCAAGTTTTAAATGGGAGGGTCAATTTCTGTATTTACGCAAAAGAAGCCGTAAACATCAGTTCTGTGGGACAATTTGGCCGTTTTCAGAAGCAAAGGAAAAGAATGCATATCATACATAGGCAATAATGATAAGAATAACATTTCTTATCAAGCACAATGGTAGCCAGAAGCCAATGTAACAACATAATTAAAATGCCAAAAGAATAAAACAGTCAACCTAGAACTATACATCTAGCATATTTTTTAAATGAAGGTGAAATATAGACTTTTCAGATAAACAAAAGTTGAGGGAATTCATTGCCCAAAGATCTTTAGGGCAGTATGTGTGCCCTTTCTCAGCCTGAAGGGCAACAATGAAATAATACCAGGCAGAAACTTAGATTTGCATAAAGGAGCAAAGGCTGCCAGAAATGATAAATACATGGTTAAACAGAAAAGCTTTTCTCATTCATAACAGACCAAGAGTAGTAATAACAATGTGGTGTGGGATATATAGCTCATATAAAAATAAAGTGGGTAACAAAAATAACACAAATACCTGGAAGACGGTAAATGAAAACATTTTGTTGTAAGATTCTTCTATCAGATGTAAAGAATTATAATATTAAAGCAAGGTGTACTATGAGTAGTTAAGATATGCAAGCACTAGCCATAAGAAAGGCAAAGTCTCTGCAGTAATATTGAAGTACACTTCAGGAAAAGAGGGACTTTCAATTCATAAAAATGCATAATAATTCTAAATCATACATTATACAAAACCTGAGAGAACTAAAAAACTAGCTGAATTCATAATTATAATCAAAGATTATATTACTCCTATCTAGTTATTGTTAGAATAATTAAATTAAAAAGAAATATATGGAAGATTTACAACACAAGAAAATAATTTAAGAAATTTAGAGAAACTTAGAGAAAACTTCACCTAATTACTGATCTCACCGTCTTTTCAAGTGCACAAGAACCATTCACCTAGATGTGCCATAAGCTTGGCCAAGAGAAAAGTCTCAGTAAATGTAAAGGGATTGAACTCATATAAAATATGTCTTCTGACTGCAATGGAATTAAATTAAAAATCAATAATAAAATTATATTTGGAAAATCTCTAAGTATTTGGAAATTAAACACATTTCTGCATGACCCACTGGTCAAAGAAAAAATCCAAAGGAAAACTGCAAAGGAGTTGGAACTAATGACAATTAAAACCTAATTATGAGCTACAGTAGTCCTTAAATAAAAATTTATAGCCTGAAATGCTTATATTAGAGAAAAAGAGTGTCATAAAATCACTGTTAGTTTCACCTTTAAGGCAGAAGATAAGAGTAATTAAACTAAAAAAAAACAGCAGAAAGAAAGCAATAATGAAAGCAGAAACCATTGAAATAGAAAACACTTCAACAATAGAGAAAAATCAAAGAAACAAAAAGGCCATTTGGAAAGATCAATAAAATCAATAAATCCCTACCTATATGGAACAGCAGCTACATTGGGTTTGGAAGAGGAGGGAGAGAGAGGAAGAGAAAGAGAACACATGTTACCACTATCAAGAATACGCGAGAGCATATTCCTACAGAACATACAGACATGAAAAAGTTAATAAAGAGATACTATGAATTACTTTTGGCAGCTTAGATGAAAGGGACAAATTTCTTCAAAGACACACTTACCAGTAGTGACCCTAGGCTAAAGAAACTGAATTCAAAATCAAGAAGAGGCTGGGCATAATGGCTCATGCCTATAATCCCAGCACTTTGGGAAGCCAAGGAGGGAGGATTGCTTGAGTTCAGGAGTTTGAGACCAACCTAGGCAACATAGGGAGGTCTTATCTCTACAATTTTTTTTTTTTTTAAAGAATTAGCTGGGTGTGGTGGTGAATGCCTGTAGTCCCAGCTACTTGGGAGGCTGAAGTGGGAGGATCACCTGGGTCTGGGAGGTCAAGCCTGTAGTGAGTCATGATTATGCCACTGTACTCCAGCCTGGGCAACAGAGTGAGACCCTGTCTCACAAAACAAAAGAAGAAGAAGAAGGAGAAGGAGAAAGAAGAAGAAGAAAACAAAATTGAGGAGAAATTTCTCACAAAGAAAATTCCAGGCCCAGATGTCTTCACCAGTGACTTCTTTCAAACATTTAAGGAAGAAATAATACCAATATTACATAAACTACTTCAGAAGAATAAGAGAACACTTCCCAACTCATTTTTCTGAGGCCAGCTTTATCCTGAAAACAATGTCAAAGATGTTTGAGGAAAAGAAAAGTAAAATTCAATAGTGTGGAACCGACTGAGCTAAGGGAGTGTGATGGCTTTTTGATGTGTCAGCATTTTGAGGGAGTCATTCCCCAGTTAGTCAAACACACACTAATCCAGGTGCTGCAGCAAAGGAATTTTAAAGAGGTATTAAGATTCCTAATTGGTTGTCTTTAAATCTCTAATCTGCCACCTTGATTTAATCAGTTGGATGTCCTTAAAACAGGTTTAAGGCTTCTGAGAGAAAGGGTCAGAGAGAGAAGATATTCTGCCTGTGGGCAACAGCTCCCGCCTCCTCACGATCTTCCCTTGCTGACTGTCACTCCTTAAGTGCAAGTCAGACTTGTTTAGCCAGCTCTCACAATGATGTGAAACAATTATTAGAAATCTTCATCTCTGTCTCTCTCCATTCAATTCAGTCATTCACTTTGTGCTTCTCAAGTTGAATCCTGACTGATATACAAAGGATAGCATTTAGAAGTTGTCAGAAAAGTACACAGAACCAAATTATGCTGGGCCCTACAGTCTGCGTTAACAAGAAGAAATTTTTAAGTGCAATTGGATATAAGCGGTCATATTATCCAAGGGCTTATCTAAGCAGTTGCTTAAGGAATACTAACTTCTGCCCATTAAACTAAAAAGGTAAAATGGCGTTACAATGTTGGTGGGTTTAAAGAGAAACTGGAACCATTGTAGCTCTGGGAAATATATCCCAGGGAAATAATTGAAATAGAGGAAAATATATATCTGCATTAATTTTCTGCCACTATGCAACAAATTACTACAAACTTAGCAGCTTCAAATATAACACACATTTATAACACCCATTTAGTATATCAGAAGTCTGGTATGTTGTGACTGGGTTCTCCGCCCAGGAAATTCCAAGCCTGAAATTAAGATGTCACCAGGTTAAATTACTGTCTGATGGATACTGGCGGGGGGGATCTGCCTCCAGGTTCACATGATGGTGGCAGAATTCAGTTCCTTGTTGTTGTAGGACTGAAGACTTGTTTTCTTGCTGGCTGTCAGCTGGGAGCTACCCACATTCCTTACCGTGTGATCCTTTCCATTTTCAACAGACAATCTCCCTCATCCTGAATCTCTGTCATGCTTTGAATCTTTCTGATTTCTGGAACCCAGATTCAAAGGGCTCATGTGATTAAATCAGACTCATCCATATTGTCTTCTTTAAGACAATAGTGCCGTGTAACATAACCTAATCACGGATGTGAAATCCATTCTGTTCACAGTACTGGGAGTTATAAAGGGTATAAACACCAGAGACTGGGAAAGTCTTGAGGGCCATCTTAAAATTCTACCCAACCATAATATTTATCTATCTATCTATCTATCTATCTATCTATCTATCTAATCTAATCTAGATAGATGTATAGATGGCTGGGCACACAGAGTGTTTATTCCTGCACTGTATGTATTTGAATATGTGTCTACTGATCAAAAAACCAAATTCCGATCTAGGCCAGATAGCCTTTAGCATGTTAGATAATGGGATATCGTCGTTACGTTAAAACATGTTTCTCTATGTTTCTGTGATGTCCTCAGCCACTTGCCACCTCTGATGGCAACATAAGTGGGAAAACGCAATATGGAATGGTGCATATGTGGTGATAATAGAAATTACAAAATCAAAAAAGTATTAGAAGTCTATAAGGAACAGAATGGGAATGGGGAAGGCAGAGAGGTTTTTTTTTGTTTATTGTTATTGTCATAGACATTGTAAGGTGTGGGGAGGACAAAGAATGAGCCAATGTGTTAAGATAAACAAATGGTTTCTATTGCCTTTACCCTTTTGGGGTTTCTGCCCACACTAGACAAAATTTTCAAAATATTTGGACAGAAGTAGAATGAATTTGGCAAACATATGGTGCCAGTTGAATCCAGACTCCCTGATCATTTTAAGGCTGTGCAAAGTTGGCTTGCAGGGGCAGGGTGGCTGGGGGAGATGAATTAAATAACAAGGGTGGAGGAAGGAGCTCAAGCTGCCTCTTAAGGAGTTGAGTGACTCACTTCTAAAAGGTTCCTCCTGCAAGTACCCCTCATCTGAGTCTGAGTCACTAATTAGGAGACAGCTGGAGTAACTACAAAGTCCTTCCTTCCTCTCTGGAGCCTGCTGTCCAAACCCCTTTCCCCTCAGGCTGCCAGGCCCAAGTCCTTCTTGCTGACTATGTCTCCAGGCCCTGGACAGCCTGAATTCACACTTGAGGTGGCACACTTCGTTTTGCTCACTTTACCAACCAGGCGTCTCCTGGCAGGCCTGGTACGGGGAGGATGAGTGGGGATTGAGGCCTGTCATTTGTCTTCACACTTCAGAGGATTGAGTAAATGAGTTTTTCTTTGCAACAGTAAAAGCACTGACACAAAGGGACCGCGTTTATTTAAGCTTATTAATTCACACATCCATCTTCTTGGTGGATTCACGTCCTAAATTTTGTCAGAAATCACAGAATAGACTAAATTTTTTAGGAAGCCCAAAAATTGCTTTCTAATGGCACAAGCTAGGTCAGAAACCAAGGATTCATAGTGTATAGTCCCTACAGCAACCCCTCAGTTCCTGCCCCCACCATTTCCTGAATCATCCTTTAATGTTCTTTTCTTCCATTTCATAAGAATGCTTTCAAGCTTTAAAAAAAATCTCTCTCTTAGCTGGGCGCAGTGGCTCATGCTTGTAATCCCAGCACTTTGGGAAGCCGAGGCAGGTGGATCACAAGGTCAGGAGTTTGAGACCAGCTTGGCCAATATGGTGAAACCCTGTTTCTACTAAAAATACAAAAATTAGCTGAGTGTGGTGGCACACCTCTATAATCGCAGCTACTCAGGAGGCTGAGGCAGGAGAATTGCTTGAACTTGGGAGGTGGAGGTTGCAGTGAGCCAAGGTCGTGCCACTGCACTCCAGCCTGGGTGACAGAGTGAGACTCTGTCTAAAAAAAAAAGAAAAAAAAAATCTTTAAAATGTCTCTCTTCTCTTCTGACATGTCAGTGAGGGCTCAGAAGAGCAAAATAAATTTTCCCGTTTGACATCTAAAATCCTTGAGACAAATGTGAGTGGGGTGAGGAGATCAGGGTGCAGTTGAAAAGCAGAGGTTTTGTTTTATTTTGTTTTGTTTGGGTATTTTTCCCACTCCAGGGTCCTCTCACTAAATTTTAATCATTGTAGTCCTGCTCCTGTTCATGAATGCAGGTAGTAAATTTAGGTCTACCACAACTGTGTTGTTTTATTCAAAAGCTTCCTGAAATACTCGCTAATCTTCACAGTAAATGTATGAGGTAAATGTAACTTCTCCAAACCTCAGATGCCACAGGTTGGTGATTTTTTCAGAGGAGAAGCAAGCCAGTAGAAAGACCGGGATATAATTAGTAAACACAATTCCATGAAATCAGAAGACCTATGATAAAGGAAGACAAATATTGCTAGAAAAGAAGAAAGAAAAACATGCAAAGAATGTCCAAAATGCAAAATTGCAAAGACTTCTTTCCATTTGTCCAAAATAAAAAGAAAAAAAATAGTATGTCTTTATTACAGCCAGTTTGGAAAAAGTTTGGCAGTTTCTTTAAATGTTAAACATTTCAATCCAGAGAGTCCTGGATATTTACCCCAGAGAATCAAAAGCATATGTCCATACACTAGTATATGAATGTTTTCAGCAGTTTTGTTGGTTAGGGCTGCCAACTGGAAACAGTCTAAATGTCCACCAATAGATGAATTGATGAGCAATTTGCAGTACAAACATATAATTGAATGCTGCTCAGCGATAAAAAAAGATGAACTATTGATACAAACAACCATTTGGACAAATTAAAAAATAATTAATGTTGAACAAAAGGAGCCAGACAAAAAGTATAAACTGTATATCATGTATATAAAATACAAACTAATCTATCCTGAAGGAAAGCAGGTCAAATGCTGCTGCAGTTTGAGGTATGGACTACCAAGGGGCATGAGAAAACTTTGGGGATGGTTGTCTTGATTATGATGATTGTTTTATGAATGTCATCAAATTGTGCATCTTAAATGTATGCATTTTGCTCTCAATTATACCTCAAAAAAGCTATAAAAATACACAGCAATGATTCTTTCCTTCTGTGTAGTGTGAAAAAAGAGAATATGCCTGTGTGTCCAAGACCTGTGAGATAATTTAAACGTTTGTAATAAAAATGACATAATGCTCTTTTCATTTGAATGTTTCACACTGGTTATAAAGGCCAGGAGATAGGAAAAAATAATTTATATTGTTCAGTCTCTTGAAACACATAATTACCTCATTGGATGTTATTGAACTTGAGATAAGTTTTATGGCTTTATTTGCAATGATTTCCCACTGATGATGTGTTATACAGTAGGATGTACCTTTCTATTCCTACTACAGGTATTCCTGATTTAGTCCATGGGATAGGATCTGTCAACACCGCTACCACTCAGGAAGAGTTGGGGAAAAGCTTCTGTCCTTCCCTCTTCCACGGCACAAGTAACTTATCTGATGGATGGTATTAAAAGAAGTGGTTCTGTCTCTAGCTCACCTGCATGGAACAGGCCATTTTCTTCCCTTCATTCCTCCTTCTAGGTGATAAGTACACCTGAGTGGGGCCCCTTGTTCATCTGGCTTGATAGGGCTTCAGGCACTCTCAGATCTCTCATCCATGTGACTGGGGGAGTCTCATCTATAGACAGAAATCTCCCTGTTGTATGAGGGCAAGTCTAGATTCGTGGTGTGATGGAAAGAGGTCAATGAAAGCTGAGTTTGGCCTCAGGTCCGAGTCACATTCTACAACCCAGCTAACAATAAAGTAGGTGCTACGATTCAACTGCAACCTCTAAATTGGTTTAGAATCCATAGAGGAGGAAGATGTGATTAAACAGATGTGAATCGTAGTAAGTAGTGCTGATATCGCAGTAATATTCCGCATGGAATGGAATGATAGGTGTGGTGCCATGTTCCCAACTGGAGGAAGACTCTTTTTACAAATATCATAAAAAGTAAAGAAAACACAAGGTGAAATTTCTGCCACATTATTAAGTTAAAAAGAGTTTCTTCCCCTTGCCTGACATCTTGATATTACAATTATGAAAAGTATTGCATCTTTAAATCAATAGATTCAAGAAAAAGATCAACCACGCCTTTAAGCTAAGAATGTTGATTGATGGATGCGATACAATTTTGATATGTGGAGGTAATTTTTTTTTTTTTTTTTGAGATAGAGTCTTACTCTGTAACCATGGCTGGAGTGCAGTGTCTTGATCTTGACTCACTGTAAGCTCTGCCTTCTGGGTTCACACCACTCTCCTGCCTCACCCTCGTGAGTAGCTGGGACTACAGGTGCCCACCACTACGCCTGGCTAATTTTTTGTGTTTTAGTAGAGACAGGCTTTCACCATGTTAGCCAGGATGGTCTTGATGTCCTGACCTTGTGATCTGCCCGCCTTGGCCTCCCAAAGTGCTGGGATTACAGGTGTGAGCCACCGCACCTGGACAATGTGGAGGTAATTTTTGTCGGTTGCTAAACTAAGAATGATTTAAAAGAAGAAGTGGAAGATTTAGGGAAGTGTAATTACATTTAAATGATTAAACCACTTTTAGATTATTTTTTCTGAATTCTTTGTGATTCCAGTCCCGAGATCCAAAAGCAAAAGGGACCTATTTAACACCACTCAGAGATCCTTTTCACTTTATCACACATGTCTCCATCAATTTATAAACTTGTGGTTGAGGAAGAGTTGGAGAATACTTCCACAGGTGGAGCTGAGAACAGAGGTGTTCTCTCCGATGTGAACGCATGCACTGTATTCCCTCTGGGGTCAGATCTAAGCGCATGCCCTTGACATCCCCACCTCCCACTCAGTGTGTCAGAACTGTGGTCCAAGGAAAATCAGAGCCCCCTGGGTACCACTCGGGAGACTTGCATTTGCCATTTTTAATGTAACCCTCTAGTAGTAGTAATAGTAGTAGTGATAGTAACAACTACTTTATGTAGTGCTTATCATGTGCCAGGCATAGCCTAAGTGCTTTACATGCATTATTTTATTTAAATTTCACATCATGTTAATGGAAAATCTGGAACAAATCATTCATTAGAGATTTCCATTCCACATGATTCCACTTCTAAAGTCTTGTGATCACTTTCTGTAAGTTTCCAGAAAATAATTTGTATATTGATTTTCTTTTTTCTTTTTTAAAAACATGGATTTTAAGGATGGTCCAAACTGTGGGCTATGTGTTCAAGGCAAATGAACATGAGAGAGAGAACACACACACACACACACACACACACACACACACACATTAAAATGATACCCAAATAAATTACCCTTAGTAACAAATAAGAACCATCATGATGGGCACTCAGAGTGCAGAAAAGATAGGTAGATGGCCTCATAGAGTGATATAGGCACTCTCTTACCATTATGTCTTCATGTCATCCTATACTAAGTTGAGGCACTAAGAGACTAAAGTATGCCACCCAGTTGGGGCAACTTTGAGAACCATTTCCACCATATACTTTTTGGAGTGTTCTTGTCTTTGCCACTAAGCCTAGAATTTCCACAAGAGGCCCCCCTTCTCCCACCAGCCTCACTGATTCTCCATCACTCTTTCTTTTACTCCTCCTTCCTTTCGTTCTCCTCATCTCCCTTTAACCATCTTTATTTTTAAGCTAGTTGCTCCAATGCCTCTGTTAGTTTTAAAAAATAGGGACTTAAGGAGGGCTCTCCAGTTGCAGTGGGGAAAAGTTCCAAATTCTTGGGTTGGACAGGAGGTGGCATCAAAATGGTTTAGAATGCAATAGTCTTTGCTTCATTTACTTTCAGCTCATGCTGAACTAGCCGTTTAGTAAAACTACCTGCTGTACTACAGAAAAGAGCCCTGAAAGTTGATTGGACTGTCTGAAAAACAACAGAATAACAGAACCTCCATGAATAAAATGAGGGTAAATAAAATGACTTATCCCAGCTAGAGATAGCTGGAGCCAAAGAAGAGTTGAACCACACAGTTTTTGTTTTCATGGAAACATTTATTGCTGCAAAATGAGAGGCAAGAGAAGATCTCTGATAGATCAATCATCAGCATGAGGCCACCATAGTAACTAATGAGGCTAGAATTCACGTGTCCAATTCCAGAGATCTGGTGGGAGGGTCAAGACCTGCTCAGGGGAGGCCAAACATGAGTGCAAAAGCCAGTATTGTATTTGCTTCCAAAATGCTTTTGAGCAGCTAATACTTTAAGTTCAGCAAGGACTCATGATATATATGGTAGAACAATGACAATGTGACTAGAATCAAAGAAGCCCACCATGCAGGCACATATTCTGGCATCTTTCTCTATCAACACTACTTACTGTGATGCATATTTGGAGAAGGGTGGGGTACCTTTTGTGAGACTCTGCACAAAACTGTGGAGGAGACAACACCTCACACCCTGCTGTCTCTTCTCATTATCTCTCCTATCCTTCAGTACCTCATCTTTTATTCTCTTTAGCCTGAATGATTTACAGAAGAGGCTCAGTTCTCTGACAGCGACGATTCAAGATTTGGTATTTGCAATGGAGAAGCAATTACAATGGAGGCTTCCAGTCATTCTGTTTCAGAACGTTGGCCATTTCCTTCTGCTAGCTACTAAGGATTCTTGAGTTGTGAAATATGAGCAAGAATTACCTCTCCTCCCTCTGACTCAGGACAAGAACCTGAAAACCTGCATTTCTCATAAACTCCTGTAGCTAGCTTTTATGCAAATTAAAGTTTGATAACCACTCTGGTACAGAGGCTGTTATGGATGGAAGCTAATGTAGGAAAATCTATTGAGAAGGATGAGGGAATGCTATTGGTTTGTGTGGGCCAAGATGGTTTGGCAGGCTGGGAGGCCTTTTAAGAATTGAGAAAGTTAATGAGGTAACTCTTGGTGGCTTCTCCAGTACATTCCTGCCCCAGCACATTTCTGCTCCTTTTTGCTTTCCCCAGCCTTAGTTCTGGATTGCCGTATACTGGCTGATTGCAGTGCATGTCTGTTGCTGTCCTGCTGTTTCCCTCTTTCCCCCAGACACAGAGATGCTGAAGTGAGCTGGTTCTTAGCCCTTTGAGAGGAGCATTGATGGTACATTTGCATTAACATCTGTCCATTCATCGCCAGATACAGTCTGGATGGCCTCATTTAAGTAAATGCTGCACACTTGTGGCCTTCAAATTATCTTCTGCACCTGTGTGTAGTCTTTGCAGCTGCTCTGGAGTCTCCAGGGCCCCCCCCAGGCCCTCACAGGTTCCCAGCCCATCTGTCAGCCTCTCCATCCATTTGTTGACATGTGACTCAGCTGCAGCCAGAGCATAGGGGTCAGGCCTCCAGCTGCCTTTACCTGCTCCATCATCATAGCCAGAAATGGGGAATGAGCTTTGGGGAATGTGCTTCTGCCTGACTTTGCTGAGGCTCATGGAGGCCACCCACTTGGGAATCTTGAGACCTTTTCCTTGGGAAGAAGAGAGGGGACAGCAAAGATAGCTGGTGAACTCCTTATAACTAAGGCCTGAGTAATAAATGAAAGCCCTGGGGTATGGCTCCTTGGGCCAGAGACAATGAGAGCTCAGACCAGACTTGGTAGTTGTGGCAAAGGAGACATTAACATTTATTTCAAAGCTCTTTCTTGTCTTCACTTTGTATCACCTCCTTTAAGCTAAAGTGGGGAATGGTTTTCATCCTGAGACAGTCCCTTGGAGCACATCCTGCCCTGGCTGGCATCCTACTGGGCACGTTTCTTCTCATGGAAGTAATAAGTATGTGATAACCCTTTAGAGATCGGGGGACATGCTCTTTGAGTATAATCATTTCCAAGACCTTAGATCCAAAGAGATGTGTCTCTGAACCCTAATAATAGGATTCATGAAAGACTGATGGATGTAGAGAGAAGGGAAGGGGTATAGTAACCCAGGGACTTAATCTCTGGGTAAGCAGTGAAATAAAAAGTGTTAGGAAATCCTCAATTACCAGTAGAGTGGGGCTGTATTATCAACTCCACTCATCAATGTGGTGCTCATCTGACTTGAGTTGGGCTTCTAGAACAGAGCTTGAGAAAGAGTCAAGGCCGTGGGGTTGATTGAGGGAGTGCTCTTCAGGAATAAACCTATAAATAAGGTGGAAAACAGGAGAGGTGTATTAGTCTGTTTGCATCACTATAAAAGAATACCTGAGACAGGGTAATTTATAGAAAAAAGAGGTTTAATTGGCTCACAGTTCTGTGAGTATACAGGAGGTGTAGTGCCAGCATCTGCTTCTGGTGAGGCCTCAGGAAGTTTCCAATCATGGCAGAAGGTGAAGGGAGAGCAGGTGCATCACATAGTGAGAACAGTAGCAAGAGAGTGAGGATGGGAGGTCCCAGACTTTTAAACAACCAGATCTCGCATGAACTAACTGCGTGAGAACTCACTCATCACCAAGGAAATGGTGCTAAACCATTCATGAGGGATCCACCCCCATGATCCACCTCCCACCAGGCCCCACCTCCAATACCGAGAATCATATTTCCACAAGAGATTTGGAAGGGATACACATTCAAACCATGTCAACAAAGAAGGGAAAAGAGCTGAGGAAGGCTAGGTGCTCAGCCTGATCCTTGGAAAGGAATATCCTTGTATTCCCCAGGCTTGACTTCACTCTCTAATGTCTCCTCCACCCATGCTTCAACCCCTACCTTCCTTCAGCTGGCCGGCTGTACTGAGTGCTGAATGTGGACAGTGTCCCTGTCTTCAAGAGCTCTCAGTGGTCATCTATGCCTGCAGGCAAGCATCTATGCTAGGGCACATGTGCTATCACTGGGCTACTTCTATACCTTGCACTGGGAAGTGAGTTAGTTCTTGTCAGTGAGTCTCCACTCTACAGCACAGCAGTTTACAAATACATTTCAAACCTAGTTTTCTAAAGGTTCTGAAATGACATTCCCCCCAATTTTTCTTCTGAATGACAATGGTGGGTTGTTATTTTCCATAAACAGAGATGCCAACTTGGTTTTCCTTTCAAAAATCCACTTATATTTGCAGTACAGTTTTGTTCCATTTGATGTTTCTAAAAACAATTAACGTATTGAGGTTTTGGCATTCTAACTAAAGGTTAACTTCACCTCAGCTAAGATGATAAAATCAATGTGGATATGCCGTGATGGATAATATGAGAATAGAGTTTATTTTATTTTAAAATTAAAGTTGAAACCTTTAAGTCATCTGTTTAGTGTGTATATTTAAGTGTACATATAAACATATACTATAACTAATGAACAAAGAAAGTATATGAATGATGAAAAAGGTTACTGGTAGCCTAAAATCCATGTTTGGAGTATTCTTTTTTTTTTTTTTTTTTTGAGACGGAGTCTCGTTCTGTCGCCCAGGCTGGAGTGCAGTGGCCAGATCTCAGCTCACTGCAAGCTCCGCCTCCCGGGTTCACGCCATTCTCCTCCCTCAACCTCCTGAGTAGCTGGGACTACAGGCGCCCGCCACCTCGCCCGGCTAGATTTTTGTATTTTTTAGTAGAGACGGGGTTTCACCGGGTTAGCCAGGATGGTCTCGATCTCCTGACCTCGTGATCCACCCGTCTCGGCCTCCCAAAGTGCTGGGATTACAGGCTTGAGCCACCGCGCCCGGCCCATGTTTGGAGTATTCTGTTAGCTCTTAACAAGGAGTCAGAAGAAGCTGTTCTCTACATTTTGTGTAATCTGCCCAGAGCACAGACAGGTTCCTTCTCTTCCAAAATACCTTTTGCTTGAAAACCAGGTAACTTTGTGTTGATTTTCGTCATGCTCTTCAATTATTTTATAAGGAAAAAACAAAAGTTTCTTGCTTCTAAAAGGGTTAAAGCTCCTAGGTCACCTGCTATTTTCATTTAAACTATTTTATTGCCACTCTGGTTAATAAGGGAGCCAAGCTGCAAGCATTTTTCATTCTCAGGCCTCTATGCTTCCATCGTAATCAAGTGGCCAGTCTACTCTGACAACTCTTTTTAAATGTAGTGTCTATTAGCAGGATGGATGGAAAGGCTCTAGAGAGTTTCTAAGGCTTCTCAGCTGCTATAATGTGTTCTTACTTTCAGGATAATTGACCTGATCCGTATAAAATAGTTATATGTTTCATTATTCATTAAAGGAAAATGCCATACTTCATGTAGTGTATCTTTTTTGTTATTATAATAAATTTGTCATCAACAGGTGGTTTTCTGTTCTCACCTTACTTTGTCCAATTGTCTACTATAAGGTATGAGCCAGAAATTGGGTCTTAACAAAGAAGGACAGCTTCAGAGCTTTGGCAAAAAGGACTGCACTGCATATGGTAATTATTGATACTGCAAGGAATATGCTTACAGCTGCAGGTTTCACACAGAAGCTAACCTTGCCACTTTAAGCAGAGACCTGTCAGACTGTACTTGGGGGCATCAGTCAGGACTTCCAGGACTCTTGCAACCCAGTAGATGACTTAATAAAAGTAGACAGCTGATCCAAGGTCTAACAAAACAAGAATTGGTTATGTAGACAGAATGAAAGGGATGAGAGAAATATTATTGTTGGCATTAATGGGTATTTGTTGACATTGTCTTTAATGTTCTATTTTTGAAGGGCATATAAGGAAGCCCTTTTTCTGTATTTTGAGAGTATCTTTAACTCTTATTTAGTTGGCTATAGTTGTGCAAACTGCAATGAAACACTTTTCCAATGGTGCCTTATTTCAACTGTACCCTCAGAATTCATGAAAGACATTCTGTGAAGAATCTTAATCTAGGTACCCAGTCAATGAATCACCATGGGAATATAGTAGGACAATGGCAACAGTAACTCGGATGCAGGTGAATGTTTTTGCAATGGATTATGCTTAGTTATAATAATAATAGTAACTGCCCCATTTTTTCTCACAGATTATTGCTTTAATTCTTACACAATGTAATGTGAGAATTAAGCAATGATCTGTGAGCAAATTTTCATTATTTGATTTTAATTGACAAATAATTATATTTATGGAGTAAAATGTGGTGCTTTGATATGTGTATACACTTTAGAATGATCAAATCAGGTTAATTAGCATATCCATCATCTCATATAGTTATTTCTTTGTGGTGAAAATATTGGAAATTCTCTCTTTTAGCTGTTTTGAAATATATAATGTATTAACTACAGTCACCCTACTGTGTAATAGATCACCTGAACTTAGGAGGATATGTGTATACATTTTAGAATGATCAAATCAGGCTAATTAGCATATCCATCATCTCATATATTTATCATTTCTTTGTGGTGAGAATATTGGAAATTCTCTCTTTTAGCAGTTTTGAATGTAAAGTATTAACTATAGTCACCCTACTGTGTAATAGATCACCTGAACTAACATAGGAGAATCTACTGAGAAGGATGACGGGATGGGGTGTTGGTTTGTGTGGGCCAAGATGGTTTGACAGGCTGGGAGGTCTGCCAAATACTGGAAGACAGTATTCGTGTTTGTGCCTGGCTTATTTAACTTAGCATAATATTCTTTAGGTTCATCTATGTTGTCACAAATGATAGAATTTCTTAAGGTTGAGTAGCATTCCATTCTGTATATATTCCACATTTTCTTAATCCATTCATCTATTGATGAACACTTAGGTTGTTTCCATATCTTGGCTATTGTTAACAACTCTGCAATGAGCATAGGAGTACAGATATCTCTTCAATATATTTATTTTCTTTCCTTTGGATATAAACCTAGTGGTGGGATTGATGAATTATATAGTAATTCTATTTTTAGTTTTTTAAGGAACCTCCAAACTGTTTTCCAAAATAGCTGTACTAATTTACAATATCACCAACAGTGTACAAATGTTCCCTCGCCAACATCCTCACGAACCCTTTACTTTTTTTGATAACAAATCTAACAGCTGCAAGGTAATATCTCATTGTGGCTTTAATTTGCATTCTTCTGATGATTAGAGATGTTGAGAATTTAAAAATATATCTGTTGGCCAATTTTATGTGTTCTTTTGAGAGATATCTATTCAGGTATTTTGTTCATTTTAGGGGATTTTTTTGTTGTTGTTATTTAGTAATATGAGTTCCTTGTATATATTGGATATTAGCCCTTATCTAATGTATGATTTGCAAATATTTTCTCAGAATTTGTGGGTTGTCTTTTAACTATATTGTTTCTTTCACTGTGCAGAAGCTTTTTAGTTTGATGAAATCCTACTTGTCTGTTGTTTCTTTTCATTGCTTGTGCTTTGGGGATTATATTTAATAAATCACTGTCCTGACCTATGTAATGGAGATTTTCCCTTATGTTTTCTTCTAGTAGTTTTACAGTTTTAGGTCTTACATGTAAGTCTTTATTTTAGGTTGATTCTTGTATAAGAATGAGATAAGGGTTTATTTTCATTCTTTTCAATAGATGCAGAAAAATCATTTGATAAAATTCAACATTCTTTAAAATAATAACGATCAACTAATTAAGTATAGAAAGAATGTTCCTCAACACGATGAAGGCCATATATGACAAGCACACAGTTAACACCATACTCAGTAGTGGAAAGTTGAAAACTTTCACTCTAAGATCAGGAGCAAGACAAGATGCCCACTCTCACCACATCTGTTCAACACAGTACTGGAAGTCCCAGCCAGAGAAATTAGGCAAGAGAAAGAAATAGAAAGTATGTAAATAAGAAAAGAAAAAGTGAAATTTATAGTAAGAAAAAGAAGGAGATGTATCTTCCATAAGTATGCATAACTGCTGGGACTATCTCAGTCGCTTGTTGCTTTTAGACCACAAGGCGCACAATATACACAACTGTACTTGGTAGTCCTTGTTGAAAAAGTGACATTTTGGTAAATATCTGAAGGTAGGGAAGTAGCAAGTCTTGCAGACATTTTGGAGAAGAGTACTCCAGGCAGAGGAAACAGCATGAACAAAGACCTCAAGCAGGAATATGCGTGATGTGGTTGAAGATTAGCCAGAAGGCCAGAAATATGAAAGAGACATGAGTGAGTAGTAGAGTAAATGGAGATGAGATCAGGAAGTTATAGGGGGACCTGATCATTTGGCTCCATAGGCCTTGTGGGATCGTGTGGCTTTTGCAAGTGAGATGAAAGCCTTCACAGGGTTTTCAGCAGAGGGGGTGATATGACATTGAAAGGCTCACTCAGGCTACTGTGTAAAGGAGTAAATATGGAAGCAGAGAAGTCATTGTAAAAACCGACAGCAATCTAGGTGTTGTAGGCAATGGGATACAATAATGAGTAAAACCAAGGTCAGAACTTCGTGTTGCTTACATTTTAGTTTGGGGAGATGGATAATAAAACAAACCATCAAACTGATATGCAATGTGTCAGGTGGTCACAAATTGTAGGAAGGTAAGCAGGTAGAGAGTGATGGGAAGATGTCTGCCTTTAGCTGAAATGTAATGTGGCAGTTATCAATGTTCCTGCTAAAAGCTACTAAAACCTCCAGAACCAAAGAATTAAAAGAATATTTTTGAAGCTACTGAGTGCAATCAAAATTGGAAGCAAAGAAGTAATCACAGAGACATATATTCTGCAGCGCTTTTTCCTTTACTCATTGAACAAAGTATCAAACAAGAGGTTCCATTAAAACATAAATTGGTTATATTATCCCTTTGGCAGCACCTTCTCGTAAATTCATGTCTAACCTAAAGCAAAGCCAATGTCTTTTCGATGCCCTACAGGTCCTATAATCGGGCCCCTTGTTAAATCTCTGGTCATTTCCTATTATGATTCTGCTTGGCTCATCTTGCTTCAGCCACTCTGAATTTTTTGCTGCTTCTCAAACATGACAAGCACATGTCCGACTTGGGGCCTTTGCACTTGCTGTGCTCTCCACCTGGAATGCCCTTCTTCTAGCTATTAATAGTAGAATGGTTGCTTCCCTGTCCTTCTTTACTTGATGCTGTCTTTTCAATAATTCTTTCTCTGACACACTATTTAAAATTATAATACCACTCCTAGAATTCCTTATCCCCCTTCTCTGCTTCTTTTTTTTCCTCTACAGCATTAATCACCATAGTCTTTACTATATGCTTACTTGTTTTGATTATCTTCTATTTAATTTCCCAGAAGCTAAGCTCTATTGGGAATTTCTTTTACGTTTTACTCACACTGTCTAAAACTGAGACTGACCCATTTCAGGCCCTTGAGAAATACTTGAGTAAATGAATGAGTGAATGACTTACATAGGTCCAATGCTAATAAACTTCAACCAGATAGAAATGAATTTATTTCATATTGAAGGGAATGACAGAAGATGTGATGAAACTTTTTTTTTAATGAAGTATAGTACTTTAGGGAATGAGTGGAGAGGAGTCTGGAAAACCGCAGCAATATTTTCCTAAAGTTTAAAGTTAAAGGCTGAAAATATGGGTGAGCTATAGAAGTCAGTAAGGCCTTTGCTAGCCATAGATCAACCTTGAAGGGGTCAGGAGAAAAAGTATGTGGTCAGGCTATTTTTCTAACCTGATTTCCAAATAGCAGCTTGATCTTGCTTCAATATTAGGAGAAGGCTTCTATCGCGGAGTGAAATAGTCTAGTGGGAAAAAGTGAAAAACCTATCAGGAACCATTTGCATAGCTGTAGACAAATTGAAAAAGTAAGAAAAAATATAAAATGTAATTCAGTCTCACCTAATAGTCCATGAGCCTTTTGCATGTTTTTGTTGTTCATCCTATTTCCCCTGTGACCTATTTATTTAAAAGTGGGCCATCTTCAATCTTCAAATTACAACTCCTTTTTGAGCATGATATTTTACCAACATATACTAAGAATTTAATAAATTTTAGTTGAATAAGTAAATGAAGCTAAATGCACAGTACATAGAATATATGCTTATACCCAATGGTGATATGCAAAATATTTGGCAATAGATATGTCCTAGACATAAGCCATCCACAAAGAATCACTGCCATGAATGACCAGTACACCCATACCAGTGTATACTGGTTGAAAATCATCAACACATTTATCACTGTACTCTCTAACCCATGTCCTCTTCAACTTAGATTTAAACATCACTGTATGAGACACGGTACCAACCTGTGACAATGTCCTTGGCCCTTTAATTTTCAGACTTACAAATTTCCTAATGCATTCATTCACTTAGAGAAAGATAACTGATTCACTTAGCGAGGCTTTCTTGGTTATAGGCTATTCAATGTTTTGCTGACCTTTTCATTGAAGATTTTACATCAGTAGATATTAATGTTTTAGGTTCAGCCAAAATGTACCCAGGTTCTAGGCCAATAAACCAGTAATAATTTGTATGCCCACTCAGTTTGAGCTTTTCATTATCTTGGCAAAAGTAATTTCTCAGAAGAAAATAATTTACTAATAAATTCTGTTTTTATTATTAAAAAGAGCTCTTATAAGTACAAGTGTCTCTTCATTGATATAAAATTTCATGTTCTTCAAAATTAAATACAAAACTTTAATTAGGATACTCAAGGCAATAAAGTAAAATCCTAATCCCTTTATGTAGCCAATGAAATGGAACTGAAAGAGGGAGGCATAGTGGATTTTTAAAAAATGTTCTACCTAATCTTTTAGAAAATTTTATTATCTTCCAAAAAAAGTTAGCTGAAATAATATTTCTTCTTCATAGGAGGCATCATTTTCCAATAAAGTTTTTATTATTCACTCACTCAATATTAAAATAATACAATCAGCTAAAAGAAATTTTGTATCTGTAAAATTTGCGTCTGATCTTCTAATGAACATATATCATCCCTTTGTAGACCATGACATATAATTACTTCTGTGCCATTTTACTTAATGTATATATTTCTAATTTTAGCATTCTTTATGGAAGCAGAAAGAATTCTCTAATTTTATTGAATGAAAATATGGCAGCAATGAGCAAATCATATTTTAACCATATGGCCCTAAAATTTTCAGCATTTGTTCTGCAATATTCTAGCACATACCATCCATATCTACAACCTTCTTCTCCACCTACATAATGTTGTTTTACCCCAATTGTTAAGAAAAAAATGTTAAAGTTGTTTTACCCCACTTAGTATAAAAATGTTAAAGTTATGAAAAATGTTAAAGTTTCCATTTAAGAATTGTCCTCTCAACCCCCTCAATTATATATTAAATATCTCATGCATTGTAAATAATAAATAGAACTATTCTAAACGTCTCTTCTTGTGTCAACTTGCCAGCTCTCTCCTTTTCAAAGACAAGTAAGATTCAAAACAATTATTATATTGCTATAAAAATTTACAGTTGAGTCTTCGGACCTGGAGCAAGATGGCCGAATAGGAACAGCTCCAGTCTCCAGCTCCCAGCACAAGCAACACAAAATATGGGTGATTTCTGCATTTTCAACTGAGGTACTGGGTTCATCTCACTGGGGAGTGCCAGAGAATCAGTGCTGGTCAGCTGGTGCAGCCTGACCAGTGAGAGCTGAAGCAGGGCGAGGCATCCCCTCACCTGGGAAGCGCAAGGGGGAAGGGAATCCCTTTTCCTAGCCAAGGGAAACTGAGACACACAACACCTGGAAAATCAGGTAACTCCCACCCTAATATTGCGCTTTACCAAGGGTCTTAGCAAATAGCACACCAGGAGATTATATCCCACACCTGGTCAGGAGGGTCCCACGCCCATGGAGTCTCCCTCATTGCTAGCACAGTAGTCTGCGATCTAACTGCAAGGCAGCAGTGAGTCTGGGGGAGGGGCGCCCACCATTGCTGAGGCTTAAATGGGTAAAGAAAGCCACCAGAAAGCTCGAACTGGGTGGAGCCCACAGCAGCTCAAGGAGGCCTGCCTGTCTCTGTAGATTCCACCTTTAGGGACACAGCTAAACAAAGAGCAGCAGAAACCTCTGCAGATGCAAATGACCCTGTCTGACAGCTTTGAAGAGAGCAGTGGATCTCCCAACACGGAGGCTGAGATCTAAGAACAGAGTGCCTGCTCAAGTGGGTCCCTGACCCCTGAGTAGCCTAACTGGGAGACATCCCACACTAGGTGCAGACCAACACCTCACACCTCACACGGCGGGATACACCCCTGAGACGAAGCTTCCAGAGCAATAATCAGACAGGAACACTAGATGTTCAGTAATATTCTATCCTTTGCAGCCTCCACTGCTGATACCCAGGCAAAGAGGGTCTGGAGGGAACCTCAAGCAATCTCCAACAAACCTACAGCTGAGTGTCCTGACTGTTAGAAGGAAAACTAACAAACAGAAAGGACACCCACACCAAAACCCCATCAGTACGTCACCATCATCAAAGACCAAAGGCAGATAAAACCACAAAGATGGGGAAAAAGCAGGGCAGAAAAGCTGGAAATTCAAAAAATAAGAGTGCATATCCCCCTCCAAAGGATTGCAGCTCATCGCCAGCAATGGATCAAAGCTGGACGGAGAATGACTTCAACGAGTTGAGAGAAGAAGGTTTCAGTCCATTAAACTTCTCAGAGCTAAAGGAGGAACTACGTACCCAGCGCAAAGAAACTAAAAATCTTGCAAAAAGAATGGAAGAAAGGATAACTAGAATAATCAATGCAGAGAAGGCCATAAACGAACTGACAGAGATAAAAGCCATGAAACGAGAAATACATGACAAATGCACAAGCTTCAGTAACCAGCTCCATCAACTGGAAGAAAGAGTATCAGCCATTGAGGATCAAATGAATGAAATGAAGTGAGAAGAAAAGTCTAAAGAAAAAAGAGGAAAAAGAAATGAACAAAGTCTTCAAGAAGTATGGGATTACATGAAAAGACCAAATCTACATCTGATTGGGGTGCCTGAAAGTGAGGGGGAAAATGGAACCAAGTTGGAAAACACTCTTCAAGATATCATCAAAGAGAACTTCCCCAACCTAGTAAGGCAGGTCAACATTCAAATTCAGGAAATACAGAGAGCACCACAAAGATACTCCTCCAGAAGAGCAACTCCAAGACACATAATTGTCAGATACACCAAAGTTGAAATGAAGGAAAAACTGTTAAGGGCAGCCAGAGAGAAAGGTCGGGTTACCCACAAAGGGAAGCCCATCAGACTAACAGCCGATCTCTCAGCAGAAACTCTACAAGCCAGAAGAGAGTGGAGGCCAATATTCAACGTTCTTAAAGAAAAGAATTTTAAACCCAGAATTTCATATCCAGCCAAACTAAGTTTCATAAGTGAAGGAGAAATAAAATCCTTTGCAGATAAGCAAATGCTTAGAGATTTTGTCACCACCAGGCCTGCCCGACAAGACACTGTGAAGGAAGCACTAAACATGGAAAGGAACAACCAGTACCAGCCATTGCAAAAACATGCCAAATTGTAAAGACCATCGAGGCTAGGAAGAAACCGCATCAACTAATGAGCAAAATAACGAGCTAGTATCACAATGACAGGATCAAGTTCACACATAACAATATTAGCCTTAAATGTAAATGGACTAAATGCTCCAATTAAAAGACACAGACTGGCAAACTGGATAAAGAGTCAAGACCCATCAGTTTGCTGTATTCAGGAGACCCATCTCACATGCAGAGACACACATAGGCTCAAAATAAAGGGATGGAGGAAGATCTACCAAGCAATGGAGAATAAAAAAAAGCAGGGGTTGCAATCCTAGTTTCTGATAAAACAGACTTTAAACCATCAAAGATCAAAAGAGACAAAGAAGGCCATTACATAATGGTAAAGGGATCAATTCAACAGGAAGAGCTAACTATCCTAAATATATATGCACCCAATACAGGAACACCCAGAATCATAAAGCAAGTCCTTAGAGACTTACAAAGAGACTTAGACTCCCATACAATAATAATGGGAGACTTCAACACCCCACTGTCAACATTAGACAGATCAATGAGACAGAAGGTTAACAAGGATATCCAGGAATTGAATTCAACTCTGCGCCAAGCGGACCTAATAGACATCTATAGAACTCTCCACCCCAAGTCAACAGAATATACATTCTTCTCAGCACCACATCACACTTATTCCAAAATTGACCATATAATTGGAAGTAAAGCACTCCTCAGCGAATGTACAAGAACAGAAATTATAACAAACTGTCTCTCAGACCACAGAGCAATCAAACTAGAACTCAGGACTAAGAAACTCAATCAAAACCGCTCAACTACATGGAAACTGAACAACTTGCTCCTGAATGACTACTGGGTCCATAACAAAACGAAGGCAGAAATGAAGAAGTTCTTTGAAACCAATGAGAACAAAGATACAACATATCAGAATCTCTGGGACACATTTAAAGCAGTGTGTAGAGGGAAATTTATAGCACTAAATGCCCACAAGAGAAAGCTGGAAAGATCTAAAATTGACACTCTAACATCACAATTAAAAGAACTAGAGAAGCAAGAGCAAACACATTCAAAAGCTAGCAGAAGGCAAGAAATAACTAAGATCAGAGCAGAACTGAAGGAGATAGAGACAAAAAGCTCTCCAAAAAAATCAATGAATCCAGGAGCTGGTTTTTTGAAAAGATCAACAAAATTGATAGACCGCTAGCAAGACTAATAAAGAAGAAAAGAGAGAAGAATCAAATAGATGCAATAAAAAATGATAAAGGGGACATCACCACCGACCCCACAGAAATACAGACTACCATCAGAGAATACTATAAACACCTCTACGCAAATCAACTAGAAAAGCTAGAAGAAATGGATAATTTCCTGGACACTTATACTCTCCTAAGACTAAACCAGGAAGAAGATGAATCCCTGAATAGACCAATAGTAGGCTCTGAAATTGAGGCAATAATTAATAGCCTATCAACCAAAAAAGTTCAGGACCAGATGGATTTACAGCTGAATTCTACCAGAGGTACAAGGAGGAGCTGGTACCATTCCTTCTGAAACTCTTCCAATCAATAGAAAAAGAGGGAATCCTCCCTACTCATTTTATGAGCCCAACATCATCCTGATACCAAAACCTGGCAAAGACAAAACAAAAAAAAGAGAATTTTAGACCAATATCCCTGATGAACATCGATGCAAAAATCCTCAATAAAATACTGGCAAACCGAATCCAGCAGCACATCAAAAAGCTTATCCACCATGATCAAGTGTATACTTCATCCCTGGGATGCAAGGCTGGTTCAACATACACAAATCAATGGATGTAATCCAGCATATAAGCAGAACTAAAGACAAAAACCACATGGTTATCTCAATAGATGCAAAAAAGGCCTTTGACAAAATTCAACAGCCTTCATGCTAAAAACTCTCAATAAATTAGGTACTGATGGAACATATCTCAAAATAATAAGAGCTATTTATGAAAAACCCACAGCCAATATACTGAATGGGCAAAAACTGGAAGCATTCCCTTTGAAATCTGGCACAAGACAGGAATGCCCTCTCTCACCACTCCTATTCAACATAGTGTTGGAAGTTCTGGCTAGGGCAATCAAGCAAGAGAAAGAAATCAAGGGTATTCAGTTAGGAAAAGAAGAAGTCAAATTGTCCCTTTTTGCAGATGACATGATTGTGTATTTAGGAAACCCCATCATCTCAGCCCAAAATCTCTTTAAGCTGATGAACAACTTCAGCAGAGTCACAGGATACAAAATTGATGTACAAAAATCACAAGCATTCTTACACACCTGTAACAGACAAACAGAGAGCCAAATCATGAATGAACTTCCATTCACAATTGCTTCAAAGAGAATAAAATACCTAGGAATCCAACTTAGAAGGGATGCAAAGGACCTCTTCAAGAAGAACTACAAACCACTGCTCAGTGAAATAAAAGAGAACACAAATAAATGGAAGAACATGCCATGCTCATGGATAGGTAGAACCAATATTTTGAAAATGGCCATACTGCCGAAGGTAATTTATAGATTCAATGCCATCCACATCAAGCTACCAATGAGTTTCTTCACCGAATTGGAAAAAACTGCTTTAAAGTTCATATGGAACCAAAAAAGAGCCCGCATTGCCAAGATAATCCTAAGTCAAAAGAACAAAGCTGAAGGGATCACGCTACCTGACTTCAAACTATACTACAAGGCTACAGTAACCAAAACAGCATGCTACTGGTACCAAAACAGAGATATAGACCAATGGAACAGGACAGAGTCCTCAGAAATAATACCACACATCTACAGCCATCTGATCTTTGACAAACCTGACAAAAACAAGAAATGGGGAAAGGATTCCCTATTTAATAAATGGTGCTGGGAAAATTGGCTAGCCATAAGTAGAAAGCTGAAACTGGATCCTTTCCTTACTCCTTACACGAAAATTAATTCAGGATGGATTAGAGACTTAAATGTTAGACCTAATACCATAAAAACCCTAGAAGAAAACCTAGGTAATACCATTTAGGACATAGGCATGGGCAAAGACTTCATGTCTAAAACACCAAAAGCAACGGCAACAAAAGCCAAAATTGACAAATGGGATCTAATTAAACTAAAGAGCTTCTGCACAGCAAAAGAAACTACCATCAGAGTGAACAGGCAACCTACAGAATGGGAGAACATTTTTGCAATCTACTCATCTGACAAAGGGTTAATATCCAGAACCTACAAAGAGCTCAATCAAATTTACAAGAAAAAAACAAACAACCCCATCAAAAAGTGGGCAAAGAATATGAACAGACATTTCTCAAAAGAAGACATGCATACAACCAACAGACACATGAAAAAATACTTGTCATCACTGGCCATCAGAGAAATGCAAATCAAAACCACAATGAGATACCATCTCACACCAGTTAGAATGGCAATCATAAAAAAGTCAGGAAACAACAGGTGCTGGAGAGGATGTGGAGAAATAGGAACACTTTTACATGGTTGGTGGGATTGTAAACTAGTTCAACCATTGTGGAAAACAGTATGGCGATTCCTCAAGGATCTAGAACTAGAAATACCATATAACCCAGCCATCCCAGTACTAGGTATATACCCAAAGGAATATAAATCATGCTGCTATAAAGACTCATGCACAAGTATGTTTATTGCAGCACTATTCACAATAGCAAAGACTTGGAATCAACCCAAATGTCCATCAGTGACAGACTGGATTAAGAAAATGTGGCACATATACACCGTGGAATACTATGCAGCCATAAAAAAGGATGAGTTTGTGTCCTTTGTAGGGACATGGATGCAGCTGGAAACCATCATTCTCAGCAAACTATCACAAGAACAGAACACCAAACACCACATGTTCTCACTCATAGCTGGGAACTGAACAATGAGATCACTTGGACTTGAGAAGGGGAACATCACACAGTGGGGCCTATTACAGTGAGGGGTGAGGGGGGAGGGATTGCATTGGGAGTTATACCTGATGTAAATGATGAGTTGATGGGTGCTGACGAGTTGATGGGTGCAGCACACCAACATGGCACAGGTATACATATGTAACAAATCTGCACATTGTGCACATGTACCCTAGAACTTAAAGTATAATAATAATAAAAAAAATTTACAGTTAACAGGGAAACCATCATCTTGACCATTAGAAGTAAGAGCAGTCTTCACAAAATGACTTGTGATAGACAAGAAAATACAACTTAAAACACTGGCATGTTTATAAAACAAGAAGGGAAAGCTAATGTCGTGAAAGGGAAATGACCATGTCATTTTTCACCTAGCATTCACTAATAAATATATGCCAATTTGATAGCTGAAGAAGAAATTGCTGAACTAAAAGTAACACCTGGTTGTGCATATCAACACCTAAACACAACCTGGATAAATTTTATATTTAACAATGAAAGATAAATAGACAGAAATATGGGTATATAGGGAGATAGATAGATAGATAGATAGATAGATAGATAGATAGATAGATAGATAGATAGTAGAGAGATAGTAGATAGATAGACTGATAGATGGGTAGATTGTCTGGTTGGCCCTTCTTTCTAAAATTTTATGTAATAATATCCTTTTCCTACTTGACAAAAAAAGGCTCACCTCATCCCCATCTGGAAAATCAATACAGTACATTATTACCTTCGTGATATGGTTGGATCTGTGTCCCTGCCCAAATCTTATGTTAAATTATGTGGGGCCTAGTGGGAGGTGATTGGATCATGGGGGCAGTTTCTCACGAAGGGTTTAGCACCATCCTCTTGGTGCTATTCTCATGATAGTTAGTGAGTTCTCATGAGATCTGGTTGTTTAAAAGTGTGTGGCACCTCCTGCCCCCTCCTCTCTCTCTCTCTCTCTCTCTCACTCTCTCACTCCTCCTCCAGCCATGTGACATGCTGGCTTCTCCTTCACCTTCCACTGTAATTGTAGGTTTCCTGAGGCCTCCCCAGAAGGTGAATAGGTGCCAGCATCATGCTTCCTGTACAACCTGTGGAGCTGTGAGCCAATTAAACCTCTTTTCTTTATTAATTACCCAGTCTCAGGTATTTATGTATAGCAATGTGAGAATGGACTAGTACAACTTGATATAAAAATCTGTAGAATAATTCAGAATGATAGTATCAGGATTAAGAAAGTGAATGACCTAAAAGCCTTAATAGAAAATACTTGTGCAGATCAGGGAGGCATTTGTTGCTTTAAATAAAAAGAATGATAAGCCATGGAGTATTAAAAAAATTGTTTGATGCTGGTAAATGTGTGATTTTTGGCTTAAAATACAAAATTCTAAATAATTGAGTGGTAGTACTATAGGAAATACTTCCCTTTCCTATGTACTTACACATTAATTTGCATTTCCTAAAATTTTATATAATAGTTTTCTTTAGTTGGATTTCTTGCACTCACCATAATGCCATTAAAATTCAACCATGTTATATCTTTCAAAAGTTCATTGCTTATTATTAACGAATGATATTCAATGATATGGCTATACCATAGTTTGTTGATCGATTTTTCTGTCAGTACGCATTCGGGTTGATTTTGGCTATTGCAAGTAAAGCTTCTAGGAACATGTGCATACAAGTCTTTGTATGAACATATGTTTTCTTTTCTCTTGCATAAACATCTAAGAGTGGAAAGGTAGATCATATAGTAGGTACATGTTTAACATTTTAAAAACTGCCAAACTATTTTCCAAAGTTGATGCTCCATTTACTTTCTTAACACAACTGTGTGAGAGTTGTAATTCTGCCACATTGTCACCAATACTTAGTATAGTTGGTCATAACTTTTAGCCATTCTAATAGGATGATGGTGGTTTTAATGAAGTTTTAATATTTAGTTCCATAATACCTAAGGGTGTTGAGCATTTTTGTATGAATTTATTTGCCATCTCTGTACTTTATTTGGTGAAGTGTTTATTCAAGTGTTTTTTTTTTTTCCTTAGATTGCCTATTTATTATTGAATTTTGTGAGTTCTTGATACATTCTGGATATAAGTCCTTCATTAGATATATTGTATGCAGATATTTTCTTCAAGTCTTTTTTTTCCCCATTCTCATAATAGAATATTCAGAAGAACAGATATTTTAAAAGTTGAAGTTCAATTTATTATTTTTTTATACTTTAAATTCTGGGATATGTGTGCAGAATGTGCAAGTTTGTTACACAGGTATACATGTGCCATTGGTGGTTTGCTGCACCCACCAACTGGTCATCTATATTAGGTATTTCTCCTAATGCTATCCCTCTCCTTGCCCCCCATCCCCCCGACAGGCCCCAGTGTGTGATATTCCCCTCCCTGTACCCATAGGTTCTCATTTTTCAACTCCTACTTATGAGTGAGAACATGTAGTGATTGGTTTTCTGCTCCTGTGTTAGTTTGCTGAGAATGGTGGTTTCCAGCATCATCAATGTCCCTGTAAAGGACATGAACTCATTTTTTAAGGCTACATAGTATTCCATGGTGTATGTGTGCCACATTTTCTTTATCCAGTCTATCATTAATGGGCATTTGGGTTGGTTTTAAGTCTTTGCTCTTGTGAATAGTGCCACAATAAACATACGTGTGCACGTGTTTATATAGTAGGATGGTTTCTAATCCTTTGGGTATATACCCAGTAACGGGATTGTTGGGTCAAATGGTGTTTCTAGTTCTAGATCCTTGAGGAATCACCACAGTGGTTGAACTAATTTACACTCCCACCAATAGTGTAAAAGCATTTCTATTTCTCCACATCCTCTCCAGCATCTGTCATTTCCTGACTTTAATGATTGCTATTCTAACTGGCGTGAGAAAGTATCTCATTGAGGTTTTGATTTGCATTTCTCTAATGACCACTGATGATGAGATTTTCTTCATATGTTTGTTGGCCACAGAAATGTCTTTTTTTGAAGTGTCTTTTTTTGGTGCCAGGACTATGTTGTTTTGGTTACTGTAGCCTTGTAATATAGTTTGAAGTCAGGTAGTGTGATACCTCCAGTTTTGTTCTTTTTGTTTAGGATTGTCTTGGCTATACGGCCTCTTTTTGGTTTCATAGGAAATTTAAATTCATTTTTTTCCTAATTCTGTGAAGAAAGTCAGTGGCAGCTTTATGGGAATAGCATTGAATCTATAATTACTTTGGGCAGTATGACCATTTTCACAATATTGATTCTTCCTATCTATGAGCATGGAATGTTTTTCCATTGGTTTGTGTCCTCTCATTTCCTTGAGCAATGGTTTGTAGTCATCCTTGAAAAGGTCCTTCACATCCCTTGTAAGTTGCATTCCTAGGTATTTTATTCTCTTTGCAGCAATTGTGAATGAAGTTCACTCATGATTTGGCTCTCTGTTTTTCTATTATTTGTGTATGGTAATGCTTGTGATTTTTGCACATTGATTTTGTATCCTGAGACTTTGCTGAAGTTGCTTATCAGCTTAAGGAGTTTTGGCCTGAGACAATGGGGTTTTCTAAATACACAATCATGTCATCTGCAAACAGAGATAATTTGAAAAGACATAAAACTTCCTCTTTTCCTATTTGAATACCCTTTATTTCTTTCTCTTGCCTCATTGCCCTGGCCAGAACTTCCAATACTATGTTGAGTAGGAGTGGTGAGAGAGGGCATCCTTGTCTTGTGCCGGTTTTCAAAGGGAATGCTTCCAGCTTATGCTCATTCAGTTTATTTGCTGTGGGTGTGTCATAAATAGCTCTTATTATTTTGAGATATGTTCCATCAGTATATAGTTTATTGAGTGTTTTAGCATGAAGGGGTGTTGAATTTTATGGAAGGCTTTTCTGCATCTATTGAGATAATCATGTGGTTTTTGTCATTGGTTCTCTTTTTGTGATGAATAACATTTACTGATTGGCATATTTTCAACCAGCCTTGCATCCCAGTGATGAAGCCGACTTGATTGAGGTGGATAAGCTTTTTAATGTGCTGCTGGATTTGGTTTGCCAGTATTTTATTGAAGTACTTCAATACTGAAGTACAGTGTTGATGTTCTTCAGGGATATTGGCCTGAAATTTTCTTTTTTTGTTGTGTCTCTGCCAGATTTTGATATCAGAATGATGCTGGCCTCATAAAATGAGTTAGGGAGGAGTCACTCTTTTTCTATTGTTTGGAATATTTCAGAAAGAATGGTACCAGTTCCTCTTTGTACCTCTGGTAGAATTTGGCTGTGAATTCATCTTGTCCTGGAATTTTTTTTTCTTTTGGTTGGTATGCTATTAATTACTGCCTCAATTTTAGAACTTGTTATTGGTGTATTCAGGGATTTGACTTCTTCCTGGTTTAGTCTTGGGAGGGTGTATGCATCCAGGAATTTATCCATTTTTTTTCTAGATTTTCTAGTTGATTTGTGTAGGGGTGATTATAGTATTCTCTGATGGTAGTTTGTACTTCTCTGGGATCAGTGGTGATCTCCCCTTTATCATTTTTTATGGTGTCTATTTGATTCTTCTTTTCTTTTTTAATAGTCTGGCTAGCTGTCTATCTATTTTGTTGATCTTTTGAAGAAACCAGCTCCTGGACCAATTGAGTTTTTGAAGGGTTTTTCATGTCTACATCTCCTTCAGTTCAGCTCTGACCTCAGTTATTTTTTGTCTTCTACTAGCTTTTGAATTTGTTTGCTCTTGCTTCTCTAGTTCTTTTAATTGTAATGTTAGGGTGTCGATTTTCATCTTTCCTGCTTTCTCCTGACAGCATTTAGTGCTATAAATTTCCCTCTAAACACTGCTTTAGCTGTGTCCCAGAGATTGTGTACATTGTGTCTTTCTTCTCATTGGTTGTAAAGAACTTTTTATTTCTGCCTCAGTTTTGTTATTTACCCAGTAGTCATTCAGGAGCAGGTTGTTCAGTTTCCATGTGGTTGTGTGGTTTTGAGTGAGTTTCTTAATCCTAAGTTCTAATTTGATTGCACTGTGGTCTGAGAGACTGTTTGTTATGATTTCCATTCCTTTACATTTGCTGAGGAGTGTTTTACTTCCAGTTATGTAGTCAGTTTTAGAATAAGTGCGATGTGGTGCTGAGAAGAATGTATGTTTTGTTGATTTGGGGTGAAGAGTTCTGTAGATGTCAATTAGGTCTGCTTGGTCCAGAGCTGAGTTAAAGTCCTGGATATCTTTGTTAATTTTCTGTCTCATTTATCTGTCTAATACTGACAGTGAGGTGTTAAAGTCTCCCACTAATATTGTGTGAGAGTCTAAGTCTTTTTGTAGGTCTCTAAGAACTTCCTTTATGAGTCTGGGTGATCCTGTATTGGGTGCATATATATTTAGGATAGTTAGCTCTTCTTATTGTATTGATCCCTTTACCATTATGTAATGCCCTTCTTTTTTCTTTTTTGATCTTTGTTGGTTTAAAATCTGTTTTATCAGAGACTAGGATTGCAACCCCTCCTTTTTTTTTTTTTTTTTTTCTTTCCATTTGCTTGGAAAGTCTTTCTCCATCCCTTTTTTTTTGAGCCTGTGTGTGTCTCTGCACCTGAGATGGGTCTCCTGAATACAGCACACTGATGGGTCTTGACTCTTTTTTCCAATTTGCCAGTCTGTATCTTTTAACTGGGGCATTTAGCCCATTTACATTTAAGGTTAACATTGTTATGTGTGAATTTGATCCTGTCAAAAAGATGCTAGCTGGTTATTTTGCCCATTAGTTGATGCAGATTTTTCATAGTGTTGATAGTCTTTACATTTTGATATGCTTTTGCAGTGGCTAGTACTGGTTTTTCCTTTCCATATTTAGTGCTTCCTTCAGGAACTCTTGTAAGGCAGGCCTGGTGGTGACAAAATCCTGCAGCATTTGCTTGTCTGTAAAGGATTTTATTTCTCCTTCACTTATGAAGCTTAGTTTGGCTAGATATGAAATTCTGGTTTGAAAATTCTTTTTTTTTAAGAATGTTGAATACTGGTCCCCACTCTCTTGTGCCTTGTAGGGTTTCTGCAGAGAGATCTGCTGTTAGTCTGATGGGTTTGCCTTTGTGGGTGACCCAACCTTTCTCTCTGGCTGCCCTTAACATTTTTTCCTTCATTCCAACTTTGGTGAATCTGACAATTTCATGTCTTGGGGTTTCTCTTCTCAAGGAGTATCTTTGTGTTGTTCTCTGTATTTCCTGAATTTGAATGTTGGCCTGTCTTGCTAGGTTGGGGAAATTCTCCTGGATAGTATCTTCAAGTGTGTTTTCCAACTTGTTTCCATTCTCTCCATCACTTTCAGGTACACCAATCAAATGTAAGTTTGGTCTTTTCACATAGTCCTATATTTCTTTGATACTTTGTTCATTCCTTTTCATTCTTTTTCTCTTTTATGTTGTTTTCATGCTTTATTTCATTAAGTTGGTCTTCGATCTCTTAAATCCTTTCTTCTACTTCATCAGTTTGACTATTTGTACCTGTGTATGCTTCACAAAGTTCTTGTGCTGTGTTTTTCAGCTCCATCAGGTCATTTATGTTCTTCTCTAAACTGGTTATTCTAGTTAGCAATTCATGTAACCTTTTTCAAGGTTCTTAGCTTCCTTGTATTGGGTTAGAATATGCTCCTTTAACTCGGAGGAGTTTGTTATTGCCCACCTTCTGAAGCCTGCTTCTGTCAATTCGTCAACTCATTCTCTGTCCAATTTTGTTCCCTTGCTGGCATGGAATTGTGATCCTTTGGAGGAGAAGAGGCATTCTGGTCTTTGGAATTTTGAGCCTTTTGCACCTGTTTTTCTTTATCTTCATGGATTTATCTACCTTTTGCCTTTGGTGTTGGTGACCTTCAGATGGGGTTTTATTTATTATAAGCAGCAAAATTAAAACAGGCCACACCTTCAATACTTGGCTTGGAAATATTTTCAGCTAAATACCCAATTTATTGCTTTCCAATTTTGCTAACTTTTCTGCCATTCTATAACAAAGATTGCCTTTCCTTTTCTTATCCCAATAATAATTAGCAGTCCAGGTCAATGTATTTCTCAGAACAGAAAGACCCTAACAACAGGCCAATATTTAGATGGCCAAAAATGAGCTAGTGGCTACTTAAGTGTACTAAGGAATAAGGCTGGAAAGACTGGGACAATTATCTTTTCACATCAAGCTCTCTGTCATGAATGGGGGATGGGAGAAGTAGGAAGGAGATATCTATTTCAGCAAAAACATTTATGTTGTTGTCATCAGTGCATTACAGAGATCTTATCTCAGAAGAAATCAATGAGAGAGGGCTGGGGGGTAGCCCAAAGGCCTTCAAACATTTTTTGATATTGTAATGAGATGAGTGAATCTCAGTTTGTAACTTAAATAAAAATCTTTCTGCTGAAAATTTGAACAATACTCTTCAAACTTCCTTTTCTGTTATGAGAAAACAGAGGGTATTGATTAGTCCCAAACATTTTTCTTCATAAAATTATTTTCTTTGCATTTGCCCTCTTCAGCCTCCTGACCTTGTTACTGGCCTCCCAAAGTACTGCGATTACAGGCATGAACACTCCACCCAGCCCGTTTATTTTCTTTTATTTGGCATCTTCTCCCCCACTAGATTATAAACTCCATTGAGATGTTGGCCAAAAAGGAAGAGGCTGAGGCACAAAATATAATTTAAAGAGTTTACTTGGCCAGGCATGGTGGCTCATGCCTGTAATCCCAGTACTTTGAAAGGCTGAGGCAGGTGGATCCCCTGAGGTCAGGGGTTCGAGATCAGCCTGGCCAACATGGTGAAACCCTTTCTCTGCTAAAAATACAAAATTAGCCAGGTGCAGTGGCATGTGCCTGTAATCCTAGCTACTTGGGAGGCTGAGGCAGGAGAATCACCTGAACCTGGGAGGCGGAGGTTGCAGTGAGCAGAGACTGCACCACTGCACTCCAGCCTGGGCAACAAGAGCAAAACTCCATCTCAAAAAAAAAAAAAAAAAAAAAGAAAAGAAAAAAAGAGTTTACTTGAGTCAAAGTGAGAATAGCTTCCCAGAACACTCAGACCCAAGTAACCTTGGATATGAGCTCCCTTTGGCTTTTGTTACAAGCAGGCTTTTAATGGCAAAAATGGGGGTCAAGGAGTGGGCTGAAATAAAGTGATTTGTCAGGAATTCTCAGTGGTTTAAATAAATAACACTGATTAGTGATTGGCTGCACATCATTTTATAGGGTGTAGGCTATGTGTCAGGTGCGGCATTATTAGGTTAATTTCTAGGCGTTTGTGGCAATAGCAAGTAGATTCAATAGATGATTGCATAGCTCAAAGGGAGGAGTAGGACATGTGATTGCCGCCTCATTTGAATGCCTGTCTAAGCCTGATAATTTGAAAGGCTTTCCATTCAGATAAAAGCATTTTTCTTTCTTCACAGGCAAGTATAAGGCAATGTCCACTTTATACACCACTGAGTCTCCAGTGCATAAACAATAACTACTACACTGAAAGTACTTAATAAATATTTACTGAGTAAATACTGAATTGACTACCACTATCTTTTATTACTCTAAGATGTGATCCAAAGTGAATGCCTCAGTTTTAAGCCTCCTAAAAATGTTAGTGTATTTATCTGTTAACAGCATAGCATACCTATTAAAATGCTTACTGGAATGCTAATAAAGTTATTGCAGCCTAAAAGGATAAGGCCTAGGTTTTGAATGCAAAGATGGATTGGAGTGTTACAGACTCCAGCAGCTATACCACCTGTCCCATCCAGCATTACCACCCTGGGTTGTGACCACATATGATCAGATAGCGAAGGGTAAAAATAGCTTTCCAACAACTTCCAATATATTCTTCTACCTTTTTGTACTTTCTCCACGCATTTTCTCATAAAATGCTTGTGTAGTGAGAAGCAGTTAATAATTTGATTTTTTTTAGTGTTCTCTTACTGTATGCTTAGCTCAGTTGTAACAATTAGCTTAAGAAATCCAAGAAATTTGTGATACTTTCTACTCAGCTATGAAATATAGGATTATATATTTGTGTCTATTAGTTATCTTCTAATTGTTTGTCATTTGAAATAGTATCTCAAAGTTGGGGTAGCAGGGTTGAAATTTCCGGTCTGCCATTGCACTGGTGACTCAGCCTTCCATCTGCAGCTTCCATTTTTTGGTTGCTAGACAACTACTATGTCTAGCTACACTGTGACAGCGACAAGAAAATTAATAATATTGACCATTTTGCTCCTAGCCTAATGGTTTATTTAATTAATTGGTTGCCAGTCACAGTAAATACCACTTTGATGTCCTAAGATATCTACATATGTCTATTAGACAGCAATATCTAAAAGACTCAGAATCCAATAATTAAATGGGATCTATTTAAGATCAGCCCAAACTACAATGACAGCATCATAACTTTAATGTGGAGACACATGATTTAATAAGTTATTATATGTTGGGGAATGGTTCAGAACTTGAAATTAGAATGACTCCATGAAATCTCAGAATCAGATTACTCCAGCTAAAATGTATGGAAGAGTTTTTTTATTTTCTTCTAAGAAACCAGTGACATGATGAATACTTCTGGATTCCAAGGTCTCCCCCTGACCAATAAAGGCCAAAGGGCAGAGAAATAGATTAAGTCACTCTCCAGCCTTATTGAGAAATCAGAAGAGGTTGTTGGCATTGGACCGCAAGTGGAAGAAAACCAATATGAAGCTTGCATGACATCAGGACTCATATTAGGGAAAATCAGCAACCATGGCTAAGAGTGAAATAGACATAAGGAGAAAAGTTACTAGCAAAAAGACATCTTTCACAGGGAGGGTCAAAATGAATGATATAGTGGAATTCCATGCCCATGAGCAGGTCAGGCACTGAATGAGGTCTCATGTGGGTGAAGTGAGTGTTTTACAAGCTTATGCCCCCCAAAAGTTTCCATTGGCTATTTTCAAACTCCATGCCTAATGTTAAAAAAAAAAAATATATATATATATATATATATATAGTGATAATTCTGTTAGTAAATGAACTGGGGTCCACTTGCCTGGCACAGTAAGGCAAACATCCATACTGAGGTTTGTAGCAGGAGAAAGATGGATGTTTATTTGCAAGGTATCAAGTAAGGAGAATTAGGCAGCTCAGCCTTAAGACCCAACTTCTCCAATGGCTTACATGTAAAAGTTTTTAAAGGCAGGGAGGCAGGGATTACAGGCAGTCAGAAATCAATACGTGGAGATTTTACGTTGGTTTCACCTAAAAAGGAAGGACATCTTGAAGTAGGGCACATAGGTCATAGGAGGATTCAAAGATTTTCTCATTCATAATTGGTTACGGAGGTGAAGCTTTGTCTAAAAATTAGGGGTCAGTAGAAAAGAATGTTAGTTCTGGCTCATGGGTATGACTTCCTCCATGAAGAAATTTAGAATAAAAAATGGTCAGAGTTCAATCTTCAGTTGCCCCGATCTGAGCTCTGTGTGCCAGTGGATCCATTCGGTGGGGATCTGGGTTTCTGAAAAGCAACTCAGCAGTATATGTTAAAATGTTATCTTTTGTTTCTATAGGGAATCAACCATCTTGTGAATCTAACCTCCTCAGCTATTGTTTTAAACTATTATTACCTTTTGCTTATTAAGATGCTCATTTGTTTCTCAGGGATCACTGGATGCCTGGAATTTTCCTTGAAGGAACTAAAGATTTTCCTTTTTTCCATGATTGGAGGGCCCAGAGGTCCCTAAAGGGGGGTCCCTGCTCCCTCTCATTTTCTGTTATTTAAATTGTGCTTGTCCAATGTTTTAAATAATTTTTGAAATATTGGAAAAGTAGATTGTGGTACCTGGCAATGTTTAGTAAAAATCAGCTGCGTTTTCTTCATCCTCTTATTTCCTAGAGTAACATTCTGTTTATCTACTTTTTAATGTAGCACATTAATGTAGCACAATTCTGTCCATACCCAAGTCCCTGGGCCATCCCTCTTTCCATGGAGAAGATCTGTTCCCTAACCATTGAGTTATATTTCTTCCAACAAGTGACACTTAGAGTTATTTTTTATGTTCATTCTTGGGATAAAGAACACCGTGTATTAGGCTAGTAATATAAATGTTTGGGTTGCCTATTCTAGATACCCTTTATGAAGCCACTGGGTTCATCCCAATGGGATGTGAGTATTGACTGCTAATGGCTCCAAGATGTTTCCTTCCACTGAGAATTACTTTTGGCCAAGCCGACTTCACTCTGGAAATGGCTGGAAGTTACGTCTTCTCCTCAGAAGTAGCTCATGGCCAATGACTAATATATCTTCCAACTACTGAGTTGTTAAAAGAAGAGAAGGCTGAGAAGGAGGATACAGAAAATAGCAAAATGGCCATTTATTCCCCAGGGGCCATCCCTTATAGCTTAGCCAAATGGCCCACCTTTGATCATTCTTCTGCCCAATGGAATGAAGAGTAACATCTACATCAACCTCCACCTCCACAATGAGCAAGGCAATGGGCTGAGTAGGAGACACAGAATCTAAAAGCTGAGAAACCCTGGAAAAACCCTGGAAAGGGTAAGAAGAGTAATTTCTGGGGTCGGGAGAAACACTGGCAGCAAGAATTATGGAGACTGCATTGGAGCACACAATCCTCCTTGGGAAGTTCAAGGTTAGAAATTCAATACTTAAAAATGCATCTGGAACCATTGCAGAAACAGAACTAAAATTAGCTGCAATTGATAATAAGAACACTTACATAAAAATAACAATAGTAAGAATTAACAATAGCTACTGTTGATTGAGCACCTGCCAAATGTGAGGTTCAGTGCCAGATTATTTACATTTATTCATCATTATCCCTGCAACAAATATGGAAGGCTGGACTGAGCCAATGCCTGTCTCTGTTCACAGGGCCAGCTTGCCTCCTATTCCATGACAAACACACGCCGGAAAGAATAGAGTGGAATGGGCAGAACAAAAGAGAAATGGAAGCTAGAGTATCATTTTCTCCTTCTTAGTGCACATGCCTGGCATGTGCAGCCAATAATTAGTCACTCAATAAATATTTGAAAAGGAAATGAACAACTAGAAGTTTAGATAACAAACTTTAATCATAGCTAATTTTGGATGGTGGGGCCAGGAGCTACATTTTCTTTTGTGTTTTCCCCAAGCTTTCTGCATTACATTTATACTTTTGTAAAGTGTAAAATTCTGAGCATATATAACTATATGTCAACATTTAAATATTTTGAAAATTATGATCAATTTAATTCCTAAATGAAGAGGTTTTGTTTGTTTGTTTCTTGTATACATAAGGCCTTGCTGTATATCACTTAGGCCCTAACTTTTTTGTACATACAGATTCTGGGTTGCATAAATGCCTCTTAAAACATCTACTTTTGGCACCAACTACAGCAGGGTGCCATTGTGAAAACCACTCTGAATCCCAAATTGAGAGCTGCTGCAACTTTTTCCAGGGGAAGAGGACTGCTGTTTAGGGCACTTCGTCTCCTGATGTCTTGAAAAGGGACTTGTATTTTAGTTTATGGACATGCAAGTGTCTTTAAAAGAGAGAGTCCTAAACATCTCTTTTAAATCACTGACCGTGTTTCTTAATAGCCAGCAACGAACAAAGGAATTCCCAGCAAATGTGATGGTAGTCACATCCCAAAATTAGAAAGTTAAGGCATCTACTTAGATTAAAATATACCTGGGTGTCAGCCCTGCGTTTTGGGGTAGTAATATATTTTCTGTCCTCATGACTCAGCCTGTAATAGCTGGTAATGAAATAAATAATTCCCAGCAAATGTGATGGCAGTCAGATTGAAAAATTAGTAAGCTAAGACATCTACTTGGTTTATAATATGCCTGAGTGTCATGGCTCAGTTTTCTGGAATCACTCCCTAAAATTCTACCCTTACATTGGATAAATGAAAATGCTCTGGAATGTCACTTTTTATTCCCCAGCAAACCACTCTCTGACAAGCAATTGGTCCTCTGCCAGGTGACCTTGACCCAGAAGCTGAACCATGCTTCCACTGTTCGTAGATGAAGAAACTGAGGCTCAGAGAACTTCTGCCAGGGAGCATAGCTCATTGAAAGCAAGTCTGAAATAAGTGACCAGGTTTCTTGATTGTCTTCTCCTATTTCTGTGGTAGCCATGGAAGAGGAGTTGTTCCTGGCTCTTCTGGAAACTTCTGAGTCCAGAAGTCACTCTACACTCTTCTCTCATTGGACCCTCTTCATCCATACACCAACACCTGCCTCCTTAAAGCATTCCACCTATGGCCCACCTTTCCTGGTAGCTGCCCTCCCTCCTCAGTCCTCAGCTGATGTCTCTCCTGCCTGCTCGTAGGGGTTGGAGGTACTCCCTCCTGTACCCCACAGAGCTCCAGGAACAGCCCAGCCCTTTGAAGACCACTTTTCTCTGATCCTCCGTCCTGCAGGTAGTGTCTTTGTTTAAGCCTCCTCCTTTCAGGGTGAATGCTTTTGACAGCTGTAGTTTAATGAATCTCAAACTAGGCTCTGGATGAGTCGCTTCAGTCAGGAGCTTAGAAACAACACATCTGTCTTTATAGCAGCATGATTTATAATCCTTTGGGTATATACCCAGTAGTGGGATGGCTGGGTCATATGGTACATCTAGTTCTAGATCCTTGAGGAATTGCCATACTGTTTTCCATAATGGTTGAACTAGTTTACAATCCCACCAACAGTGTAAAAGTGTTCCTATTTCTCCACATCCTCTCCAGCACCTGTTGTTTCCTGACTTTTTAATGATTGCCATTCTAACTGGTGTGAGATGGTATCTCATTGTGGTTTTGATTTGCATTTCTCTGATGGCCAGTGATGATGAGCATTTTCTCATGTGTCTGTTGGCTGTATGAATGTCTTCTTTTGAGAAACGTCTGTTCATATCCTTTGCCCACTTTTTGATGGGGTTGTTTGTTTTTTTCTTGTAAATTTGTTTGAGTTCTTTGTAGGTTCTGGATATTAGCCCTTTGTCAGATGAGTAGATTGCAAAAATTTTCTCCCATTCTGTAGGTTGCCTGTTCACTCTGATGGTAGTTTCTTCTGCACAGCAAAAGAAACTACCATCAGAGTGAAC
>NC_045435.1:96883518-96885256 GCF_002776525.5 Piliocolobus tephrosceles | reverse complement strand
GCCATTCTAACTGGTGTGAGATGGTATCTCATTGTGGTTTTGATTTGCATTTCTCTGATGGCCAGTGATGATGAGCATTTTCTCATGTGTCTGTTGGCTGTATGAATGTCTTCTTTTGAGAAACGTCTGTTCATATCCTTTGCCCACTTTTTGATGGGGTTGTTTGTTTTTTTCTTGTAAATTTGTTTGAGTTCTTTGTAGGTTCTGGATATTAGCCCTTTGTCAGATGAATAGATTGCAAAAATTTTCTCCCATTCTGTAGGTTGCCTGTTCACTCTGATGGTAGTTTCTTTTGCTGTGCAGAAGCTCTTTAAGTTTAATTAGATCCCATTTGTCAATTTTGGCTTTTGTTGCCGTTGTTTTTGGTGTTTTAAACATGAAGTCCTTGCCCATGCCTATGTCCTGAATGGTACTACCTAGGTTTTCTTCTAGGGTTTTTATAGTATTAGGTCTAACATTTAAGTCTCTAATCCATCTTGAATTAATTTTCATATAAGGAGTAAGGAAAGGATCCAGTTTCAGCTTTCTACTTATGGCTAGCCAATTTTCCCAGCACCATTTATTAAATAGGGAATCCTTTCCCCATTTCTTGTTTCTCTCAGGTTTGTCAAAGATCAGATGGCTGTAGATGTGTGGTATTATTTCTGAGGACTCTGTTCTGTTCCATTGGTCTATATCTCTGTTTTGGTACCAGTAGCATGCTGTTTTGGTTACTGTAGCCTTGTAGTATAGTTTGAAATCAGGTAGCGTGATCCCTTCAGCTTTGTTCTTTTGACTTAGGATTATCTTGGCAATGCGGGCTCTTTTTTGGTTCCATATGAACTTTAAAGCAGTTTTTTCCAATTCTGTGAAGAAACTCATTGGTAGTTTGATGGGGATGGCATTGCTATTCACAATAGCAAAGACTTGGAATCAACCCAAATGTCCATCTGTGACAGACTGGATTAAGAAAATGTGGCACATATACACCATGGAATATTATGCAGCCATAAAAAAGGATCAGTTTGCGTCCTTTGTAGGGACATGGATGCAGCTGGAAACCATCATTCTTAGCAAACTATCACAAGAAGAGAAAACCAAACACCGCATGTTCTCACTCATAGGTGGGAACTCACAATAGCAAAGACTTGGAATCAACCCAAATGTCCATCAGTGACAGACTGGATTAAGAAAATGTGGCACATATACACCATGGAATACTATGCAGCCATAAAAAAGGATGAGTTTGCGTCCTTTGTAGGGACATGGATGCAGCTGGAAACCATCATTCTTAGCAAACTATCACAAGAAGAGAAAACCAAACACCGCATGTTCTCACTCATAGGTGGGAACTGAACAATGAGCTCACTTGGACTCGGGAAGGGGAACATCACACACTGGGGCCTATCATGGGGAGGGGGGAGGGGGGAGGGATTGCATTGGGGAGTTATACCTGATATAAATGATAAATTGATGGGTGCTGACGAGTTGATGGGTGCAGCACACCAACATGGCACAAGTATACATATGTAACAAACCTGCACGTTATGCACATGTACCCTAGAACTTAAAGTATAATAATAATAAAAAAAAAGAAACAACACATCTAACACTTGTTGCTTGCCATGTTCTCAGCCATCCCCTTTTGACAAGATAACATTTTAGTTTACAATTTTTGCCATCATTATAGTTGTGGGATCCTGCCCCCTTAGGCTTTTTTTTTTTTTTTTTTTTTTTTTTTGAGATGGAGTCTGGCTCT
>NC_045435.1:96811478-96883418 GCF_002776525.5 Piliocolobus tephrosceles | reverse complement strand
TACTTTAAGAGTCAGGGTTTTGCCATGTTGGTCAGGCTGGTCTCGATCTCCTGACCTCAGGTGATCTGCCTGCCTTGGCCTCCCAAAGTGCTGGGATTACAGGTGTAAGCCACCGCGCTCGGCCCCCTTGGGCCTCTTTTGAGATCCTATCTCTATGATATGCCAGCCCCCTTTTCCTCTAAGCCTGGGGCCCTCACTTGCTGGGCCTCCTAGAGAAGGGATTCCTGCCTCTGACCTGACCGTGCCACTTTCTGGTCTGTATTAGGTTGAAGCACATTATTCACATTTCTTTTTACCTATAGTAACATCAATTTCATTTGGTTTTACCTAATATAGGGAAGTCCTACGTGAATATCAAGACATCAGGCATTGTAGAATTATAATGATGAAATTTGAAAGAAAGTTTGATATCTTCCAGATAGTATACTTTCCTTTTCAGAGGTCTTGATTTTCTAGCCACATACATACCGTATATAGTCATACATCCTCATGTATATATGAGTGTGTGTGTGTAAACATGTTTGTCTTTATACTTGTTTTATTTTATTTTCACTGACTACCCTTTAAAATGGAAACAGCTCTAAAGATGAAGCCAAGACCCTAGGTCCTGCACTCTCAGCAGACACAGAGGGCTCTCATTCACAGCTGTGCATTCCATGGTTAGATTCCAGCAAGGACCACAGTCTTCTGCGTCCTGAAGTGGGCCCAGCAACGTCATTCTGTAGTAGGCCTGGTTCCCTGCCAAGTTCGTAGCCAAGCTCTGGAATAGAGGAGCCACCACTTCTGTCTGCTTAGGAGGAAGGTTTGGTTCAGTCACCACAGGACGTCTCAAAAGTGGGGCTGGAGCAATTTGCAATTAGACATTCTCATTTGCATTTTTCTTACTAACAGCTATTTAGAGAAGGACTTTAGATATGCGGGTTGATGATTCTGGGAACAGGAACTGCTTCTATCTACAGACCTGCAGGCAGAAGAGATTTCAGCAGAGCCATCATTTTAATACTTAAGGGAAAACACTCAAAAAGCAGATGTTTCATCTCTGTTTTTTGTGATAGTAATGTATTTTCTGTCCTCATGACTCTTTACCGTAGCAGATATTGGATTTCTCTACATGTTTTCTGGGTCATTTTAGATGAAGCATTCAACCTCTCTAAGTCTCAGTTTTCTCATCTATAAAATTAAATATGTTCCTCTTAAGATGGCTAGATGGCTGTGCAGACTATGTGAGATAATATTTACATTCTAGTGGATTGGGCAGGCAGCACACAAATGATCATACTAGTAAGTGTTTTGTTGCCGTTGTGATAAATGATGTAAAGAAAAAACTCAGGGCACTATGAGAGTGACTAATGGGGACCTGATTTGTTCTGGGGTATCAGAGGAAGCTCTACATCTTAGAAGAGATGCATTAAAGCATGATCCCGTGACTAGCTTGGGCAACATTGTAAGGCTGTTTCTATAAAAAATGAAAACAATGTTTTAAAAAAAGAAAAAAAAGGAAGGATGTCTTTATATCCTGTTCAGAAAAAAACAAGGGCCTTGAAATCACTGCAAAAGTTTAGAATCTTCCTTTTCCTTTTGGTAAAGGAAGTAGATAAAAACCTATGGTTATTAATAGATGCTTCTTATTCTCTGTTAGTGTTTCTAAATGCACTTGATTAAACAAAATAAAAGAATTGAGTAAATTAGTGGAAGGCTTCTACTTCTAGTGTAGGATTCTTAACAATCGTGCTATTGACATTTTGGGCCAGATAATTCTTTGTTGTGAGGGACTTTCCTGTACAATGTAGAATGTTTAGCAGCATCCCTGGCCTCTACCCACTCCCAGTCATGACAACAAGAAATATCTCCAGACATTGCTAAATATCCCCTTATGGGCAAAATCCCCCCAGTTACGAATCACTGTTCTAGTAAATTCATCATTGACTCACATAGCTCCTGGGGTACAGACATCAGGAATAAGTACCCCATCTATGTTTGAAGGCAGGAGAGAATGTTTAAAAACAAACAGGCAAAAACTAAAACAAAATCAGCTGAATTTTGGTCAAAGTCTGGGGTAGGTCATTTGGCATGATAAATTCTACCTGATATCTGACTGTGCTGAGTCATTCTATTGTCAACTTCATTGAGCTGGAACTAGGTTGCCCAGAATCCCTGCTCCTGAGTGGCTCCAGAGAAGGCTGATCAAAAGAGAAATCTGAACAAAATTTTGGAGACAGAAATAAAGCAACAGTCATTATTCCTCAAGGGACTTTGGGATCTGATAGAGAGATGGGCAGATGCAGAGGTATGCAGCCAGCTCTAGCTTGTCCTCATTCTCCTTCTCTCCCTGTCCAGCTCTTCCCAACTGCTGGTCCTGCTGACCAACTGCAAGCCCCGCTCACCAACTTGACTGTGGAAGCACAGAGGTGGTAGACTCACAGAGGCAACAACTTTCTCTCTATGACAGTTCTACTTTGGTAACTGGACATGCTTATCAAGTTTCCCTGCAAACTCTGACTTGTCTACTGAATAGTGCTTCAGGAGGTCTGGTTAGGACTTCTTTGCTGACCCCATGGCTCCAGTTCTTTACTTCTTCCAGAATTTTATTTTCCCAGCAACCCCTATAATTGGTTAATATGCAATTTTTATAATAAATTCCATTCTTTATTCTAATGCATTCATTGTCACAGAGTGACTGGACTTTGCTAACATCACTCTATGTTTTCATAGCTTCCCCAGAACTAGAATTTCAGAAGCCACTGCTATCTAAGCCAATTTTTTTTTCATAGCTATCCCAAGGGAAGACACTTGGGACATGAATCATCACTCAGAACTGATGCTGAGAGGCAGGGCAAGCAGTCAACTTCCTTCCTAATTCAATAGGTGCTAATCCATTTATCTCTACTATAAGGACATGCCTGTTTCAAGAGCTCAATTTGTTTTGCCTGTACTAGAGGATTGTGGACAAGAAGAAAATGAACACTTTCTAAGGCTGAAAAAGTAAAGCTTTCCCATGAGTAGCCCCAGGCTTAGGACTTAAGCAACGGTGGGTAAGTTCAGCAGAGCAGGACCCACAAGCCCCAAGTGAAGGTGGATAATCACATGGCAACTTTGGGTTTCCCTGTGTCTTAGATCAGTACTCCAGAAACAAACCCAGAGAAGTTGAATAGAAGCAAGCTGTCCACTTAAGAGATGTTGGAAGGCAACACTGAGATAGACATGGGGAAGTGAGGTAGGACAGGGCCAGCAGGCAATGAAAGGTTTGTCATTAAGTAAGTGACTGCTATGGGTAACTGGACCTCAATTCCACTGGGACACTCTCAGACTAGTGTGGAAGGCACTGCATGATCCTACCTGGGTTCAGTGACTCCTGGGAAGGAAGGGTGTTATATGAATTATTGCCATACGCTTCTAACCTGCTCCACACACGGGCAGAAGACCTCAGCTTCCAGAGATGCAGATGCTGGCAGCTGAAGGTTGACCAGCCTGCATTAAAATGGTGAGGCCCTAGGGAATATTTAGAGAGGCACTAACAGCATCTGGTACTCTGTGCAACTCCAGGTTTTGTGCATATGGCTCAATGCTCAAACAGAAACCAGATCTTAGGAAAAGAAAAGCCTGGAAAAATTTTTAAAAGTCTGTGCCTTGTGTTTTGTCCCTAGTCTTTCAGAAAGTGATTGATGAGTCTTTGAATCTTAAATCCTGCAGACTAGAATATTTCCCACTCATTTTCCTCTGGGTAATTTAGAACAATGTGAGGTATATTGTATTTATTTGCTCAGTTCATTTATTTCCTATTCTTCCTGGCTTTGCATCACCTTCATACTTGATGGTCATTCCTGATTCCTCTTCTCTTGATCAAACATGTGCCATTGGACCAAAGGGAAGAGGTTGGAAGTTGTTACCGGAGACTTCACAAGGTGAAATTTGATCAGCAGTGCCCTTTGGGTATGAATTTTAGCCTATTAGGCAAAATGATCCCACAAATACAAATTTGTATTTGGACATAAGTGAACATCTTAAAAAAATGGCCCTCCAGTTGCAGGTGCATTCTGTTCTTTGTCTTTTTCCTGGATCCTTAAAAATGTCCCTATGCCACAGAGCAAGGCTGGGCACCCAGGAAAGTTCAAGACCCTAGGTCCTCCTTCATGAAAGGCTTCCCCAGAGCCAGCCTTCATGACCCAGAGTTGGAGTACCAAGTCCCCTGAGCCCTGCCCTGGCCCATCTCATCTCCTTAACATGAAAGGCCCTACACAGCAAAAGGCACTGACTGCCGGAGAGGAATGTGCAATGATATTCTTATCATCTCTCCATTCCTTCTACCAAATAGCCAAGTCACATTATAGGGAAGGGAATTAGAAGGTCATTTGTCATAGATACCAAGGAAGACAAGGGTGGGGAGGTATGAGAAAAGAAAAAGAGGAGAAAAAGGGAAATAAAGATGGAGAGATGGGTTAGAGTGCTTTTGGCTGCCCAGGCCTGTGAATCGGGGTTATCTTAATTTAGAGAAGACATCCCTGAAGCCTAGAGAGGTTAGGTGACTTCCCTAAGAGGTTAATATTTCCTAAGGTGACTTATCTTGTCAGTGGCAAAGCTCAAATTCAAATTCAGGTCTTACTTATTCTGAAACCAGTACTTTTTTTTTACTTTGCAACTCAACACAAGTTTAATACTCAGCAGGCATCTGGGTGGGGTGCAGCTTCCTGCAGAGGTGAGGAGAACCCAACAAATGCAGCTTAACAAGGGACACTGATCACCTATTCAATGACATAATTAACAACTAAATAATAAATAACATTTGGGAAATTACTATAAACACACTAAGCATGCCACTTCATCTTTGGAATAATCGTTCTAATCCTCAGGAGCTTTTAAACATAATCTTGGCCTGTTATGTTTAAAAGTTCTCCACCATCCCTACCCTGGATCAATTATGTTAGAGTGGAGTTGGAATACAATGATATCAAGATATTTTAAAATCTCCCCAGGTGATTGTAATGAACAGCCAGGGTTAAGAACAATTGTTTAGAACAATTTAGCATGCATAGAATGCCCTGGAGTGTTTCTGGGCTTCGGATTTCTGGGCTTCACTTTCAGAATTTACGATTCTGTAGATCCGGAGTGGGGACCACAATTTTGCATTTCTTTCTTTCTTTTTTTTTTTTTTTTCAATACTTTAAGTTCTAGGGTACATGTGCACAACATGCAGACATACAAAACAGCATGGTACTGGTACCAAAACAGAGATATAGACCAATGGAACAGAACAGAGTCCTCAGAAATAATACCACACGTCTACAGCCATCTGATCTTTGACAAACCTGACAAAAACAAGAAATGGGGAAAGGATTCCCTATTTAATAAATGGTGCTGGGAAAATTGGTTAGCCATAAGTGGAAAGCTGAAACTGGATCCTTTCCTTACTCCTTATATGAAAATTAATTCAAGATGGATTCGAGACTTAAATGTTAGACCTAAAACCATAAAAATCCTAGAAGAAAACCTAGGTAATATCATTCAGAACACAGGCATGGGCAAGGATTTAATGTCTAAAACACAATTTTGCATTTCTAACAAGTCCTTAAGGGTATTAGTCCATTTTCACATTGTTATAAAGAACTACCTGAGACTGGGTAATTTATAAACAAAAAACGTTTAATTGAATCACAGTTATGTATGGCTAGGGAAGCCCCAGGAAACTTGCAATCATGACAGAAGGGAAAGGAGAAGCAAGCACCTTCTTCACAAGGTGGCGAGAGAGAGAGAGAAAGAGAGAGAGAGAGAGGAATTGCCAGTTTTAAGCCATCAGATCTAGTGAGAACTTCCTCACTATCATGAGAACAACATGAGGGAAACAGCCTGCATGGTCCAATCACCTCCCACCAGGTCTCTCCCTTGATCCGTGGGGATTATAATTCGAGATGAGATTTAGGTGGGGACACAGAGCCAAACCATATCACCAAGTAACACTGATGCTGCTTGTCTCAGGGACCTCAGTTTGCAACCACTGATTTAAAACAACTTTAGAGATGGCATTATATAGTGATTACTATTTTATATAGAAGGCTTTGTGATGACCAAGCCAGAACTTGCGGTCAGGTCTGTGATCTATCCTTTTAAGTCTTGCTCTATTTGCTTCATCTTGTACACAAGTTGATTAGGCCTGACTTTGTCTGCCAAATGCTTCATTGAAAAGCAACTACAGCAGATTTCCAGCACTGTGTGAAAGTCTGCCTGGTGGGCTACATTAAGTCAGTTCCAAATTCTTGCCTACTGGCAAGAAGAAAGGTGCACTAGAGATTACGAAGCTAATTTAGCTTCATTAATCAAGATAACATTAATTGCTCCAATCTTCTTAAGGAAGGATTGCTGATCCATACAAAAGTATTTCATCCAAGACAACTCAAAGAACCTTCCTCTAGGGCCTGTGCTCTGAGAGGAAAAGCTCTTCTGGAATGGACTCAACTGTTTGTATTGCCTGCCTATGTAACGAGGATGGTCCTTAGAAAACACAATTCTTGTTCCAGAAGATCCCTGGCGGAGACCTCAGGTGCTTCATTGAAGTGGGCTTTGGCCTATGTGGAATTCAGGGATGGTTTTTCATGTTGATTTAAGTCCTGTGTAAAAGTCAGAAGTTGAAGCTGAAGGGCATTGTAAATATATATAATTTTTGTCAATTAAAAATCAATTTAATTTTTTGAAAAAGAAGTGAAAGCCAAAGGGTACCATAAGCAAATCAATTACAAATTGTTTTCTATAGCATTTTTTTATTGCCATGGAGATGAATTTTGAGAGCTCAAGCACCCAAGTGATTGTCTTTCAACTTCAATCAAATTTTCATTTGAATTCCTCCAAGATTCTTGGAGGCGACTGACCTTCTGTTTATGCACTCCCCCTCCCATATCCTCTCTCCATGTGGCTCTGTCCTTATAATAGTGGTTGTGTTAGTTTATTTTCATGCTGCTGATAAAGATATACCTGAGACTGGGAAGAAAAAGAGGTTTAACTGGACTTACAGTTCCACATGGCTGGGGAGGTCTCAGAATCATGGAGAGAGATGAAAGGCACTTCTTATATGGTGGCAGCAAGAGAAAAATGAGAAAGAAGCAAAAGCGGAACCCCCCTGATAAACCCGTCAGATCTCATGAGACTTATTCACTATCACTAGAATAGCACAAAAAAGACCAGCCCCCATGATTCAATTGCCTCCCCCTGGATCCCTCCTACAACATGGGGAATTCTGGGAGATACAATTCAAGTTGAGATTTGGGTGAGGACACAGCCAAACTATATCAGTGGTCATTTCATTTAGAAGAGGGTTATGGAGCTGGGATATCCTAGGTTAAGATTATTTCCGTATTCTGCTTTCTTCCTTTCATCTTCTCTGGCTCTATGATCTTTTTTTCAGGCCCAAACACACAAACAAGCTAAGAGTAAACATGGGAGACTGTACTATGTAGATTCTCAAAAAGCAGAGCCCAGGTGGGTTGTAATGCAAGTGATTAAGGGACAGATTAATTCCTGTGAGAATGAGGAAAGCAGGCAGGACAAGGAAAGAAGGTGGGTAGAAATGTGAGTTCAACTGAAGCCTAACCTCACCTTAATCCCATGGTGGGGAATCTGAAGCATGAAGTACGTTGCAGAGTTGTTCCTTCCTAAGGCAAGGGGGCCAGCCTTTTGTACCCTGTATCAGTTACGGATTGGCTATAGGCCATTGACAGGAAGGGTGTAATATTCCAAGCATTTCCAGAAGTGGTGTCCTGTAAGCCATTGACAGGAAGGGTGTAATATCCCAGGGATTTTCAGAAGTGGTGTCCAGTAAGCCAAGGTGGCAAGTCTGTGGATAGAGGGGCAACTGTCCAACACTCCCACTTAAGGGGACCAACAGCATCTACTACAGGAACTTTGCAGAAGCAAGGAGACTCTTCCCAATCTAAGTATAACAAGTGCAACTGATACGTAGTGATGTTTTCATTCTGTGATCTTTCTTCAGGGCTAGTCAGGGCCCTTGGTTGGCTTTTCCTCTTCTCTGTATTCATATCTCTTCTGAAGCCTTTAGTTATGTGAACAACATTTTTTATTTTAAGTGTCTGCCTCCACATTGAGACCAAAAGCTCCTTAACAGTTGGGACACTGGGCCAGGCATGGTGGCTCATGCCTGTAATCCCAGCACTTTGGGAGGACGAGGTGGGCAGATCACCTGAGGTCGGGAGTTCGAGACCAGCCTGACCAACATGGAGAAGCCCCATCTCTACTAAAAATACAAAATTAGCCAGGCGTGGTGGCACATGCCTATAATTCCAGCTGCTTGGGAGGCTGAGGCAGGAGAATCACTTGCCCAGGAGGCAGACATTGTAGTAAGTCGAGATCACACCATTGCACTCCAACCTGGGCAACAAGAGTGAAACTCCATGTCAAAAAAAAAAAAAAAAAAAAAAAAGAGCTGGGACCCTGACCCACCCATCTGTGTATCCCAAGACCTAGGGCAACACTGGGCATATGTAGGAGCCCCCTAGTTTGTTATTGGTAAGACCCAAAGCTTTCCTATCCCCTCCTTTTCCTTAACATTTCACAGTCTAGTCCCTTCTAGAACACTTTCAATAAAAAAGACAAGAATCAAGACCTTTACATTATGATTTCTGGTGCTTGGTGAGTGTCTTAATGTAATTGCAACTGTGCAGAAATGAAATAAAGACATATAGTTCTCTCCAAATATGTGAAAACACACAGGAGGCTTAGTCATTCTTGAACTCTTTTTGGTCCAAAGAAAGACCCACTTAGGGGCTCTTTAAAGCAAGTGGCAAAAACCTGCACAGAAATAAGAGAGGGACTCGGACCATTATTCAAGGTACTAACTGGCACATTCAGAAAGAGGAGTTTGCATAGTGGAGTTAACAAGCTCTACAAGGAATAAAATAAATAAATAAATAAATAAGCTAACAAGGAATAAAAAACAGAATAGCTTCGGAATAGAAGTTCATTTCACAAAACTGGTAATCTGTAAGTAGATATCACTATGGCATTATTATGATATGCAGAAATCGAACTTTATTCCAAAGTATTTTCTGAAGTATATTCCAAAACAGCATCATCTGGTTAAACTAAAACTTTTTCCTTCCCATTTGTAACCATATAAAGTTATCATCTCAACACAGTACAAGCAAGAAAATAACTTGCACAAAATGAAGCAAATATTATTTCAAAGAAAGCATAAATCAGATCAAGATAGCAGATTAAATACATGGTTTTGCCTAAAACTGTAAAAAACTACACAAAATAGCAAAATAAATTGGTTTATCATTTTAAGTGAAATGATAAAGTGAAAATAGCTCAATCTATACAGTGTTTAAAAAAGGATTATGTGAGTACTGGAGGGGAATTCTCCCAGCTGCTTAGCCACTGCGACCATCTCTTCTAACATACATGATTGGTGGAAATTGGGTGATTTGCCTGATTCTAGCACCATTTTCATTGTCTAGCAGGCCTTCCTCCAAAGACAAAAATTCCACTTTGTTCCATGGAACAAAGAGGAATCCTGCGTTGCTCCTGCCCTGAACAGGTACCATGGCGTCCTCAATAGCTAGTGCACTGGACTAGACAGAAAACTCTCCCTAAGGTGGTGAGTAGAGGAAGAAAGCTGCAGTTGAGGGAAATTTGTAAAGGGAACTTCTAAGGGATATAATTGGGGTAGGAAGCACTTAACAAGCCATGGAAGGATAATTCCTTATTTTAAAAAGTTATTATTATTAGAGCTCCTGAGGCTTTGACCCAAGGATTGGCCCTTGGAAGAAAACGTGTATTTCCTTTTCTTTCTTCAACATGACCACTCTTCTCCATTCAGTCCCTGATGTGGGCAGCATAACTAAGTCATTATTCTAAATTCTGACCTACAGCTTTAAATTTAGTGAAAAAGCTCCTTGATCCCGGTAATCTGTCTAGTTTGGGACATGGATGGGAAGGTGGTACGTTACTGGGAATATGTGAAAGGCTGAATCAGAGACTACATACAAGTGTCACTGGACACTTGGAACAGAATGCCGCCTAACTTTTTAATGAAATGTGGTCCACCTGACTGCTTCTGCCTCCAGCTTTCTATGATTGAGTCATTTGAATCTTTTCCTGCCTGATGTCTTCCAAGAGAGGCCTTCCTTCCATACACTTTAGGGTACATGAACTGTGCTCATCTACATGTTTTTGGAAAAATGTAAACCATCTGGTAAACACATCTAGGTTTTTTTAGTTAATTAATTAATTAATTAATTAATTAATTAATTAATTTTATTCTTAGATGGAGTTTTGCTTTGTCACCCAGGCTGGAGAGCAGTGGCATGATTTTGGCTCACTGCAACCTCTGCCTCCTAGGTTCAAGCAATTCTCCTGCCTCAGCCTCTCTAGTTGCTGGGATTACAGGTGCCCACCACCACGCCCAGCTAGCTTTTGTATTTGTAGTAGAGACGGAATTTCACCAGCTTGGCCAGGCTGGTCGTGAACTCCTGACCTCAGGTAATCTTCCTGCCTCGGTCTCCCAAAGTGTTGGGATTACAGGCATGAGCCACCCTTGGCCCCTAGTTAATTTTTAATTATTTTCTCAACTTTTGGTTTCTAAAGAAGTAAACGATAATTTATATATGATAAAATGCACAAATATAAGTATACAGTCTGATTAGTTTTGACATGTGTTTACATCCCCATTGACCCAGTAAGTTCTCTTATGCCTTCCCACCCCCCGCTAGAGGCAACTACTGTTCTGATTTCTGTTACCATAGACAAGTTTGATCTCTTCTTGAACATTACATAAATGGATACTCTTTTGTGTCCAGCTTTTACAAATTCACCATACTTTCTCTGAGATTTGCCCTTGTTTCTGCATGTACCAGCACATTAATTTTTATTGCTGAGTGGTATTCCATTGCATGAAAATTCTTGTCCTTTTGAGGATAATTGTTTTGATTTTTCTTGAGTAAATATCTAGGTTTGGAATTGTTGGATCATGGAGTACATGTAGTAAAATCACTTCTTGTTCTGCAGGAAAGATGAGTGTCAGTTATAGTAATTTAATAGGTATAGATGTTGAAAGTCACATGTTACAGAAACCTTAACCCCTTCTCAGAATCAAATTTAACTGTGATCTGTTCCACAGGAATATTAGCTATGTAAGGAGACCAAACAACAACTGTGGGACAGCCAAGTAGAAGTGTCCAAAAAACTGATGACATATTGGTCTCCATTTCAGTAGCAGAGCAGGTTGAATGGACGTGTGACCTGTGCAGTCACACCGGGCCTATGCTCGGAAGGCCCCCCCATGCTTGGCTTAACATTCCACTGTCACCACTTTGAAATTTGTAATAACTTTTGAAAAAGGAACCATACATTTTTATTTTGCACTGAATACCAACGTATTCTACATCTGGTCCTGCCCAGTAAACTGACCAGTGCCAGGGATGTAAATCTATGAGTAACCAGTATATATGTGGTTTCAGGAGTCAATGGAGTTAGTGAGTTTACTTACAAAGAAGTTATGGAGTGAGAAGAGAAGAATCTAGGGGCATTCTCTGAGGAAAGAAACCACCATTTAAAGGATGAGTAAAAGGACCACATAAAGGAGACGGGTAGGAATATCCAGAGATATCAGTGGAGAAAGAAGCCATGGACACAGCATCGAGGCAGGTACAGGCACATGCAGAAAGGAGAACAAGCTGCGGACACCAGAGAAAGCTACCAGCAGTGCATTACTCTTTCTGAATTCTCTGGACCCGTCTATGTTGTCAAAAGACAAAATTACAACAAATCTGAATATCTTAATTGGCTTTTGTTTGTGATTCTAGAATCAGGCAACATCTCATCCTATAAAATAGAATGAATGTTAGAGGAGCTGAACGGAGAAGGTTGGTTTTGTAGACAAAAAAGGGTTGAGGAAGGCGGATCAGAAAACAAAAAGCAGGCTGGTCACTTCAAAGTGACTTTCCTTGTAAAGGTTAAAGCAGAGCAGACTTCTCTATCATGCCAGATAAAACTGGCCTGTTTGGGGATTTGGCTTTCTCTTTTTCTCTTCCTCAGAATATCAGGTAAACAACTTAGTTTTGGCTTGGTGGCATTGAACTTCAGCAGCAGTAATTCTATTTTGATTTAGTCTGTTGGGCCTGGGGCAGGAGCTCAGTCCAAACTAATGGGCACCTAGAAATTGTGTTTAACAATGTGGAGACTTCTATCAAAAACATATGAGGCCCTTTTCTCTGATTTTCCTCCCTCTCCTCCCCTTTCCCAGGAGCCCCTTCTACTTTCCTGTCTTTCCTCTAGAGAGCTCAATTGTGAAGTAGTCAAAGTTCTGACATTTGGGGTTATTCCTCTAACCTCCATTTTGAATAGTGGTGGCAGGTCTTGATGGTCCAACCCAGAGGGGATGCAAGGGTGGGGAGGGCTGAGAGGTGACAGCTTTAGGTTCATTAGATTCTTGAGAGTGATATCTTCAAGGTGAACAAATCTTTCTCTGTTTATGTTGGCCTCTTCTGATGTCACACTTTAAGCGTTATTATGGTAATAATATTTCCTTTTTTAACGTGAAGTTTTATTTTTTCTAAATTTTATTAGAGATGCTACGCTGCCCAGGCTGGTCTCAAACTCCTGACCTCAGCCATTCTCTCATCTCAGCCTCCCAAGTCACTATTATGGTAATCATGTTTCTATCTCCTTAAGATACACCTTTTCGCCAGACCAGCAAGATAGCGGGAGAAGAGAAAGGATAAAGGCAAAGGAAATCCCAGTTTATCATATAAATCCAAGGAAGAGTGAGCATTAAAAGAAGGTGTTGGCTACCTGTGAATCAGTAGTAATATAAGGACAAGAAAAGTATCCATCGGACTCTTCAATGTAACCGTCAAGATTGACTGCTTTCCAGTTATCATGGAATAGCTTGACTGGTCAGATTGTTTTTTTAAACTTACTGAAAGGCACAAAGCAGATGCTGAGGTTAGCAGGACTTCAGGGCAGGATTCTAGAGAAGAGAAACCCTGGAGAGGTGGGCCAGCATTCTGCAGTTGCTCTTGCCTTGGGTCATTTGCCATTTCTAGGTCAGGAACGTGATCCTGGGACTCTGAGTAGCTGCCTTGGCACACAGTTACTGTTATCAGCAAAGAGGCCAACACATTTTGGGGAAGTCTTGCAGGGCTAAAGAGACAAAAATTAGAGACATAGAAGGTTCAGTTTGTCATAGAATAAGAGGCTGTGGAAGGAGATAAGATAAAAACAGTGACTATTCACTATGTTTTCAAGAAACTTGACTCTCAAGAAGAGAGCAGAGACTGGTAGTAGCTTGAAGGCATTCAGAAAAAAAAAAAAAAGATGTAAAAGTGAGGGCCCTAGGGACTCAGACTAATTGATTTCAAGACTCACTATAAAGCCATGGTACTCAAGACAATGTAGTATTGGTGAGAGAACATTAGAATAGATAAGAGTCCAGAAACAGACATGTGAATGTATTCTACTGATTTTTGCAAAGATTCAAAAATAACTCAATGGAGAAAGGGTAATCATTTCAACAAATAATGCTGGAGCAATTAAGTAAACCTGATCCATATCTTGCACCATATAGAATACTTAACTTGAAAGGCCTGGATATAAAACCTAAAACAAACTTAACAAATTCCAGAATGTTTTGTCATTTTGTGTGAGGCAAAGATTTCCTAGGATATAAAAATCACAAACCTTATGGTATTAAGAAAAAAATTAATAAGTTGGATTTGATGAAAATTTTAAAAGATTTGCAGACACTTTACCCAGAGAAGATAAATAACGACAAATTAGCCCAATGGGTTTGAAATTATTAATCATTATGAAATAAAAATATTAAAACTACAAAGAGACTACATCTCCTTTAGGGGAGACTAAAATAAAAAAATGCTGACATGCTAAAAACTACTGAATTGTATACTTTAAAAGAGTACATTTTATGGTATGTGAATTACATCTTAATAAAACTGTTACTTTAAAAAACCAATAGTATCAAGTGTTGACATAGATACAGAGCAACAAGAATCCTCATACATTGCTGGTGCAAGTACTAAATGTCACAACTACTTCAGAAAACAGTTTAGCAGTTTCTTGGAAAAGTAAACATAGACTTAGCATACAACCCAGTAATCTCACTCCTAGGTATTAATCCAAGATAAATGAAAGCATATGTTCCCACATAAAAACTGTATGCTAATGTTGATGGTGGCTTGTTGTGATAGGTACACAACAAATGGCTCTCCAAAGATGTTCATGCTCTAATCCCCAGAATCTGTGAATACATTACATTATATTGCAAAAGGGACTTTGCAGATGTGATGAAAGTTACAGACCTTGAATAAGTGATTATCCTGAATTATTCTTCTGGTCCTAATCTAATCATATGAGTTCTTAAAAGTGGAGAACTTTATCTGGCTAGGATAGAGTGATGAGACTAAAGAAGATGGAGGAAGCATGAGAGGGAATTGACCAGCTATTGCTGGTTTTGAAGATGGAGAAAGAAGACCATGAGCTGGGAACAGCCTTCACCAATCAGCTAGCAAAGATGTAGGGATCTGAAAGCCACAGCCACAGGGAATTCTGCCAACCTACTGAGCAGAAAGGGATTCTCCCCTGGAGCCTGCAGAAAGGGACACTGCTTTCTGATACCCTGATTTTAGTGCAGCAAGAGTACCAGACCTCTGAATCACAGAACTGTAAAATAATATTTTTGTATTGTTTTAAGCCACTAAGTTTGTTCTTTAACTAAGTTGTAGAAACTGATACATAGTTTTATTCATAAATACCCCAAAGTAAAAATTGATCAAGTATTCATCAATATTCATTTCCACACTCATATAGAGGAATACTACTCATAAAATAAAAAGGAACAAATTGTTGATACATAAAACAACATGGATGAACTTTAAATGCATGCTGCTAGTGAAAGAAGCTGGACTCAAAAGGCTGCATACTATATGACTCCATTTCAGTGACATTCTAGAAAAGGTGTACTGTGGGAATAGAGATCAGATCAGTGGTTACCAGGGCTGGGGTCGGGGGTTGACTGCAAAAGGGCATGAGGGAACTTTTTGGGGTGAAATAACTGTTCTATATAATGAATTTGGTGGTGGTTTCATGACAGCATGCATTGTTAGAACTCCTCAAGGTGTACACTTAAAAGGGTGGTGATTTTTGTTGAATAAATTATATTTAAATAAATCTGGCTTTTTTGAAAAAGTGAGGGACTTAAATGATTTTTATGTCAAATGGGAAGTTCCAGGAGACATGGGAAGATTGATGATCCAGGTAAGGCCCTTTGACACTAAGGACCTTAAAGAGACCAACAAAGGGATAAACACATCTCCTTTTTCCCTTTCTGAAATTCTATCCTGTTTTTATTTTTATTTTTTTTCTTAAGCAAACATTTTCTGGAAAATTGCAGCCGGGCACAGTGGCTCACGCCTGTAATCCCAGCACTTTGGGAGGCCAAGGCGGGTGGACCACGAGGTCAGGAGATCGAGACTAATACGGTGAAACCCCATCTCTACTAAAAATACAAAAAAATTATCCAGTCGTGGTGGCGGGCACCTGTAGTCCCAACTACTGGGAGGCTGAGGCAGCAGAATTGTGTGAACCCAGGAGGCGGAGGTTGCAGTGAGCCAAGATCGCTCCACTGCACTCCAGCCTGGGCAACAGAGTGAGACTCCGTCTCAAAAAAAAAAAAAAAAAAAAAAAAATTCTATTATCAAGTCATGATGGTGGGTATTGCAGATTCAGAGAGGAAAAAGAAATGAAACTAGATAAATGACAGTATAACATATTCTCCCTGAAATGGAGGAGGAACCCTCTTAGGGGCCTCCCAGACTCCCTCAGGTACGGAAATAAATGAAAATCTGGAGTTTCTTCAACAGAAATTCCAGGCACCCAGGTAGCCCTGAGAAGTAAATGAGCAGCCTGATAAACAAGAAGGTAATAGTAGCTTAAAACAGTAGCTAAAGTAGTTAGAGCCATAAGATGTTTGGTTCCCTATAGAAACCAAAGGTAACATTTTACCATATGTTTCTGAATGGTTTTTAGAAATCCAGACCCCCTCCAAATGGATTCACTGTTCTGAACACCTCAGATAAGGGGGAACTGAAGACTGAATGCTGACCACTTTGTTCGTTGTTCTAAATTTCTTCCTGAGGGTCCTGGAAAAAAACATGCCCATGGGCTAGACCTTAACATTCCTTTCTGCCAACCCTAAGTTTTTAGACAAAGCTTCACCTCCTCAACCAATTGCAAATCAGAGAGTCTTTGAACCAAATTCTACCTCTCCCAAATCTCATGTCTTTCTCACATTTCAAAACACAATCACGCCTTCCCAACGATCCTCTAAAGTCTTAATTCATTCCAGCATTAACTCAAAAGTCCAATTCCAAAGTCTTATCTGAGATGAGGCAAATCTCTTCTGTTTCTGAGTCTGTAAAATTTTAAAAAAGAAAAAACGAGTTAGTTACTTCCAAGATCTAATGGGGGTACAGGCATTAACTAAATGTTCCCATTCCAAAAGGGAGAAATTGGCCAAAACACAGGGGCTATAGGCCCCATGCAAGTCTGAAACCCGGCAAGGCAGTCATTAAATTTGAAAGCTCCAAAATAATCTCCTTTGACTTCATGTCTCATATCCAGGATACTGATGCAAGGGGTAGGCTTCCAAGGCCTTGGGCAGCTCCACCCCTGTGGGTCTTCAAGGCTCAGCTCCCATGGCTGCTCTCAAGGGCTGGTATTGAGTGCCTGTGGATTTTCCAGGTACCCACAAGCTGTCAGTGGATCTACTATTCCCAGGGTCTGGAGGATGGTGGCCTTCTTCTCACAGCTCCACTAGGCAGTGCCCCAGTAGGGACTCTGTGTAGGGGCTCCAACCCCACATTTCCCCTCTGCACTGTCCTAGTAGAAGTTTTCCATGAGGACTCTGCTCCTGCAGCTGAATTCTATCTGGACATCCAGGCGTTTTCATACATCCTCTGAAAGCTAGACAGAGGCTCCCAAGTCTCAACTCTTGCCCTCTGCACATGCACAGGCTTAACACCACATGGAAGCCTTGGTGGCTTCCAGCTTGCACCCTCTGGAGCAGTGGCCTGAGATGTATCTGGGACCCTTTTAGCCATGGCTGGAGCTGGAGTGGCTGGGATGCAGTGTTCCATGTTCTGAGACTGCACAGAGCAGCGGGGCCCTGGGCCTGGCCCATGAAACCATTTTTTGCTCCTAGGCCTCCAGGTCAGTGATGGGAGGGGCTGCCACGAAGGTCTCTGAAATGCCTTGGAAGGCATTTTCCCCACTGTCTTGGCTATTAATATTCAGCTCCTTTTTATGTATGCAAATTTATGCAGCTGGCTTGAATTCCTCCCCAGAAAATGGGTTTTTCTTTTCTACCACATGGCCAGGCTGCAAATTTGTCAAACTTTTATGCTCTGCTTCCCTTTTTAAAATATAAGTTCCAATTTCAGGTAATCTTTTTGTTCATGCATATGAGCATACACTGTTATAAGCAGCCAGGCCACATCTTGAATGCTTTGCTGCTTAGAAATGTCTTCCACCTCCAGCCTGGGTGACAGAGAGAGACTCCGTCTCAAAAAAAAAAAAAAGAAAAAAGAAAAAAGAAATGTCTTCCACTAGATAGCCTAAATCATCTCTCTCAAGTTCAAAGTTCCACAGATTTCTAGAGCAGGGGCACAATACCGCCAGTCTCTTTGCTAAAGCATGGCAAGAGTGACCTTTACTCCAGTTCTCAATAAATTCCTCGTCTTCACTTGACACCACCTCTGGCTAGACTTCATTGTCCATATCACTATCAGGATTTTGGTTACAACAATTTAACAAATCTCTAGGAAGTTCCAAATTTTCCCACATCTTCCTGTCTTCTTTTGAGCTCTCCAAACTGTTCCAACCTCTGCCCATTACTAAAGTCTAAAGTCACTTCCACATTTTCAGATATCTTTATAGCAATGCCCCACTTCTCTGGTACCAGTTTTCTATATTAGTTCATCCTCACACTGCTATAAAGACATACCTGAGACTGGGTTGGGTGCGGTGGCTCACGTCTGTAATCCCAGTGCTTTGTGAGGCCGAGGCGAGTGGATCATGAGGTCAGGAGATCGAGACCATCCTGGCTAACACGGTGAAATCCTGTTTCTACTAAAACTACAAAAAATTAGCCAGTCATGGTGGCAGGCGCCTGTAGTTCCAGCTACTCAGGAGGCTGAGGCAGGAGAATGGTGTGAACTCGGGAGGCAGAGCTTGCAGTGAGCTGGGATCACGCCACTGCATTCCAGCCTGGGCGACAGAGCAAGACTCTGTCTCAAAAAAAAAAAGACATACCCGAGGCTGGATAATTTATAAAGAAAAGAGGTTTAATTGACTCACAGTTCTGCATGACTGGGGAGGTCTCAGAAAACTTTCAATCACGGTGGAAGGCGAAGGGGAAGCAAGGCACATCTTCACATGGCCAGAGCAGGAGGAAGAGAGAGAAAAGGGGGAGCTGCTACACATTTTCAAACAACTAGATCTCGTGAGAACTCTATCATGAGAACAGCAAGGGGAAAGTTGGCCCCCATGAATTACCTCCCACCAGGCCCCTCTTCCAACACTGGGAATTGCAATTCATCATGAAATTTGGGTGGGGACCCAGAGTCAAACCATATCAGAAGGTCTTAAGTCATCATCTATGGCAGGTGCTTGTGTTGGCCAGCATATATTGCCCAAACACTCACCACCTTATTGTATGCTCATAAGATTTCTAACTGGCAGCGCCTGCCTGTCTTTGCTGAGAGCTTTTTCTGGTCTCCAGAATCCACTTTGTCATCCTACAGGAGGTGAACCAGAAGCACTTGGGCTTTAATACCCCCAGGAGCAGCCATCAACCCATGACTGACAGGAACTGGTATAGAAACATCCTATAACTTCTTTGTTTTCAAGTAGAATAAATCTTAGGCCTGAGTTCTACACTGGCTTCCAGTGTTCCAGGTGGGATTAAGCTTCAGGTACCCATAGGTAACTTGCTTGATGGTACATCCTTGCCTGTCTACTTTCCTTCTCTGTCTCACTTTCCCGCTACGCTACTGGTTTTTTCTTCACCTCCCAATTAAACCACTTGCTCTTCAAGTTCTGTGTCAGGGTCTGCTTCTGCAAAAAGTCAAACTAAAATTCTCCCATATACAAATCCAAAGCAGGTTATTGTCCTTCAAATTATTCTGTTTGTTTCCTTTAGAGCACTTATCTCAATATAAGATTATTGTATGTGTTACTTATTTATTGTCTATCTCCCAAACAAGGTTAAACTCCATGAGTTTAGCCTGCGTCTGTATTCCTCTAGGCGATGTCCACAGAACAACTGGCAAACCTTTGTACAAAGCAGAAACTCAATAAATGATTGTCAATTAGGTGAATAAATGAGTGAATTCTAAGGAAATTGATTCAAAACTAACAGATGTACAGCCTATTTACCAAATTGTGTTTCAAGGAACGTACACACACACACACACACACACATACACACGAGTGTATACAAGCTTATCTGATATGCAAGAATATCCTCCAGTCAAAACTGGAAGCTGAGGCTGGTTGATTCTGGAGCATGTGCTCTAAACACCATAGTGACATTTTCTTCATTTGAAAAACAAAGTTATTTCTACACGTTATTCCTACTACAGAGGTTTGTTGGAAGCATTGCATTACTGTGTATGTGACATGGCTTTTAAAAGCATAAAATAATCCCACTTCTGGCAGATGCTGTTCACATCCATGCATGTGAAAATGGAAGTACATGACCCATGTCCTTGTCAAAGGTCAAGGGCATCCCCAAGGACATGACATCTGCAACCACAATCAGCTCTCTTACATAGATCCCTATTTATATTAGTAAAATACAGTGTTGCCACATGTGTACATTTCTGTAGATAGAGCTAAAATATATTTTTCCGTAACTGCTAGAACAAAGATTTTCTTAAATGAGGAAACCATATAATATCTTCAGTTGCTATGATTTAGTCAGTGAGATGTTTTTAGGATGCTGGTGAGGTGATTTTGAAAGTCATACTGTTTAAAGACAAATTTGGTACTGTGAAAGCAAATATGGAGCAAGCTGAGGTATGAAGCCACAGGCATGGATAGATGAAACTTGCAGAGATGACAAGAACAGAAGCCCATCTCAGACCACTGGCTGGCTGGCTTCCAGCTTGGCTCTCTAGGTTCTTCTTTCCTTTCAGGTTCCTAAATAACAAACGTCCCCCTCCTTGCTTCATTTAGGGCATTTTCCACTGTGTTTCTTAACACCTGCCAATATCCATACCCACAGGACTTCCTCCCTTCAAGTGGCTCTCTTAAGTTGGGTTTGTCAAGAGCAGAGTCTGAGACAGGGATGCATGTACACAGTATTTACTAAGGATGTGCTCATGGGAAATTTGAGAGGAAAAGAGAAAATCAAGATCAAGTGGGGGAAGGAGCTGAGCAGGACTATGATCACAGCTGGAGTTGAGCTTCAGTGTGCTCCCATGGGGCTTGGGATATCAGTTGCACCATAGTGTTGGCCCCCCTTTGAGACAAGAAGCCAGCCAATTTGAACCGCTGTGTCAGTCCATCATTGCCTTTGACTGCCTTGGGGCAGAGGGTTGTAAGCTCCTGGCAAGGCCCTCTGGCTAAGGACATCATTTGGAGAAAGGACAGTTGTGTGTCATTAGCAGCCCATAATCGCAGGACCTGGGAAATGGAGCACGAGCTGAGTAATGGGATCTGGGCAAGTACCACAAGGAGCCACAAAAGAGGGTTATTGAGTCATTTTGTAAGATAGAGGCATTGGAGGTGACTTCGGTCTTGGCACTTCCAATGTGCTCATTTGGAATTATACACCCGCATCCCCCACCACCCCCACGACACACACCTTTTACACGCTTGTTGATGACTGGATTTAAAGCAATGATTATTTTACTTCTCTCTCTAGGAAGAAGCCTCAGCCATCTTTCCCCTACACTAACTTCCATAATCATGCATTTTTCATTCATATCAAAGACAAACAAAAACAGCCTAGAACTTAGGTCTTACCACATCCCATCATAGCTAATGTCAGGTGAGTGCTTTCTATGTGCCAGCCACTGATCTAAGATCTCTATATGTGTTACCCTATTTAGCTCTTATACAAATGGGGGAGGTGTTATTAGTATCAATGTAAACTGCTCTGGAGCATAGAAAAAAGAAACAAGACTTTCAAATTATTTTTTTGAAGCCAATATTACTCAGATAACAAAGCCTGACAAGGAAGGAAGGAAGACAGGCAAGCTTTAAACCAATCTTGTTTATAAATAGCGACAGGCAAGAACAATGTAAGAACACTTATGATCACTATAATTACATAAAAATATATTTAATATAGCTAATATCCCATATAATGAAACAAGATAAAGAACAACAGGTATAAATATTGGACTACTAGAAAGATATAGACAAAAATATGAGTATGTGTGGATGATACAATATTATCATCTATGAACCTATCTAATAATATACAATATTATACCCAAGAATCTAAGAGGTTCATTGTATTTTAAAACTCAGTGACCATGTTTTTTCCTCCAAGGCATTTTTCTTTGATGTAGAATATCATTGAGTGTATAAAGTTAAGATGCATCTTAGAAAAAGTCAAATTCATAAGAAACCTTTGTTCTGATACTTCAGATTGGTCCACTTTCTTTTAATTGCTAACCCTTTTTTACACGCGGTTTTACTCAGTTTGTTTATTCACCAAAGGGACCCATCTAGGTGTGTCCAATATTGACAGTTGAGAAAATTCTGCCATGACTCAAGTGGGACCATTTAGTTCCAGAGATAAACTTTACATTTACAGTGGCTTAATATTGTTGTATTGGGGTCTTTGGGGGCTAAACAGTGAAGAAAGGAAGCCATCAGTTCAAGAGCTGCATGAAAGAAAAATTGATCAGTATTCTGAAAGGTGGCTACTCAAACTCAAGTTGACTGGGTTGTTCTTCCCTTTTCAAACTATTTCTGTGATGATGGGTATTTTAGGTGAATTTGTATATTAGTAAAATATATTGTTGCCACATGTGTACCTCTCTGTAGATAGAACCAAAAAACAATTTTTTTGAACTGCTAGAATATTTGTTTAAAAAGGAAGACATCATACAATGATTACTTGCTATGATTTTGGTGGTAAAGTCAACTCTCTAATACATTAAATTGTAAAGATTTTAAAGGCAATATGCATCTCGGCTGAGAATCCTAAAGTAGGAATAAACAGAAGGAGTGTGGGATGGTAAGGAAGCAAATAATCTTGAAAAGTATTTTCAACTCTCAAAAAATAAACTTGAAGCAGTAAGCTGTGCCACAACAGGAAATATTAGAGCTACACCAAATGCTCATTAAACATGTCATCAACTGCTCTGAGCAAAGCTGGGATTTACTCTCTGGGAAACAGTGATATTTCCAGAAAATAAAAATGTAAGTATCATTTTTACCTATTAACTCTAATTTGAGAATTACAAACTAATTACAAAAATTAGAAAAGATTAGAAGAAAAAGTATCAGAGTGCAAGTCATTTTCCTAGTTCTACCATTTGACTTTGTGAGCCAAGAAAAGTTACTTGACTTTCTGGGCCTAGGATTTGAAATGGAAGCACTAATAATATAATGTAGTGATAGACTATTGTTAAGGTGAATAAAACAAACAAATGAGTAGATATAGTACACCACCTTTTTGCAAGAGAAATAATGAAAGAAGACACTGTATATGTACCTGCTCGTTTTTGAAAAAGTACATACAGGAAGGACAAACCAAAAGCTAACAAAATTGGTTACCTCAAGGATATGAATGGGAATGGGGTAGAAGGGTTGAGGAGCATGAGGCGGTACTTCTCTGATTAGTTGGTTTGCTGTAATTTCATCTTTGGAATCGTGTTTGTGTTTTATAAAATTAAAATATCTACAAGGATGAGACAGGAAACACTATAATTAATATAAACAAAAAGAAATGCATCTAACTGTATTCCAAATGAATAGCATCAATAAACTGAAGGTGAAAATAAAAAGAACTTACCCAAGCAACTTTTTAAACACAGTATTTTGACTATATGCCTTCGGAGTAAACTAGAAAAGAACTGTAAAGAAACACTGAACTATAGTTAGTAAAGTTTGTTTTTTTCCCCATGAGAGTATGTATTAGCAATTCTAAAACTACTTTTTATGCATTGTAATTTTGAGATAATAAGTAAATATGTTGAGAATGAGGAAGTTAAAATGAAATCTGTAGTGCTGGATTGAAATTGAAAGTATTGGCACAAATTCACGATATATAACATACAGATAGATAGATAGACAAATAGAAATGCATGTAAATTTACATGTACATACATATATTTTCTATCTCTGTCCACTGAGAGTCTAGAAGCCATGACGAAGTATTAATAGTAGCAGTGAGCACACCAACTGCCCAGATCTTGGTTTCTAAATACCATTCTCTAATAAAAGACATCCATGGTCCTTGGAAAATGGTTTGTTGCACAACAGGAGCTGGGAGAATACAAGATGACCCCTGAACATGTTGTGTCAGAAAGTGAAAGGGTGCTCAAAAACTGATAGAGGCATGATAAACAGCCATGAGAGCTAACTTAAAGGAGCATGATGGGCTAATTACGGTACAATTTGAGTAGCAAATAAAATAATGACACTAATCAATTAGAACATGCTGAATTAAAAGATACAGTGATACCCCAAAATGGAAACATAGGAGAAGAAAAAAAACCTTGCATTTTATAGAAAAACACTAGCTAACAGATGTAGAAAGAATAATAATAGTAGGGAAAATCATTTTACAACTCCAATGTAATAATTGATTTAGGCAAGAATTATCAAGGGATGCTAACATCACTCGGTAAAAACTTTTGGGGAAACAACATATTCACATGGTCTCCAATTAGCTTCCTTTTTTTCCTATAAGTGACTTCTCAGTTGCAAAAGAGAAAGTTACCTCTACAATGAGGGATGTCAAAAAATTACTTTCGCTTAAGAAAGTTACCTACAGCAGCCGGGTGCAGGGCTTACACCTGTAATCCCAGCACTTTGGGAGGCTGAGGCCGGTGGATCACGAAGTCAGGAGATTGAGACCATCCTGGCTAACACGGTGAGACCTCGTCTCTACTAAAAATAAAAATAGAAATAAAAAATTAGCCGGGCGTGGTGGCAGGCGCTTGTAGTCCCAGCTACTCAGGAGGCTGAGGCAGGAGAATGGCGTGAACCTGGGAGGTGTAGCTTCCAGTGAGCTGAGATTGTGCCACTGCACTCCAGCCTGGGCGGCAGAGTGAGACTCCGTCTCAAAAATAAATAAATAAATAAAATAAAATAAAAATAAATAAAATAAAAATAAAAGAAATTTACCTATAGCAACTAAGAGCAAATAGCATACTTAAAGAGAAAGAATAAGATATACAGGTCAACTCTCTATTGTTCAAGATTATTATACAGACCATTGTCATTGCAATAACACAAGAAATAGAGTTATAAAATATAAATATTTTTCTGAATAGGTTAAGCTATCTGTGGATGTCATTGTGCCTAGATATTCAAGAGAATAAGAAGACAGAAGATAAAAGATTGATAAATTTGAAAATACCAAAATTCAAATTTCTTGAATAAGTTGGATTATAACTCAAAGAATAAAACAAATATTTATGAAGCTATGCCAACACCAATGACAACTGAATGAATAAATAAATAAATAGAGGAGAAGGGATAAAATGTCTTTACAAAAAAAATCAAATAAATGTAGACTTTTCTCCCTGATTCAGGAAGTGAAGCTCAATTTCCTTCTTCTTAAGTGTGGGCTACATTTAGTGACTTGCTTCTCACATATAGAGGATGAAAAGGGGAAAACAGTGACTTTAAGCAGAGAAATCTGGCAGATGTTACCTTAACCAAGTGATCAAGGTTAACATTACCAGTTATCACATCGTATCTGAGGGTACGTAATATCAACATGACTAGTAAGTCGTGATGTGATGAGGAGACATCTCCACCTCTGTCATGATCTTCCCCCAAATCCGTAACATCAGTCTAATCATGAGAAAATATCAGACAAACCCAAACTGAGGAACATTCCACAAAATACCTGACAAGTACAGTTCAAAAGTGTCAAGGTCATGAAAACAAGGAAACACTAAAAATTGTCAGATTATAGGAGAAAAATGAAACATGATGACCATATGTAACATGGTATGCTGGATGAAATTTTGGAACAGAGAAAGTACATTAGTACGAAAACTGAAGAAATTCGAATAAAATCTGTAAATAGTTAATAGTATTGTGAGAAATGTTAATTTCTTACTTTTGACAAATGTGTAATGATTATATAATACATTAACATTAGGAGAAGCTAGGTTAAGAGTACACAGGAAGACTCTGTGCCATCTTTGTAACTTTTCTCTAAATCTAAAATTATTTGAAGATAAAAGCTTTTTTAACAAGCTTGATAATGATAAAAAGTACTGGGATAAAATGTTGTGCTAGAAAACCCTACCACAAAGATAATACAGTGACAGAATTGAAAGAAAATATTTACAATATGCATTGTAACAATGTAGTTCACATAATGTAATATTTAATGTAAAGTTATAATATTACATAATATAATATTAACAATAATATATATGTATGTAATCAAAATATATAAAGAACTTCCACAAATCAACTAGAGAAAAGCAAACAATCCAGTACACTGGACAAAGTTTATGAACTTGGAAACAAACACAGAGAGAAGTACCTATGACCAATATTTCTATGAGAAGGTTTTGAAAAAGCAGAAAAACGCAAATCAAAACAAAAAGATCATATCAGACTAGCAAATAATTAAAAGGAATGCTAATAATGGAGATTTGGGGACATGGGAACTGAAATAGCCAGTGGGGATGTAAATTAGTGCAACATTTTTAGAAGGTAATTGAAATATCTATCGGGATATTAACTTGGAATATTCCATATTCAACAATTGAACAATTAGGAATACAGTCTAGAGGAATGCTCTCACTCTTGAAAAGAATAGACGTACAGGATGCTAATTAAAAGTTTGGTTCAGACAATTGCAAACAATCCAAATGTCCATAAAATGGAAAATACTATTCAGGAAATTGAAAACAATCTAAATGTCTATAAAAAGGAAAATTTAAAATAGGAACATGAGTATATGGAATCCTACGCAACTCTTAAAAGTAGAGAAGGGATGGTAGATTAGAAAGATAAATAGATAGATAGATAGATACATACATACATACATAGATAAAAGAGTTTCTGCTATCTTCTCTTTAACATAATTACTGTCCCTGTAATTTCAGAAATAAGCAAGGACGGTAAGTCAGACAAATAAAGTACGTATTTTCTGACAATTTATATGACCAAGATTTATATACTTTGAGATCCTTACAAGAGAAAACCTATTTATTTTATACATATTTTTTGAAACAAAGTCTTTCCCTGTTGCCCAGTCTAGAGTGCAGTGGCATAAAAGTAACTTACTGCAGCCTCGACCTCCCAGGCTCAAGTGATCCTCCCACCTCAGCCTCCTGAGCAGCTGGGACTACAGGCATGTGCCACCACGCCACCTAATTTTTGTATTTTTTGTAGAGATGGAGTTTCAATGTGTTGCCCAGTTATCAAACTTCTCAGCTCAAGCTCTTCATCCGCCCACCTCGAAAACCTATTCTTTGTAAGTGTCTGATCTGGTCCATGTTAACTCCAAGAAGAGCAGTGTCTTCTTATCTTTGAGAATCTTTTTTTTTTTTTTTTCTTTAAGACAGGGTCTCACTCCATCACCCAGGCCAGGCTGGAGTGTAGTGGCACAATCGTATACAGCCTTGACCTTCTGGATTTTTGGGCTCAAGCAATCCTCCTGCCTCAGCTTCCTGAATAGCTAGGACTACAGCTGCATGCCACCATGCCCAGCTAATTTTAAAAATTTTTGTAGAGATGCAGTCTATGTTGCCTAGGCTGATCTTGAACTCCTGGCCTCAAGCAATTCTCCTGCCTTGACGTCCCAAAGCACTGGGATTACAGGTGTGAGCCATTGCACCTAGCCATCTTTAACAATCTTCAAATAGAAAAAAAAAAATGTATATCATTATTATTTTCACCTTGCATGAAATCAAGATACTCTGCATTCTGTAAATAGTCCTGAAAGAAAGCTAATGTTTCTGTGTGCTTGAAGTTGTGTCAGTGCATACTCATTGTTTTGCTTGTGTGTGCCTCTGTGTGTGCACCTAGTGTTTTGTGTGTGTGTGTGTGTGTATGTGTGTGATAATGTGTGACTGTGTACATGTTTTAAAAATGGTCTGGTACGCATCAGTCCAAGAACTGTACAAATCCCCTGCTTCCTTCTCTTATTGGTTCCCTGTCTCCATTCATGACAGCTGTATTGGCATATGAATATATTTGTTCTGGCCAAATGATTCTGGACGAATGGCAACATTAATTTATTTTTAGCAGATATGTGTCAAACTCTATTGGTGTAAAGGAGGAAGGATGTTTTCACACCATATCTACAGCCACTACCCAGGTCAGTCTCAGTTTAAAATATTCTGTACTCCCTGCAAATCAGAAAAACAACCTTTGTCATATCATGTATCTCAGAGATTCAAAGAATATGGCCATTAAAACGATACCAGAAAATACTGTTTGGCAATAAAATGGACCCAGCTTCTGATATTTGCTTCCACATGAATCAACCCCGAAAACGTTATATTCAATAAAAGAAGCCAAATGTAAAAGATCACATATTCTGTGATTCCATTTACATGAAATATCCAGAAATGAAAAACCTATACAGAAGGAAAATAGATTAATTGTTGCTTGAGGCTGGGGCTTGGGAACTGAAATTATTGCAAAATGGCAGGATAGATATTTTGGGATGATAATATTCTCAACAACTCTGTAAAAATCACTAAACACTTGAAATTGGTGTATATTATGGTCTATCAATTATTTCTCAATAAAACTATTAAAAATATTGGAACAATCTTGTCAAGACAGAACTGTAAATCTCTGCAACATTTATATTGCTGGGGCCTGTGTGATACTCATTGCCTCACTGTGGCTACAGAAAACCCAGGATCAAGGGTCCAATGTTGACAATAAGAAAGCCTGATGGCAAAGGAATTTAGGTGCCCTAACGCTACCCTGGCTGAGATCCTCCCATTAAAGCATCAAAGGACTAGAGCAACTTGGAAGGCAATTTGCCTAAAGTATCTACCATCTGGTTGCTTGCCCCTCTCAAAACTCACCTGCCAACAATCTGCTGTTAGACAGCATGACCTCATCATGATTCTCTGTTACACACCTAGGATCTCTTCATCTAGAGTTTTGTAACCTTTAGGTCGTCAGCAAAATCTAGTGATATTACAGTCACATAATGAATGAAAGAAAAGCCACCCAATAAAAGGAGGTCATTCCTTCCCCCACACACCTGTTAGTGCACCAGAAACGACTACACAGGGAGAGAAACCATTATAGAGTTTTGTCCCAAATGTTGGAGGCTCAGAAGGTTGTCTCACTTGGTCAAGATTAGGATAAGGAAGGCTCTGAGAGAGGAAAGGACAATGAGAGTCTTGAAGGGAATCTTCATGTGCTGAGGCTGTAAGAAATCTTCGTGTAGCTGGTGCATGAGATATAAGTTGAGAGCCAAGAAAGAAGAGTCCAGGAAGGGATAATGAAAAGGGTGTATGAGTCCTTCCACTTCTCCATCACCCACAATCACCCTCAGGTTTCATGCCTGGTACCTAACAAAATCATCTCTGTTTGTCAGGAGTGTAAGTGTTTTGTTGAACCAATAACTACCTGTGTTTTATTAGATCTCCATCTTCACAGCCTCCATGGACATGGATGACAATGCAAGGTGCACCACTGCTCCAAGCCAGCATTGTCCTGTTAAGAAAATGTATAGGAGGTTATTGGTTTGGACTGAGCCCCTGCAATGAGGCCAAAACACCAGACCAACATGGAAGTACTCATGCTGAAGTTCCACACCACCAAGTGAAATCAAGTTGTTTGGCCAGGCACGGTGGCTCACACCTGTAATCCCAGCACTTTGGGAGGCTGAGGCGGGTGGATCATGAGGTCAGGAGATTCAGACCATCATGGCTAACATGGTGAAACCCCATCTCTACTAAAAATACAAAAAGAAATTAGCCAGGCATGGTGGCGGGCACCTGTAGTCCCAGTTACTCGGGAGACTGAGGCAGGAGAATCGCTTGAACCCAGGAGGCGGAGGTTGCAGTGAGCCGAGATCGTGTCACTGCACTCCAGCCTGGGCGACAGAGTGAGACTCCTTCTCAAAAAACAAAAAACAAGCAAAAAAGAAATCAAGTTGTTTATCTGACCTTCTGAGAAATCAGAGGAGAGAAAGGTAACAGTCAAATTTGCTGAGCATGGTGGTGCATGTCTGTAATCTTAGCTACTTGAGACGTTATGCTGAGAGGATTGTTTGAGTTCAGGAGTTTGAGACTAGCCTGGACAACAACATAATGAGACCCTATCTCAAGAAAAAAAAAATTAAATAGCCAAATCTCCAAACAAGCTAATTTTAGCTAGGATTAAGGAGGTCCTCTCTGCTTTAATCTTTACAAGGAAAGCAACTGAAAGGAACAGTCCACATTCTGTTCTCTGTTTCTGCTTTCCTCAGCTCTTATTTTCTATAAAGCCAACCTCCTCTGCTTAGCTCTATGGAACACTCATTCTATTTTAGAGAATGAGGTGTCGTCCGATTATAAATCAGAAAAGCTAATTAAGATGTTTAACTAAATTTGTTATAATTTTTTTTTTTTTTTTTTTGTCTTATGACAGCCCTTGTTCTGACATGCACAGGATATGAAAATGTCTGCTAGTGTTATGGCTGCAGTGAGACCTGGGAGTGACAGTTTCTTTCACTGCAGTTGTCTGTCCAAAGGGAAGTGAACTAGCAGGTCTCTTTTACAAAAGGGCGAGCTTTGAACTGCACACAGTGTGAGCACAGACACAGTGGGTCTAATCCGCAGGGGCAGTGTTAGCAGCAATGGGTTGTCCAAGATTTCTGAGAGGATTAGCACCTAGAAAATAATCTCATTATGCTTTGTGGTGTCAGACAAAGGAACTGAATGAGAAAGTTATTGAAGGGCATATTGTAGCTGATATGCAGATCCAAGGCTGACTTTCTTCCTCTCCCTTGAATCCGCTTGTCACCAAAATATGGAATGAGCAGAACTTATGGGCGTAACTATAAACCAATTTTTCTTTGTTTCCTACTGTCTCTTTAAAGTTTTCTCAGTGAGAGAAATCTTCCCTGCCCTTGGATGAAGACTTACTCGGTAAATTACTTTATGATCACTGATAGATAATAAAAGATCCTATGGTCATTTAAAAATAAAGCATAGAATTTTAATTCAGAAATTATTATCCTAGTTCCATATAATAATCTAGACTCCAAACTTGATTTAAAGGTAAATTTTCTCTACTTTCCTAAGTTAGAGCTTCCTACAGTCTTTCCCTTCTATCTCTCCTCCTGCCTACTAACTTGTTTTCTGACCTGTTACATTTTATTTGCCCTGATAAATTGGGTGAACAGGGTGATTACTAAGCAGCTGCTTCAACTTGTTAGAGGACAGCTGACCAGCCTGGGTCTCAGTCTTTGTGTTCCCTGTCAGACCTCGATCCATTTTGTCTCTCCCATTGCAGATGGTACTTATGCTATTGGAATCCCCCTGACGTCCTCTCTCTTGATTTGAGATGAAGGAAATACACCTTATACATTGCACCTCTACTTCCAGCCCACTAGCAGCTTTCTACAAATAAGTCTTGTCTAAATAAGTTTCTTCTGATGCCCCACAACCCAATCCTTTTTTATTCTCAAGGTCAATGAGGGGTAGAGTGAAACCTGCCACATAACTGGTTTTTAGTTATTTTCTTGGAAAATTTTGCATTTTTGTTTAACACCTCACTTGAGTACCTGGCTAATCAAAATGTGGTACTGGGATGGGCAGCATTGGCATCACCTGGAAGCTTGTTAGAAACGCTCAGGCCCCAGCCCAGACCTACAAAATCAAAATCTGCATTTTAGGGAGATCACCAGGTGATTCGCATGCACACTACATTTTTGAGAAGCGCTGCTTTAGAAGTCCTTTCAGCTGTTTCTTGGTCTCTCAATCTTCCTATTTACTCTCCTGTTACACATTTAGAGTCCAATGTCCTAATGTAGCCTTGGGGGGCCTATTTTCAGAAAGGAGGAATGCCAGTGTCTATCCTTTGCCATTGCAGATCTCAAACCATTTCTAAAGCTATTAATAACTTAAATGTCTTTTTATTTATTTCAAATGTTCTATTGCCACCTCAAATTCAATATATCCTACATCAAATCCAGCATGTTCCCCCAAATCTGACACCTCTTCTAACTCCTTTTACCCATTCTTTGATATCTAATAATGTACAATCTTCTCCAAGACTATTTCCTTGACCACTGAACCACAGGGTGATCACTCAACTCATATACCATGCAAGCCTTTGGCACTTATGACGGCCTCTTTTTTTATTTATGTTTATACTGGCTTGAACTAATATTTAATTTTTCATTCATTCAGCATTTCTTGGGCACTTTCTGTGTTCCAACCAATGTTTAAGCAGCTATTAAAGGACAAAACAAATTAGTCTTCTGTCCTCTTGAAAGTTCCATTTTTTGGGGGGAGAAAGATACAAAAAATAGATAAATATATAATTTCATACCACAATGATGGCTTTCAAATTGATAATGTCAGGCTCAACCTCTCCTTTTAATTGTAATCCACATAACCAGTGTCTGCTCAATATCTTTACTTAGAAATCTAGTAGGTACCTCAAACTTAATGTATCCAAAACTGAACTCTTGATTTTCACTTCAACGCCCTCTTTTTCTAGTGCTCTCCATCTCAATGTACAACACCATCTCCACAAAAATCCTCTCTTTCTTTCATACCCCACTTTTAATCCATCAGAAAATCCCTGTAATTCTACTTTCAAAACATACCCAAATTATTGCTACTTCTCTCCACTTCCTCTGCAACAGCTCTGTGGAGGTCACCAATGTCTCCTCTGGAATGCTATACCAGCCACCTGACAGCCCTCCTGCCTCTCTCATCCCTCTACTACAGTATGTACTCTACCAGTAGTCTGAGCCATCTTTCACAGAGTTAGTTTGAGCATTCTCTAGCTCAAAACTCTCTCGCTGCTTCCTGTTGCACTGAGAATTAAATCCAGAGACTTCACAGAGGCCCGCAAGGCCCTACAGATTCTTGGTCTGACTCACCTCCTCCCTACCACTCTTGCCGTCCTTTCCCATCCCAGTCACTTTGGCCCACTTGATGTTCTTAGAACACACACATTAGGCTGTCTCCCCAAGTCTTTGCAATTGCTTAAACCACTCTTTCCTCAGATACCCGGAAGACTTGCTTTCTCCTTTTCTTAAATTCTCTCTCTATTCAAATATCACCCCCTCAAGAGGTCTATCCTGATTTTCTCTCTCACCTTCTTCTCCTTTTCTTTATGACATTTAGCCATAATTTGCCCCCCAATACACATGCATTTGTTTATTCATCTGTTGGTTTATTGTCTGTCTCCTCACTAAAATGTCATTACTCCAAAATATAATTTCCACAATAGCAATAAATTTATTTTTTTATTTTAACTACTGCCGGCCCAGCACCCAAAACAGTCATTGAAAAGAGCAGACATTCAATAAATATTTGCTGAGTAAATGAACATTAACTAAATTACCTAAGTTTGCAAATTATTACTTTAATTATAGACCAAATTGACTGCTCTTGTAATAATGTCACTGTCACTAACTCACATTTTAATATGCTTCCTCAAATAGAATTACGGCTGGGAATTTAGTATCACAAGGGTAACAGAGTGGAATGGTGTCACGCATGTGAATATCTTTCATCATTTGTGTGACAACAGAAGTCAAGTTTGACAGCAGTTTCTCTAAAACACAATTTCTAGCTTCACTATGCAGATATGTTTTTCAGGAGATACTGGTGACAAGGCAGGGAGCACGTCCTCAAGAAGCTGTCCCAGGACCTCCGAGAAAGAGCTGGGAAGCTGTTGCTTCCCACATTCACCAAGAAATGCACACTGCTGGCTCTTCTCCTGCAGCTGGGTTATTATACAGAAATCTGGAGTACGGCTTTGGCTCAGATATCGTCCCTCAATGCTTGATGGTAATGTCCTCTCTATCTGGCACTAGTTGTTAATCATGACCGCACTTCGTACTCACGTGGAAGCTTTTAAGAAATAGCAGTGTCCAGCCACATCCCCAGGGACTCTAATTTAATTGCTCTGAATGAGCCTAGGCCTTTCTGTTTCTTAAAAAGCTCTCCTGGTTATTTTAATATGCAGTCAGGGAGCAAACCACTGGTCTATAAGCAGGGTAGAGCACACGTTCTGGGCAGTCTAATACTAGGCACTTGGGAACGAGACCTAGGCACTAGGGCTGGTCTCAGCCTTTGAAGAACTCACAGCCTTATGGAGGGCTTCACAGCTGTGTGCTCATGTCCAAATTAGAATACTTTGGGGTTTACAACTCTAGAGATGGGAAAAATTTAGGAAGATTTAAGAAAATAGTGTATGAAAGGATTTGAAGAGTTTAGAATATAAAATATATGAGGCAAAAGTCACAAGTTAGATTTATTTAACCTGAAGATGTAGAGTTAAGTAATTTTCTGACCATTTATAAGTGTATGCACATCTCCCACATTAAGAAAAAACCTGGCACACAAAAATCCAAATGTGTGTAATAGAGACTCAAAAGAGAATATTTACACCTGCACTACACAAACACAAACACATACACATATAGAGTAATTACGGGCAGAGATTTGTGTTGTGTTTGCCATAGGCTGGATGCTGCTCTGAGCTCTAGATAAAGCTCATTTAACCCTTATAAGCGTGCTACAAAATAGATACAAGTATTATTCTCATTTTAGAGTAAGGAATCTGAGGCTCTCAACGGTTAAGTAACTTGCTTTTGTTACTGTATAGGTCTGGGATTTAAACTTAAGCAGATGGGCTGCAGAGTTCCCATGCTCTTAACTATCATTTGGTACTGTATGTATGTATATACGTGTGTGTATTTGTCAGAGGTCTCCAGAGAAATGGGCTAATATATACTAAGAGATTTATTGTAAGAAATTGGCCCACGAGATTGTGAAGGCTGACAAGTCCCAAAATCTGTAGGTCGAATCAGCAAGCTGGAGACCCAGAAGAGTCAATGGTTTCGTTCCAGTCCAAGTCCAAAGGCCTGAGAACCAAGAGACCAGATGGTACACTTCCAGTCCAAAGACCAGCAGGCTTAAGGCCCAGGAAGAGCTGATATTTCAGTCAAAGTCCTAAGGCAGGAAAACAGTTGATGTCCTAGTGTGAAGGCTATCAGGCAGGAAATATTCTCTTACTCAGGGGAGGATCAGCCCTTTTATTTTATTTGGGCCTTCAACTGATTGGATGAGACCCACTCACATTAGGGAGAGCACTCTGGTTTACTCAATCTACTGATTCAAATGTTAATTTTACCCAAAAATACCCTCAAAGAAATAACCAGAATAATGTTTGGCCAAATGTCTGGGCATCGTGTGGCCCAGTCAAGTTGACACATAAAATTAATCATAGTATATGATTGTATATATATGTACATAGTATAAAAATTGTATATATATGTAAGAATATATGTGCATATATATATTTCACATACACTGTATGTGAGTATATGTATGTGTATCTTCTGGATACACTCACATATACATACTGTATAGAAATAGAGGTACTGCTAAATGTACAGATACACAGATATACATGTGCAGATAATGTTTTAAAAAACATGTATATATATTTTGCATTACAAAAAGATGCACAAGGTTTCTTTAAACAATAAGCGTACTTATTAAAATGCTGACTCATAGTATTGGGGTTCATAAATAAGTAAGCAAGAATTTTGAAGAGAAAAATATTTGTTATCATGTGATAACCTATTACAAATCCTTTGCAGTGAAAATTTTTTTGAGACAGATTAATGGGAAGGCACAAGTAGTTCAATGGAAAGTCTTGTACATTTGTTCTGGGTTATTTTAGCATGTGATGAATAAATACACTGAAAAATGTGTTCTTGTGGGATTTTCCTGCTGGACAAAAAACAAAAGTAAAAAGCTTGTTTTTAAATATTAAGGACCTAAAATTCAATGACTCAATGTTTCATTATTCTGTAATTGGTTAACTGGCAGTAGGAGAAGAGTACAGGGGACGGTGGGTATATTCCTGCCTGCACAAGAACAAGACAATTAAAAAGCTGAGTAAGTTTTGTTTAGTTTCTTTGACCGTTATGCTTTTCTAATGAATTAGTCCCGGTGTTTAAAGGATTGCCTAGTAAAGTAGTTGAAACATCATTTTTTCAAATATTATCTAAAATTTCCTTAGAACTAAGGTTTTACGTAATAATCTGTTAAATAATGAATATGTACATGGTAATAGAAAATTAAAATATTCCTCTAATTCCTACTGCTTCACTTAAGAGAAAACTCAGAAACCTTCTCATATAGAATTGCAATTCCTTATTATGTTTTATATTTATAAGTTGATAATGAAAAGGCAACTTTAATCAAAAGGTTAATTAAAAAGAACTCACAACATGATCATTTGGTTTATTCAGTTAAATAGTACTGAATTTAAATAGTATGTAGTAATAACGAACAAATATGAATTGAGGAAAAGAAGTGAAAGCCTCAAAAGCTTTAGAATGATGAATAGGAAGGCTGATACCGGTTACATTGGCCTTTATTTTCTGTTGTACTAAAGTTGCAGTTAATGAAATATTTGAGTAGCAAAGATAAGAGACAAAGATGCTTTACAAAATACTGGTAATAAAACTCTTCTTCTAAAAAGACAGCTACCCAATATGCTTGATACCTATTGAGGACCTGTATTTTTTAAAAAACAGAAGCCCAGTGGAGTCATCATTTCTCTAGGCTCACATTCTCCTTTGTCTAGTAGGATGTGTGTTATGGATGTAAATGAAGTTTTTAGACTTAGCTATAAAGATCTCTGGCACATTACTAAGCATTTTAGTCCTCTCTGTTAGCTGGTTTCCTGTGGGCTGTGTCTGTTATCTTTCCTCTCATGCTGCATCCAGTCTCTACTGTGATTATGCTCTTGAGGACAGGGGATATTTCTTCCTGAAGTTTGTATCTGCCTATCCTAGCCAAAGTTTCTGCTCTACATTCTTCCCTTTTTCCTTACCTTGGTGAGATGGGCTATAAGTCTAGGACTATCACTTTTATCTTTCTTGACAAATACTTAGAGCAGGTGCAGCTCTAGCTGCTCATCTCACACTCCCTCTGGGGTAGAAGATCTGCTTGGATCTTCTTATCAGAGGCAGCCTTCTAAAGATTTTATCAGCCAAGAAGAGAAAGTTTGGCAAGCCATTGCAAGAAGGGAACTAGAAACTTCTTCAAGGTACAGCACTTGTCTTGTTTATTTTTACGTTTCCAGAGCCACAAAGTGCCTAGAAATCATGGGTGTTCAATAAATATTGGTTTCATTGAACATGGATTCCTCTTTTCTTCCCCCTCCCAACTTCATGCTCAGGATCAGTGGACTCATTGTGGGTTTCTTATAAATTACCATAAAAATAGTTTACATATAATGTCTAACATGTGATTTGTTTCAGATTAACAAAACTCCCAAAGTTTAGGTGCCTTGACTAAAAAAAAAGTTTGTTTAGAAGTAAGGTATGGTATGTAGTTTGGGATATAAGGTATGATGAGAAATAAATGAGTTTTAAGACTATATATTAGTCAAAAACTGGCAATTGCCAAAATGGCCTTCAATAGATGAGTGAATAAATTGTAGTATGGTCATGCAGTGGAGTACCATACAGCAACAAGAATGATCAGTCTATGACCACACACAAAATAATGAATGAATCTCACAAATGAAATCTTAAGAGAATAAAGCCATATGCAAAAGAGTATATTGTATGAGTTCATGTGCATAAAATATATAAACAGGCTAAACTGATCTGTGCTATTAGAAATCATAAGAGTGGTTACCCTAGAGGCAGTGGTCCTCAGCTGGGGATGACTTTGTTTCCAGGAAATATTGGGCTTATTTCTTTATCTGGGGAGATATTCTTGGTGTACCATTGATAGGGCTGCTACTGGCAGCTAGTGGGTAGAGGCCAGGAATGCTGTTAAACATCCAACAATGCACAGGACAGCCCTCCATAGCAAATAATTGTCCAGTACAAAAGGTCAGTGGTGCTGGGGTTGAGAAACCCTGCCCTAGAAGACTAATGGTGGAAAGTGGGCACAAGGAAGCTTCTAGGATCTGGTAATATTCTGTTTCTTGATCTATGTGCTTATTATATGTGTGTTCAATTATAAAATTTATCAAGCTGTACACAAATGATATGTATACTTTTTATCTGTATATTATCCTGCAACAATAAGTTTTACAAGTTTTTAAAAGCTACCTGTGCTTAGAAACCCTTTATTTAATAAAAATATGCCCTAGGACTCGATCAAGGGATAAGTAGCTATCAGTTTACATTGACCAAAGCCATCCAGACTTAGCAGAAAACAGTAGAACTTAAAGTATAATTTAAAAAAAAGAAAAAAGAAAAATGTATTATGGAAAACTCTAAAGGTTTAATGATAAAACACAAAGCAAACATTTCACTCATCAAATCTTACACAGAATTTCAGGATTTGGGGTATATACTTATCACTTTAAAATGGCAACAACTTTAAAAAAAAAAAAGCATCAAGTGCTAATAAAAAAATGCATGAATGTTTTATTTGCCAGAAAATCCTTGTTGATATGTAGAAAGGAATCTGGCCAAGTAGCTTAGAATCAGAATTTGTTATGTCAACATCTGCAGAAACCAGAAACATGAGAACTGCTTTAAAAATGCCTTAGTGCTATCCACAGCCTCCTGCTGCAACTCTTCTATTCAGCCTGCACTTCTGCAGCATCTCCTGCTCTGCGATGAATTCCTGTGCTCTGTAAAATGTGCAAGGTTTTTTCACAGCATGAATTTCCATTGATGGAGTATTTTGAATGGGAAAGTCTCTTGTGGCTATCCTTTCCTAGTCTCACACTTGTTTATTGGGTACATTGAGGGTATATAACTTGTTTTCTTAGTTCATAGGTCTCTAATTGTGGGGAACCGCATATGGCAGAATGTAGGTCCAAAAATCCTGGACTCTGATCCAGATAAAAGGGGGTCTCAGGAAGAGGTAAGTGTATTTTGCATGTAGGAGGGACATGAATAATTGTAGCCAGAAAATGGAGTATTGTGGATTACTTATTAAAAATTGACCAAAATTATTTCCTTTCCTATATCTAGACCTCCATGCAATGTGACTTTGCAGCTCCTCTCATATGGAGATGGGGTCTATTTCCCTACCCCTTTAAATTGGGGCTGGCTTTGTGAATTGTTTCAACTAACAGAATGTGGAGAAACTGACACCATGACAGTTCTGAGCCTGGGCCTCAAGAGACCTTGCATGCTTCCACTCACTTTTTTGGAACCATGCTTCTGCTGTGTGAATAAGCCTGGACTTGTCTGCTGGATAAGAAGAGACTCCATGGAAGTCAGACAAGCCATCCTAGGTCAGCCAGGCCCAGCTAATCTAGGGGGCTATCCACAGATGTATGAAGTGAGTCCAGTCAAGATCAGGAAAACCATTCAGATGTGCCCTGCTCATACTGGCATCTTGCAAAATCATGAACTGAATAATTTGCAGAGATTTCTTACACATCATTTACCTTTGTTCTCAGGCAAGATTACTGTAAGCAGATTCAGCTTTCATTCTATTTGTATCAAATAGAATAAAAGTTTTACCAGTAGCTACTCTTTCTCAATGGTTCAGTGAATATTCCTGAACTAAATCATAAACCTAATTTCCCAAGTTACCTCTTGAAAGTAGTCACTTTACTGTGACTGAAGCAGTCACTCTAACCTGGGGGTGGGATGCTGTGATGGCTGTACCTGGGTCCTTCCCAGGAGCTGGGGTGATGGGGTATATTATGAGAAAGTAATGATTCCAACAGGTGAAAAAATAATGACTGTCCAACATAGTAGGCTCTGCATCTCACTGCCTCTGATGTGAGAATTCAGCTTGGGCGATGTTTTTAATTGGTTGGTCATTCATTGCTCTGTAGATGTTGTCATCACCATAGATACCAGGGCCAGTCATCCATTGATTATTCTATTTGCATGATTTGAAATATGAAAGATTATTAGAAAAAAAAGTCTATTTAAGATAAATTTGGCATTTTCGATACTTTGGTGTTGAGATTTCTAGATAACTTTTTTCCTACAATATTTTACCCTTGATGCATACCAGATCTTCTTTCATCCTGAAATGAAGGAAGGATGTTAATATGGTCTGGATCTGTGTCCCCCACCCACATCTCACCTTGAATTGTAATCTGAATTGCAATCCCCACGTGTTGTGGGAGGGACCTCATGGGAGGTGATTAGATCATGGGGGCAGTCCCCCCCATGCCGTTCTCATGATAGTGAGTGAGGTCTGGTGAAATCTGATGGTTTTACAAGGGGCATCCCCCTTTGCTTGGCACTCATTCTCTCTCCTGCCGCCCTGTGATGAGGTAACTTCTATCATAATTGTAAGTTCCCTGAGGCCTCTCCAGTCATGTGGAACTGTGAGTCAATTAAACCTCTTTTCTTCATAAGTTACCCAGTCTCAGATATTTCTTCATAGCAGCGTGAGAAGGAACTAATACAGATGTGCTGGTCAATTTTATGCTGTTACATAATATGGAACGATACACGTTATAGTAAATACTTCTGTTTTGTGGAAAGTAGAAGGGCATCAAGCACAAAAATGAAGAAAGAGATCTTATTAAATGCTTGAATAATAAATACAGAGAAAATTGGCAGACAATGGACAAAGTATACTATTTCCTTTAACATTATTTAATCAACTCTGTCTCCTAGCCTTTTGATTTCTTCAGGCTGACTTGTCTGACTTGTGGATGTGCGTGACTTGAATTAACTTATCCTCAAAAGTAATGAAGACTAAGATGTAGGCATTGTGTATGAGTGGGCAATCCAGTGAAAAGAGCTAGTGAGTAACTTTCCAGCAGACCAAGATTGTGTATATACCTTCTGTAAAAATGCTGGTTTTGTGATTGGTGGTTAATTGAAAAATCCCAGTGAGTAAACACTCAGGAATCAAAAAAATGAATTATGATACATCCACATACAGATACAGGAATAATCTGCAGCTGATAAAATTATATTTCTAAGGAATATTAACTGACATGGGAAAGTGTACATACTATTTTGCTAGGTAGAAAGTATTTCTAGAGATGTATCATGTCATTATTTTCCTAATGTGTATGTGTATGTGTATACATACATATATCACAAAATATTACCAGTTGAGTCTCCAAAGACAGACAATTTTGAGTGCATTTTTCTCTCTCGTGCTTCCTTATATTTTCTAGCCTCCCAGCATTAGAATGTGTTGCTTCTGAAATTATATTAATAAAATATAAACATGCAAAATGTATTAAGAGGGTTTTGTACCACCGCAGAGAAAGTCATGCTAACAAAATATTTTCCTACCAGAAAAAAATTTCCCTAAATCCCCACGATGTATTTTTCTTGTATAAATTTTGGTATCCACTTTTCAGTCTGATGGGGATATTCTTTTGAGGGCTGTCAGATCTAAGCTAAAGAAAATAATTACTGACATCTATAGAGTACACCCTATATGCTGGACCCTGTTCTAAGTATTTCTCATGCTTTAACTCATGTAATACTCGCAATACCCTATGGGGTAGTAAAGACTGGTTATCTATTTTACAGATAGAGAAATTGGGACACAGAGAATGGAAATGGAAATGCAGTGGAGTCAGACTCCAGAGTTCTCACTCACAAAAACTATTCCCTCTCTCCTATCTTGTGAGGAAGGACATTTTAGGTATTGCTTCATCTAAAAAGAAACGGCTCTTCAGAGAGGTAAGCAGAACTGGGAATGCAGAGCCCAGGTAAGCACGAGAGGGCTTTGACCTTCTTCTCTTTGTCTATTCATGGAGAAATTCACCTTGGGCTTTTGGTACAGTATCTAACATATAGAAGCAAGAATGGAGAGACTCCAGCAAGCTCTTTGCCTTATAAGTTCCCTTTCATAAGGGGTAGAATACAATTTAAATGAACTAACTGATATTTCAGGGTATGATTGTCTATAAAATATGGGTTGTGCACTAAAATGAAGAGGACTTTGCTTTCATAAGATTAAGAATGACTGAGTTAGATAAAGTTAGACAAGTCTGTCGCAGGACTTCTCAGAGACTTCATTATGCTTACACACATTTTAGTCTCTATGGAGTGAATATGGTACATAGTGTTTCTCAACTTCTTTCAACCACAAAACACCTCTCTCATGGAGTATCTTCTAATAGCTCCCCAAGTTATTGTTCCATGGAACAAAGTTTGGAAACATTAGTCTCAAATAATAACACTCTCTATATTATTTCCATTCCCCCCAGCCTTCAGTGATTATTTTTAACATCCAAGCCTTACTTCAGGTGTCCTCTGAAAACATAAGAAAATGATTTGTAACTTTGTTTGGACATATTTATTAGAGGAAGCATTGCTAAATTTGGCCTGTTACAAAGCAAAACCTAATTCATACAGTGTTCTTGGTATGGTGTGGACTTGGAGACTCTTCTGATGACCTAAGGCCACTTGAGCTATTAATATTTTGGCAAAGCCTCTGAGTGTCAGCCAAATTCCACATCCTGGCCCAGAGAAACCACTTCACATCCCCTATGGAAATATTGCCTAGTCCCTCCCAACAGTGGTCCCTGTAGGTTTGCTGGCTCTCAATTCTCAGTCCCTTCCACATTCTTTCACAGGGACTATAGGGGATTTATGGGTTCCTTCTCTGGTGCGTAAAAGAAAAGGGAGTATCAGGATACCATCACCTATTCTTTCTCACTATATATCTGCCACAATTTTATTCTTACTTGGTGGCAGTTTCTCCATGTTGCCACATGGAAACTAAGTAAGGCTCCCTCCTCCCAAAGTTCCAAGTAGGATGTGGACTTAAATGAAGACCACCTAAATGAGATTGAGAAGAAGCTACTCAGAGCTTGTGATAGCTAGGGAGTCAGCCACTAGCACTTGCATTTGGCAAACACAGCAAGACAGGTAGGGGGGTAGGAAAGCTTTATGGTGGAAAAAAGGGAAGACTTCAGATTACCCTGATTGGCATGGGGAAACTGTAGGTAGGCTAACTAGAAGTGGAACATCCCATGAGATTGGTTTGGGAATCATATTTGGCTTTCCATAATTAGTTCTTAGTTGAAAACAGCGGCAAAAAGTAGAGAAGTTGGCAGTCATTAATCAAGTGCAAGTTGTTCCAGGCAGATTGCTGCAGAAGTTGTGGTTTGGCTACTTGGATAGTTCCTGTAGAGGTTGTAGATCAGAGTTCTATCATCATATATGATATGGCCATTGTTCGTTTGTAAACTCAGTGTCTTGATTTCCCTCCTGATTATTCTTTCACTTGTAAGAACCTGAAAAATTCAGAAAAGGCTAGAGATTCAGATGTTCACTGCTCAGAGATTATTCAGTTGTCTCCATGGTCAACTGTATTGCAAGATCTTTGTGGGCATCTTATTGTTGTATCATCATGGCAATTATCTTGATGAGAGAGCAGCTACAGAGTAGCATTTTAGAATCTGGATAGACTACCACAGATTAGTATCATGTTCACTGTGACAAAAACAAGAACAATTAGGAGTCCCTGTAAGACACTTTGAAACCAGAAATCCAAATTGCCCAACCTAGACCAAGTAAGCAAATCCCAAGTCTAAATTCAGGGTCTTCCGGTTACCATATCAGAGGGGGATAAATGTATCCCTTGGGAAGTAGGCCGTATGGCCATAAACTTCTATAGTTTTATCTTTTTTGTGTGTTTATATGATGGAATTATGGTTCAATCTGTTTTTACTGAGAAATGTTTTAGATACGGCATTTGGGAGTCTGCTCTGGTTTTAGGGCCTTTTTTGACCAACACATTTATTATGGAAAGAGGGATTCTGTAGATCCCTTTCTTGGTCAATTCAATTAGCTATTGTCATTCAGGATTTAGTATCTAGCTAAGGGTTTGACCAACAAATACACAAATTGATATAGTTCAGCTGTTCAACTCTGACACATATGCACCCAAAGGAAGTCTAAATCCTTCTATGAATAATCCTTGTCCTTGTCTGTGCTTAAGGAAATCCTGAAATATAGCTCTTAGTTCAGCTTGTATCTGAGGTTTAAATTATGCCGTCACTTACACACCTGGCTCAGGGAGGGAATGGATCTTTAGAGGCAAATTGCATTTTGGGTTCTTGAAAGGGGGAAGAAGAAGGGAAAGTTGAAATGAGGGTAAAAGGAGAGAGATCAGAAAGATAAGAAGGAAGAGGGAGAGCTAGATATAGGGAGGCAACTGGAGGACAAGGAGGGAGAGGATTTACCAGGGAAATGAGTCTATTGATAGTTTTTTTATTGCTTACATTTGTAATGTTGTTTATTACTTTTGGCCAAAGTATGCTTTAGTAAAACAATTTTTAAATCAGAATTTCATTTAGAAGCCTCTACATACCAATCAAAAAGTGTTATCCACTGAGCCTGATAAATACTATTCTCTTTCTTTTCTAAGGCATTTCTCAAATAAACAATTTTCTTCAAGTCAAATGTCCCTGAGAGTGGCCATTCAAGGTCCAAATTATCATTGGTGAAGTTATACCACTTAGAGAAAGAAATAAAAGCATTATACACAGCAAGAGTTTCTTCTGAAGGAATAGAGGATTTAGACTTAGATGACTCACAAGAGCAGGCAACAGTCCGTTGAAAGCGATGCGTATGTGCTTTGTCTCTGAGACTCCCACCTGTTGCTTGGCTGCCTCTGAACACAGACCTGATGGTCGGCACTTATACGCAGGCAGAAAATCAAAGAGAATATGCACCAAGGAGAACATTCTGTCTGGATCAAAGCTAGGCTCTCAGAACAACAACAAGAAAAATGATGGAAGGAGAACCTCATCCAGTTTTATTGGTGACTTGGCAAAATATGTCCACATGGGGTCTGGTTTGGTGAGAACTACAAGCTCATTGGTCTGTGAAACTGGCTCTAACAATAGGCTTGTAGGGTCTATGCCGATGTTCTACCTTGTGATTCTCCTTTATATGACAGACAACACTTTTAGGAAACCCTACATAAAGCAGAAGCACCAAAGAGAGTAAAAAGGGATAAAAAAAGAACTCCATCCTCTATGTTGCTGAATTCCTCAGCTATTTATTCTCAGTTTGGTGACTGGTTTTTATTATTAGTTCCCATTTATCTGACATCCTCGGTGGAATCAGGCCATTCTTTTTCATCACTGTGTTTTGAAAGTTCCCAGCTCAATTGTTGGTCCAGTATCAGCGTGTCTAGCAGCCCTGTCCTAATGGGAAATGAAGGGGAGCTGGATGTTTACAGTGGGCTTTTCACAGGATGCCCTAATGCCTAGTTATCCAACTTGTGACCAGAGGTCCCTCACATGGAGAACTTGTTAATACTGGCAAACGCCCTTGTGGCTCCTGTCTGACCCAGTTTATGCCCACCTGACCATTGCTCTGGCATTGGGAACCCAACCTTGTGATCTTTGGCATTCCAGAAAAATTCTAAGTAGGACAGCCCCTAGTTCTTCAGATGGAAGGTAACAAATTCCATACACCGCCACAACAGGAAACAAGTTCAAAGTTTTTTTTTTTTACTTACAGATCCTGGGCAGGGTGGGTACAATGAGTTGGGAGGGTAGTCCTCTCTCTGTACCTAGGGTCACATGAGGCAGGTATGAAGAGTCACGCAAAGAGAGAGAGAGAGAGAGAGAGAGAGAGAGAATGTAGCAACTATTAGCATGTATAAGGGAACAGGGTGTGTGGGTTACTTTGAGTTTGCAGTTAAATGCCTGAAAGTTCTCTTTAAAGGAAGCTGCAGGAAAGTGGAAGTCCAGTCTGCTAGGTGGTAGAGATGCCTCTATGGTCTTATCTCTGGCCATTGGCTTGAGCCATTTGGGTGTGGCATAGAACTGGAAACTGTCTTGGGTGACTGCGCCCTGCTTCTGACATGAGAAAGTAAAACTTATATGCAAAGTAGATGATAAGGAAAATAAAATTATGAGAATTAACCATACCCTAGGACGCAGATGACAGAAAAATCTTCAGATTTCTCTGGAGGTTGCTGGCACAGGAAGCTGGTGGTGGGCATCCTAAGTGATTGATTAGTGTAGCATGTTTGGCATTCTCTGTTTGGTCCTGAATTGGAAGAGGGGGACAAAAAATAGGGAAGCTGGTAGTCATTGACCATTCCGGGCTTAGTGCTCCAGGAGTTGTGGGTCAGACTTCTTGTGTCATAGGTGGTCTGACCATTATCATTTGTATATTCAGTCTCTCAGGGTCTCAATGCTACTAACCCACTCTGTTTTCAGTGGTTGCCTCAAATGCTATGTTGTTTCCATTTTCTCACTAGCCTTCCACATTTCCTGTTTAAATCCCCTGGGATACAAGAGCGCGTCAGTGGATCCTTGGAAGAAGCAAATAATGTCTTTTTCTCCTCACATTCCTTCCAAATTATTCTATTGCTCTCCTGAATGAACGACTACTTCTCTCTTTTCTTCCTGTGTAATAGAAGCTTCCTCCACATTATATCCATTTCTTCCTTACTCTTGGATTACTATGTTCCAGATAAGATCCACTTTTTTTTTTCTCGTACTGTCATAATCCTGTTGGCTCTCTCTTAATGGTGGCGGTTGTAGTGGTAAAGGAGGGGTTACCAAGAGGAGAAATATCACTAATGAGCTGGAGTATCATTGCAACCACCATAGAAATTCTTTACCTCTCAAAGAAATTTTAAAATACATACAAATTCAGGTCATCTGATTAAACAAAAAAAGTGAATATTCGGTGTGTATGAAAGTCTCTGAATGTGTTTGAATTGTAAATGTTTGTGGATGAGCATTTTCTCTGATGTCTTCATTTGTTCAATAAATATTTGTTGGGCACTTCCTGTGTGCTAGCTTCTGTCCAGGGCACTTGGAGATATCAGTGAGCAACATAAAGACCCCTGCCCTCATGCAACTTACATTCTAGTGAGGAAGACACACAACAAATAGTAAACAGAGTAAGAAAGTTTAGTGTGTGGTAAGTGCAATGGAATAAGGAAAATGCAGAGCAAGGAGTGGAGGATCAGGAGTGGGGGGGTTGGGGACAGGTTCATCTGACTTTTTTTCAGGTAATGCCTGACTTTGCCTCTTCTATAGCAGATTTACTGCTAATACTCAGTGAATAAGATCATGACAATTAAACTCTCTCGTGGCATTTGAGGATTGTTATGAAAAACAGGCACACTCACACGCAAGGCCCTGGTTGAATTTCTGGGCATTCCTGTTAATTTTATTAATCTTCAGCACAGCTGTAGGTGAGTCAGCTGCCACAGATCTTAACCAGTTCAGGATTCAGAGAAGCATTGTAATTTTATTTGGTTATAGAGGTTATTAACCAAGCCTGGGCTTTGTTGTAAGAACCTGATTTACAATCAGAAAAATTGTAAGAAGAGAGAGTCACAAATCAAGATTCTGCAAGTCAGTAATCATGTTTCCTTCTGTAAAATAATATTTTTATTATCAGAATCTCTCAGCAGCATCAGGGACCCTTATTGGATACCCTAGTCAGTGAATGACAAGATTCTACTATATTTCTGCATTGTCGTTCCAAGATAGAATCAACTTTACTAAAGAAAGCAGCAAAGATTTTAAAAAGCCATTATTTAGCAGGGAAGGAATAGTTGTATAATAAAATATTAATTGTTCTAAAAAAAAACTCAGAGAAAACTACCATACTTACCAGAAAAAACACTTTCCCTCAACATTTCTATTTTTATTTCTATTTAGTCCAGAATGATCTGCTTTATCATCTCAAGATAGACATATGATCATATCTTTTATTTTTAAAATGAATTACTGCTGAAGAGCAGAAAATTCAGAGTTTACTGTTTGAAGCTTAGTCCAATGGTGTGCATCTTGTTTTTTCACACAGCAAGCAGAATGCATTGAACTATGTTTCCTATTCATCTGCTGCTTCATGGTGGGACTGTTGAAGACTGGTCTTGTGTGGTTTGGATAGCCGCTGCTGGTCCGGATCACAGTGGATCCCTGTGTTGAGGGCCAAGGTTGCAGCTCGGTTTGATCACATTCCCATGCTTAAGCACAGTTCCTTGGAGACTTCCAGCCACACTCTCGGGTTCTGGGCTCCCTCTCTTTCTTCCTACTCCAGTTGAAAACACCTCAGTCCTCATGTGGAGCCTATTCATAAGCTTAGCCTCCTCATTTCTCAAAGTAACTTTATTTCAGTGATCTCCTTGCCCTTCTCTGCACTAGACCTTTGTTGGGTCAGGGTCACTCTGTCCAGTTGTGTAGTCACTTGCTGCATACAGGTGTCCGGCTAGGAGGACAAATGGAGGCTGAAATTCAACTCATCCTCCACTTGCCGACCGCATGCCCCTGAGATAAGCCCACCACCTTCTAATACATCCAGCCAGTGGGTAAGATGGCCCTCATTCATAGAGAAGTGCTAGTAGGAACTCTAAGTGGGGTCATTCTGCTCTTCGCCAACTGGTCTTCATAACTTTAAATTTCAGGGAACAAGATTAGGGCATCCACCCACTCTTCATATAAGTTGAACCATCTCCTCTTTAGAGACCAGCTTTCAAATCTGGTAGAGATGGCCTCCATCTGATTAAAAAGATTTTGTTTCACAAGAATTCCTCTTGCCATTTTTACCCCAAGACTCAAGAGCCAAATACAGTGAGTGCCTACTCACCTTGCTTTTTATATAACTAATGTTCCCTTAAGGTATCTGCCCAGATCCCTTTCATCAGGTAGGCACCCCCAACCCCAGGTGCTGTGAGTGTTGGTTGCTAATGATGCTCAGTGGCCCCTTTCTTTGGAGAGTTATCTTCTAGGGGAACAGGAGCTACTTCATTCAGGAGGATCTCATCCTGACCACTCCAAATGAAGACAATGCTACTAGCCCACTCTGGCATAAGGATGCTAAGGGCTGGTCTCACTTGCTTGAAGATGCAATTAGTTCTATGGTGAAATTTATACTCCAGAGAAATAACTCCATGGTATCATCCAGGGCTAGTTTCCAGTGAGACCACATTCTTGCTCACTCAGATCCTTCCCCTGCCTCATCCTGTTCCCACCATTCCCATTCTCCTGAGAGCATCTACTCAATAAATCCTGTGCAAATGAATCTCTCTCTCAGGCTCTGCTTCTCAGCACCTGACCTAGAATAACAAGTAAAGAAGTCTCCTCACAGCTCTCAGAGAAAAATCTAATCTACTTAGGGATAGCTTTCTTTCTCTGTTCCTCCTGAGAAACACCATTTTCTTTCTTTCTTTTTTTTAACTTTTATTTTAGGTTCAGGGGTGCATGTGCAGGTTTGTTACATAGCTAAATTGCATATCGTGTGGGTTTGGTGTATAGATTGTTTCATCACCCAGGTAATCAGCATACTACCTGATAGGTAGTCTTTTGATCCTCAGTGTCCTGCCACCCTCCCCACCCTCAAGTATGCCAGGTGACTGTTGTTCCCTTATTTATGCCCATGTGTTCTCAATGTTTAACTCCCACTTATAAGTGAGAACATGTAGTATTTGGTTTTCTGTTCCTGCATTAGTTCATTCAAGATGATGGCCTCCAGCTCCATCTATGTTGCTGCAAATAACATGATCTCATTCTGTTTCATGGCTGTGTAGTATTCCATGGTGCATATATACCACATTTTCTTTATCTTTCTACTGTTAATGGGCATTGAGGTTGATTCCATGACTTTGCTATAGTGACTAGTGCTGCAATGAACATATGTGTGCATGTGTCTTTATGGTAGAATGATTTATATTTGTTTGGGTATATACCCAATAGTAGGATTCCTGAGTCAAATGATATTTCTGTTTTAAGTTCTTTGAGAAATCACCACACTGCTTTTCACCGGCTGAACTAATTTACATTCCTGCCATCAGTGTATAAACATTCCCCTTTCTCTGCAACCTCATCAGCATCTGTTGTTTGTTGACTTTTTAATAATAGGCATTCTCACTGGTATGAGATGGTATCTCATTGCAGTTTTGATTTGCATTTCTCTAATGATTAGTGATATCGAGCATTTTTTTTTTTTTTTGAGATGGAGTCTTGCTCTGTCACCCAGGCTGGAGTGCAGTGGTGCAATCTCGGCTCACTGCAACCTCCACCTCCCGGGTTCAAGCAATTCCCTTTTCTCAGCTGCCCAAGTAGTGGGATTATGGGCACTCACCACAATGCCCGGCTACTTTTTGTATTTTTTGAGAGATGGGGCTTCACCATGTTGGCCAGGCTGGTCTTGAACTTTTGACCTCAAGTGATCTGCCTGCCTCAGCCTCCCAAAGTGCTGGGATTACAGGCGTAAGTCACCACGCCCAGCCTGAGCATTCTTTACATGTTTGTTGGTCATGTGTGTGTCTTCTTTTGAAAAGTGTCTGTTCATGTACTTCGCCCACTTTTTAACTGGGTTATATCCTTTCTGTTTGTCAATTTTCTTAAGTTCCCTATAGATTCTGGATATTAAACCTTTGTCAGTTGTGCAGTTTGCAAATATTTTCTACATTCTGTAGGTTGTCTGTTTACACTGTTTATAGACACACTATTTTCTTAAGAAAAGAAAGAATGCCATGCCTTGCTAAGTGTTTTGTTTTGTTCCACATAGATATATATGTACATATAGGCATATACATGTAACAAAGCAAAATACTTTGTTTTGCAAGGGAACAAGTAGTTTTTATACATATAAGTACTATCATATATGCTATTTTATAATTAATCTCTCAACTCCCACCTCAAACCTGGCCAACTTACTTTAGACTGTGGTCAACTTTCCACATATTAGTATGTATAGATTCACCTTTCTTTTCTTTTCTTTTCTTTTTTTTTTGAGATGGAGTCTTGCTCTGTCGCCCAGGCTGGAGTGCAGTGGCCGGATCTCAGCTCACTGCAAGCTCCGCCTCCCAGGTTCACGTCATTCTCCTGCCTCAGCCTCCTGAGTAGCTAGGACTACAGGCGCCCGCCACCACGCCCAGCTAGTTTTTTGTATTTTTTAGTAGAGACGGGGTTTCACCGTGTTAGCCAGGATGGTCTCGATTTCCTGACCTCATGATCCGCCCGTCTCGGCCTCCCAAAGTGCTGGGATTACAGGCTTGAGCCACTGCGCCCGGCCAGATTCACCTTTCTAATAACTGTATGGAATTCCTTATTTTAAGCTGTTGCCAATTCAGATTTGAAAGTGTTTGCATTTTTCAGTATTATAATTTATGTAGAAAAGGTCATGTACAAACCTTTTTGTACCTTGTGCTAGTATTTTGGTAGCACAGAGTTCTAGAAATACAATATATGGCTCAAACAGTTTGTATGTCTTAGACTAAGTTGACCTCCAAAAATCTCCCACCAATAGAATTTGAGAATACTTATTTCCCCGTATTTTTACCAGTGTAAATATTTTCAATCTTTTTTTCCTTTTAAAATTATAATTAACAAAATGTGTTTTAATTTTCACTTTGTGCATTACTGGCAAGGTTGAGCATCTTTTCTAAGTTTGTGGATTACCTGTGCTTTACCTCTGTGTGTGGACTAGTCACATCCTTTGCTCATTTTTTACTGGCTGTTTGGTCAAGCTGATATATCTTAAGCCGTTCCAATTCTCAGAGTATATATGACATCCCTCCCTGACTTCTAGTGCTGCTCCTCATTTACTCTTACTTTTATCCTTTTATTATGTGACAAGGATTTAGGGAGGAAAGTATAGTTGGCACTGTTGGTGCCATTCCAGATGCCCTTTCCTGGGCTTGTGCCCCTTTCCCAGTTGGTGTAAGTGTTGGCACCTAATAGCTCACGACTACCTCTTTCAGATAATTGCTTTCAGCTAAACAGAAGCCACCTTGCATGGGAGAATGTGCTCCAACCAGGGGCAGCAGGTAGATCATGACTGATTTACCAGGATTACAAAGGCCACCCCTTTGCCTCGAAGGGGGTAACTGTGTGGTATAATTCATCCTTTGAAGCTCCCCATGGGCTCAGGCTGAAACGGACCCCTTTTCAGACCACTTCCCCTTTATGCTTGCCTCCCTTCCTTTTTCCCTTGAGCACCTACTCAATAATTCACATGTCCCCAGATTCCTGTCTCAGACTCTGTTCCTGAAGAACCTAACCTAAAACAGGCAGTGATATAAATGCATGAGCTCAGAGAAACATCTGATATAAACATCAGTAACCATTTCTTTTTGTGTGGACAATACAAAGTGGTGTACTTGTATGACAAAATGGAATGTTTTAGTCAGTGCTGACTTAATTATCTAGCCTCATTAAAAAACAGAAATAGATTTGTGTGTATAAAAGCCATGACAGGATGTCATGTTGAGATTATATAAGGCTCAAATCTGCCTAATATTTGCAGGATGGTAGAGAAAGGATCATTCTATATTCAGAGATCTTATCTAGGCTTTATATAGTAGTCAGGAGGGCAGCCTGCCCAGGAGGACATCAGAAACCACAGATCTGCTGTGTACTCTGCATTCTGGAACTTTTCTGTATCTTGAGGACAAAAAATTTTACAGATTGCATATCCAGTCTTTATTATAGTTGTCACAATATTCCTGGATATTTTTGTGCATGACGTGCTTTCTGCATGTGTAATTGATATGAGGCCAGGGTGGGAATTACCTTCTTTCACAAATATCAATTGAAAACCTTGCTCACTATAAAGAAGTTTCAAACTATAGACTTGAATACAGTATTATAAGATGTACAATATACCATATTATTATGGTCCTGGATGTACCTCTTCCAATTGCAAGTGGAGAAATGTATTGATTTTTAATTCACCTTTAAAAACTTTTTAAAATTATGAAATACTTAAAGATTCACAGGAAGTTACACAAAAATGTACAGGAAGCTCCCATGCAAACTTTTACCCAACCTCCTCTAATGTTAACATCTTGCATAACCATAATATAATATCAAAACAAGGAAATTAACATTGGTAAAAGCCACAGAGCTTATTCAGATTTCAACAGTTACATATGCTTCCACTAGTATGTGCACATATATAGTTCTACACAATTTTATCACATATGTGGCTTCATGTACCTACAACCACAATCAAGAGACGGAACTGTACTGTTACCACAGGACCCCTCAGTCTACTCTTTTATAGCCATACCTGCTTCCTGTTCCACCCACCCCATCCCCAACACCTGGTAACCACTAGTCTGCTCTCCATCTCTATAAGGTCATTATTTCAAGAATGTTATACAAATGGAACCAGATAGCATATAGGCTTCTTAGATTGCTTTTTGAGAACACAGCAAAATGCCCTTAAGATCCATCCAAGTTGTTGCATTATCAATAGTTTGTCTTATATGTGAGTAGTATTCCACAGTATGGAGATTCCTCAGTTTGTTTAACTATTTACTTTTGTATAGTTTCTAGTTTTTCTGTTATGAATAAAGCTGCTAGGAACATTCTTGTACAAACTTCTGCATGAATGGAAGTTTTCATTTCTCTAGGATAAATGTCCAAGGGTTCAATTGCTGGATTGTATGGTTAGTCTGATCTTAGTTTTAAAAGAAATGGTCAAACTATTTGCTGGAGTGGTTGAATCATTTTACATTCCCACCAGCAATGCATAAATGACACAATTTCTCTGCCTCCTTGCCAACATTTGGTGTTGTCACTATTTCTTTTACACATTTCGATAGGTGGGTGGTATAGATATCTCATTATAGCTCTAGTTTGCATTTACCTAATGGCTAATGATAGTGAACATCTTTTCATGTGCTTATTTCCCAGCAATAAGTATATACTATCTGGTGAAATATCTCTTCATTTTTTTCCTCTATTTTCTAATTGGATTGATTGGGTGGAGTATCTCTTCATTTTTCTCCCATTTTCTAATTGGTTTATTTGTTTCCTGTTGAACGTTAAGACTTCCTGTGTGGAATGCTTGTACGCATTGGGAGTGTAAATTAGTTCAACTATTGTGAAAGACAGTGCAGTGATTCCTGAAAGAACTAAAAACAGAAATACTATTCAACCCAGCAATTTCCATTACTGGGTGCATACCCCAGGGGATATAAACTGTTCTATCATAAAGACACATGCACGCATGTTCATTGCAACACTATTCACAATAGCCAAAACATGGAATCAACCTAAATGTCCATCAATGATAGACTGGATAAAGAATATGTGGTACATATATACTGTGGAATACTACGCAGACATAAAAAAAGAGATTATGTCTTTTGCAGAAACATGGATGGAGCTGGAGGCCATTATCCTTAGCAAACCAATGTAGGAACAGAAAACCAAGTACTGCATGTTCTCACTTATAAGTGGGAGCTAAATGATGGGAAAACATGGACACATAGAGGGGGACCACACACACTGGGGCCTATTGGAGGGTAGAGAGGTGAGGAAGAAAAGGATCAGAAAAAATAACTAATAGGTACTAGGTTTAATGGGTGATGAAGTAATCTGTATAACAAACCCCCATGACACAAGTTTATCTATATAACAAACATGTACCCCTGAGCTTAAAAGTTAAAAAAGGAGTTCTTTGTGTATTCGAAATACAAGTCCTTTGTCAGTTACATGATATGAAAATATTTTCTTCCAGAATGTAATTTGTCTTTTTGTCGTCTTAATTGAGTCTTTCACAAAACAAACATTTTAAATTATGATGAGGTCCAGCTTATAAATTTTTCTTTTCACTTACTTTTTAGTCAACAAATAATTATTGAATATCAACAGTTTATTAAGATATTGTTCCAGGCACCCTGTAGAGATCACAGATGTGACATAGCTTTAACTTCAAGGTACTTAGAATCTAGTAGAGGAGTACTACACAGCAAGTGCTAAGTGACATGGAAGAGGTCGAGATACATTTTTGGCTGATAAGGAAGTAGTGAGTGAAAGTTTTATTTCACCACTTATATGCCAGAAATGTCACAAAATAGCGTAGAATGTTCATTTATAAACTCATTTTTCAGGTTGGAAATGATAGTTTCTAAATAAGTAACATATAATAAATCTCATGTACAAAATGATTCCACATACATTGTATCAATTAATAACAATCTTACAGGGTGGTGGAGAGGATTACGATATATTTTATATGTGAAAAAATCTTGGATTCAGCCAAGTTAAGCAACTTGCCCAAGGTCATGCAGCCAGGAAGTGGTGAGTTCAGACTGGCACCTCAGTCTTGTGATTAATGCTCTTTTAATTCTACCCAGAATCCTCCTGAGACATGTCCTTTTCTTGCTAGTATAAACTCATCAATCTTCTGGCTAAGAAATGAACTGTCTGATTCGCATTTTAAAAGAAGACGTGGTACAGTTCCTTGTGCACACAAATGTCAAAGAGCTCTTATTGATAAAGGAAGAATCCATTAAAACTCTTACGGTGGTCAAGATCTTGCAGAAAATGGAAAAACAAGCGCTGCCTATGAGTCATGAGGTGATGCTATGGCTGGATTCAACGACATTTTGCTGGATGACTGCTCAGGATGGGGGAATTGAGAACATAGCGTTTTAGGTATTTTGTGCCAGGCACACTGTTATCCAAAATCATCTTCAGATGCCAAACCTTTCACGGGGAACATTAAAAAGCAGTCAGTATTAGCGCTAGTGAGGAAGGAAAGGTGGGCCTGTTTCTAACCCAAAGGACTACCTACCAGTAGGAAACGGGCTCGTTTTCGTTCCTCTGTCTCTGGGCTTCCATCTGTACTTTCTTCCTGCCTTATTTGTGACCTTGCTCAAATCACTTAACTATTCTGTATTTATTTGTCTTTCTTTTAAAGTGTTTATAACTCAGGTAAGATGTTAGGACTTTGATTCTGAGAGTCTGTAAAGAAGTGGATTGACTAATTGAGTCAGCTTTGCAAACATCTGCATAATGCCAAATAAACTTTGAACCCAGCACCCAGTCATGTCATGATGCAGCCCCTGTGGGACCCATGTGGAAAGTAACCCTTTGACATTCTGCATTCAAACATTTATCCTGTTGGCCTGGCATCCAGCTGAAAAAGCTGAAATCTTCACTGGATCTGGACATAAATGAATTCCAGCGTTTATATGTGGCTTACTATGTACCACTCGGGAGGCACGTGTAGGAAAGTATGTGAGCTGTGGTAAACTTTTCAGCTGATTTACTCCAACCACTGTGTCCATCTTACTGTCTTTGCTACTCACAAACATAGCACTCCAGTCTTTATACTTCTCAAGGGCTGGACTTAATGTTGGAGCAAGACAAATAAGTTTTCCTGGGCAACTTAATGTGCACTGTGGAAGGGAAGACTTGCCTCACTCTTAGGTGTTGGTCACTGAGTAGAAGATAATTCTGGAGCTGTCAGATGCCACTACATTAAGTAAGTCAGCTTAATAATAAAACCCAAGGGGGAAAGCAGAGAGGAGTAGTGGAGAAGAGAGACAGCAGACAAACTAGAGAGAGGCTGAGACTGTAGTTCTACTTCTACTGACATCACCTGAATCCCTGAATCTAAAGGTGCCTGACATGAGACCTGCATCTGGACTTTGCATTTAAGTGGGCCTACGTATTTCTTTTCATGTCTAAGCCTTTTAGAGTTGGATTTCTGCCACTTATAACTAAGAGTTCTTGAGACCTCTTAAATAAGTTATAATAAATCCTATTCAGTAGAATATCATATAGCTGGAAGAAAAGAAGGAAGGAAGGAGGGAGGGAAGGAGGGAAGGAGAAAGGAAGGAAGAGAGGAAGGCAGAAGAAGAGAGGGAGGGAGGGGGGGGGGGGGGGGGGGGGGGGGGAAGGGGGGGAGGAAGGAAGAAGGGGAAACTCCTTGTAATGATAGGGAATGATTACGTGATACATTGTCGAGGGGAAAGGCCAATCGACTTGTTATTATAATTTGCACTTATTGATTGCAACAATTCAGAACAATGAACATCATTTAACATAAGTTTATTTTGACTGTCCAGATGGATTATCAACTCCTGAACATTCTTATCCTATTATTTTTTTCGCCCCCCCATAGTAATCAACAGGCTCACAGTACTGTTTTTTATTGGACACTGCTCCCTGAGGTAAAATCATGTTGAAAATCTAGTTTCAAACAAATGTTTTTATGAAATGTTTCACTGGCAGGACTTGGTTTCACAATCAAAGAATCTATTGGTCTGACAAAAATAAACTAAAAAAATGGGCAAATGATATGAACATAGAGTTTAAAAGGAAATACAAGTGTCTCATAAACATATGTAAAAATGTTCTATCTCACTTTTAATAAGATAAATGCAAGTCAAGCTACCGAGACCATTTTATATAATTGGCAAAGATCTGCAAGTTGGATAACATACTGTGTGAAGGGATATGTCAGTGTATCAGAAAAGTATCAGTCAGGTACAACTAGAAAAACAGAAACCACTTGGAATATTTAAAATGGGGGGAATTTAAAACATACAATTGGTTACACAGAGGATGTGAGAGGCTGAAAGACTCCCAGGAAACGGTGAAACTACTGGAGATTAGCAACAGTAGGACATCCTGTTACCTCCAGGCCAAAGGGACAAGAGGGGGAGGTGTTGCCGGCACCCAGGGAGCTGAGCCCATACTGAGCCTGTCCTACTGGACTTGGGACCACCCGGGAGGAGTAGCTGCTGCCCTAGACACCTTTCTATTCCCACCACCCAGGCTGAAAGGGAAGAATGGGAAACACCCTGGCTTCTCCTTTTCTCCCTCCTATTCTCCTACTGTTGAGTCCTATCGGCCAGTTGATAGGGGAGTCTGGGAAATGAAGCCCCCCATGAAGCAGAGTCAGAAGGTCTGGGAATGGATATGAGAGCTAACAGGCTCAGAACCATCAGAGGACTGGGTGTGTGAAATATGCAATCACATATCTTGTGTGAGATCATGAGTTTATATCTCTATGAAGGGCATTTGACATTATCCAAATTATAAATGCACATCATCTTTGACCCCACGATCCAGTTGTACATATTTATTCTTCATATGTACTCCCACACATACGCAGTTACATAAGAACAAAGTTATTTACTGCATAATTGTTATTAACAGTGATAGATTGGAGACCATTTAAATGCCCATAATTGGTGGCCCTTACATAAATTTTGGTATATACTATTCAATGGAATATCATACACTTGTAAAATAACAAGAAAAAGTTTTTGGTAATAATATGGAATGACTCCATGATAATATCTTGTTAAGGGAAAAGATCAAAATGTAAAACAATGTGCAAGTTCGTACAACAAAAATAAAAATAAGAGCATTAGACAAATATGTTTGTATGTATGTCAATTTCCTTGAGGAGGGTACACACTGGTTGCCCCCAGGAAGCGGAATTGAGAGACAAGGGTGGGAGGGAGTCTTGTTAACTGTGTTCCATTTGTAGTTTTAGAATTTTGTGAGACGTGAATGCTAATCAAGCATAGCTAAATAAAATTTAAATGTAATGTAAACAAAAGGGAAACAAAAGAACTTCCTTCCACTTTACCAGTTTGTAGACATTAAAATCCCTTTAAGGGAGGGAATAGAATCTTTAAAGAAATTAACCCCTTTACCTTCTGAGTTCCTTTCTGAAAGGTTTTTTTCCCCTCCCCCCCTGCTGTGGACTGATCAGCAAACAAGCCATTTATTTCTATTGTGCAAATTTACACGGAGGGAACATCCTCAACCCATCGGCTTGAGAGGATTTCCAGGGATTTAGAAATCGCCAGTGTAACTCCACAAAAGCTTCAAATGCTTTATTTTCATGGAGCGACTTCCACCCTGCAGCTAAAATTGACAATGTGTTTTCACAGCCGAGTTGTTGGGGCTGAGGCAGTCGGTCTAAGGAAGATTCCTGGCTTGATGGATGCAAACGCGCAATGAAGTCCTGGCCTGGAGTGGAACCTTTCAACTCTCAGCTATTCTTCCAGGACCGGGAACTCCTGGCACGAGCCCAAAAGCGTTCCTCACTTGCAGCAGTCTTTGGGCGTCTTTCTGACAGAGCGGGCTCACTAACCCGGCGGTTCAGCAGCTGTGGGGGGTCTGGGAGACTGGGACGCGCCTTAGCCTGGACAGCTCCCTGAGCGCGAACCCCTTTGATGTGTGTTGAATGAATGAGCGTCGCTAGCGTAGTAAATTTATGGCAGAATTAAAGCAATCCACACAGGGGTCACTACGGCGACTTTAATTACCCAGGGACTGTGAAGTGGGGAAGAGCTGTCTTTGGAGGAGCGCCACACCACGTCTTAGAATCAGGCAGGCCCCGGATTCTGGTGACCCAGAACTCTACGGTCACTGAGGGTCCAGGACTCAGAGGCAGGGGAAAGGAAAAGCCTGACTTCGAATCGGGGAAGGACCTGGAGTTGCACCTGGGGGCTCCGGAACCGCGGCCCCAATACTGCACTGCGCCGCAGGGAAGAGCCCCGGGAGGGGCGCGGGTCCCCGCCCCGGGCGCGCGCAGCCCTGCCCCGCCTCCTCCCGGTGCGCCCCGCCCATCCCGGCGCGTGCCGCCCGCGCGCCCAGGGTGCTCTGGAGGAACCGGCCCGGCGGGCACCCCTGGCCCCGGCGCAGGCGCGATCGCGGGCCGCCCCTCCCGCCGGGTGCCCTGCACGCGCCCCCGCCCCGCCTCCGCACGCTCCCCCGCTCCGGGCGCCTCTGATTGGCTGTCGGCCTGGCCAGCAGGTGTCGGCCGCGGCTGCGGCCAGGCTGGCCCTAGCAGCCTGCGGCGCCGGCGCCTCCCTCGCAGCCGCTGCTGCCAACGCCGCCGCCGCGCTCCCGCCTCCTGTGGGTTCCCGGGCTCCCGCTGCGGCTGCAGTTCTGGCAGCCGAGCCCCCGCGGTGCTGCAGCCCAGCTTTAGCGCGCAGACCGACCCGCGCCCCTTCCTCGCCGCCGGCAGCCTCTAATACACGCGCCGCGCTGCGGCAGGTGCCTTGGGCGCACTGAGGCTCGGTGGCCTGAGCCCGGCCGCCATCGATGACCCCGGTCACAGACCTGCTTCAGGCTAGCCAACCCGTGTGAGTACCGTCCGCCTCCCTCTTCTCTCCTCTGGCAGCTTTGCGCCACTCTCCCCTCAACATTGCCGCAACTTCGGGGGTGGGTGTGTGAAGGTGTGGAGGTGTCTCTCACGCTCCCCCGCAACCCGTGCGCGTCCGGAGCCAGGAACCCTAGGCGCGGCCAGTCAGCCTCTGCGGAGGGACGAAGGGCGGGGGTACTTGAACTTGCTCAGGGATCATCGCGGAGTCACAGTCGCCTCTTTCTCTCGCTGCTGGGGCGGGAGCTCGCCTCTGCGTTTCCCTCGCGTTTTCCGATCCCGGCTGGCCACGTAGCGCTTGGGCTGCGGTTCACCGCGTACCTACTGCGCTGCGGGCGCACAGGCGGGACGCCTCAAACCATCCGGTAAGCGCCCCGCAGCAGCCCAGCTCGGTGGACCTGACTCTTTCAAACTCTTAATTTCTGTAAAACGGGGCTAATCAGGGACTCGTTCAAGGTCACAGCTGGTGCTCAGAGTTAGAACACAGGTGGATTGCGTCTGGCCCTCGCCTGCGGGCTGCCTGGGGAGGGGAGCGCTGTTGGCGGGGCAATCACTTCAATCACTTCAGCTTCATCCAGTATTCCTCCTCATACTCCCTTTCCGCCAGAGCCGCCAGACTTGAAAAGGTAGGGAGCCAATCCCAGGGGGCTCTACATAGATTTGGAGGTAACGGCGGGGAATCTTCCTGATGGAGGCGTGGAGCGGAAAGATTCAGTAGTGGGAACCCCAAGACCTGAGGCTTTTTTGGAGCACTTGCTCCCCTTCTTGTTCCTTAATTTACTGACGTCTTGGCAGGGTAGGGGAATTTGTTCTTAGATCCGCCCTGCTCCTCTTTTCTTTTTCCAAATAAGCACTGTCCCCAAGGATAAGTACGGATCCCAAAACTCTTAAATGCACACACCGGTTTGGGCCTAGGGACTTCCTAAGAGAAGCGAGTACGCTGTGAGCTTGGTTCGCTAACGTTGGCTCCTATCTGCTCCTAGAAAATGCCTTCAGTCTGGCTTCATTTCCATGCTCTCCATCTCCCCGACCATGATCTCGATTTGTTGATTTTCCTGATACTTTCTTAGGGGAGGAAGACTGAGACTGGGGGCTGGCCAGTCTTGGTGTATGTAAATGACGTCGGATGTGATTCTTTTACTCCAGATCCTTTGAGGTGGCTCCAGTGGGGCCGCCTGTGGTGTTGTGGGCGCTTCTCAGAGCTCTGGGCTGGGGAGAGGGTCACCTAGCCTCTCTTGCAACTCAGCCTCCCCCACCACAACTCTGAAACTCAGCCATGAGATCACTACTTAGTTTTGTGATGACTGACCAGCATCTTTGAACCTGAACTTTTTCATTTATAAAATGGAATAATCCCCGCCGCCTTTCAATCTTACCAAGGAACTTGGCGTTCAGAGGATATGATAAATGTGGCAATGCACTGGGGTTTTATTAAAAAGTCGAAGGAAGATGGTTCAAGGCATCCGGGGCTATAGGTGGAAATGGAGGTAATTAAAAATTTTTTACAGCAATATCTGGGACCCTGTTTGCAGATTTAAAAATCTTCTTTTTAGAGAAATTTAGTTTACCAAGACTTTGAACATACTGCTTTCCATCTTCCTGCTCATGTTCCTTTGCCTGGCCATGGGCAGCTGCAGCTCTCCTAATTACCCACCCCTACCTCCATCTGCGAGCTGTCTCTGTGGGCCAAAAGCTGTGTCTGTGGGACTGTTTCTGGAAAGTGGGGGGAGGCTCTGTGTGTGTGTTGTCTCTGAGGAGTCAAAGTGTGACTCTAGAGATGGTGTGTATCTCTTGGTGGTGCAGTGTTCTATGTAGTCTGGGTTTCATCGGCGTGTATGGTGGAAGAAGGGAGAGTTATCTGGCTGCAGAATTTGTTCACTTTTGAGAACATGAAGTGTTAGCCATACTCAGCTCAGTCATTTAAACTAGCAGTAGCATAAATTATGTCCTGTCTCCTTTCTCCCTCCCCAGAGGGATTCCCGATGGCTGAAAAATACCCAGTAGAAAACAAGGCTTCCCCCTGATTTTGCCTTCGAATTATTTTTGTGTATGCACAGACTCTTGTCTGAAAGCCAAGTTAAAGGGAGATGACTGATCAGACCTTGGTGAATTTAACAGTCTATTGAAGTATAATTCCAGAAAATAGTGCAGTTCTGAAGGATACACTCAATGGATTTTCTCAACTGAGCACACCTGTGTAACCAGTGCCCTGATTAAGACCAGAATATTTCCAATCTTCCCATTACCCCTACCTACAGGCACTATCCTCCAAGGGTAGCCATCATCCTGCTTAGTTTTATCAGGTTAGTTTTATTTTTATTACTATTGTTATTTATTTTATTATTTTAGTTCCCAAGCTAAAATGACACTTCCTGATGATTTTCTACCTCCTTTTTAATAAATGCAAACCAAGAGTAGTTATACCTAAACCAGTACAGAAAAATAGAAGGAAGAATTTAGCCTTACAATCTGAGTGAAGAGTGATTTGGTTGTCCCACCACACCCTGATCATTAGTTATTTGGTGGTGTAACAAACCTGATCCCAGATATAACAGTGCTGACATTGGTCAATGGAGGCTGGCTTGTTCCCATAAGAGCTTTTTCGCAGAGTGAATTAAAGTAATGCAAATATGAAATTATGTGATATTAAAATATGAATGAAGAAAAACTGAATAGATTCTCATTTGATACATAAAAATGAAATATTTTGAATTCCTCGAAGATAAAAAGTTGACAGAGAATCAGAATTTGAAAGCTGACTGATTTATGAACTGTTGATGTCGTTGCCACATGGTGGCGCCAGGTTGGCTGGAGAACTGAAATACCTACCATCTTTTACCAAGCTCTCAGAAAGGAATCCCAGGAATAAAATCCAACAACTCAGTATCTCTGAACATGATTTCCAACTACTATTTTCCATATCTAGCAAGTAGATCCCTAGTGTGGTCCCTACTACTATATCCATGGGTAGAACTCTATCCCAGCTCTTTATGAAGATGGCCCGTGGGATGGGGCAGGTGCTTGCTGGAGGGAGCTGGAGGTGAGACACTGTTGCCTTTTCCTCAGTAAGATGGAGTTAAGGTGGTATGTCCTTGTGATTTGAAAGAGGGTTAACTGAGAAGCAAGCTTAGGTCACCTCATCCTACCCCAGAATCTCTTCAGAGGTTTGAGGGAAGGAGTTCTCATTCCAAAGGCTGGTATCTCTTTTCACAGAGCCCTGTCCATGCTGAACCTGGAAGAATATATAGGCCTGGCTGTATTGTTGCTAGAAGACATGTCCCAACATCCACACTACTGTTGCTAGAAGATATGTCCCAACATCCCACAGAGCACGCCCAAGTTACCCAGGAGATGTGGGGATATTGTATCCAGATATGGAGAAGGCTAAATGGACCCAGCTGGTGCCCTTCTCCCATCCATCACCTTTTGTTTTTATTGTCAGCATGACTGAGATGCTGTTTAGAAGATTGTATTCATTTGGTGGCTTCCATGCCCATAATCACCAAGAGTGTTGAGTGTTTGTCATGTGCTGGACACTATAATTATATTTATTTACTCTTCACAATAGGAGGAGGATGGCTTTCCCATTTTATAGATAAAGGAACTGCTCCTTGAAAGTTACACACTCTACGTTTACACACTATGAAAGCCAGAGTGAAGGTTAAGAGCCGAGTCCCTGAGACAACATCCCTAGCTGAGTTGTACTCTTCTACAGCGGCCAGAAGGTGGAGGGGAGTCTTATATGTAATTCTTTTGTCCTCCCTGGCATCTTCTCTAGCACTTTACATGTAGCCACTTAAGTGTAAGTGTGGAATTGCTGTAAATACAAAAGTCTGTCATAAGCAAGAAGGACAGTGAAAGATGAGAACTTGGGGTCAATTCCATTCAGCCTGCAATGTTGGGACTCAGTGTGCCTACTAGAGTGTGTAGTTTTATTATGTGTTTAAAACACCATGTTATGGACACCCGTCTTATCTATTTTTTGTGATTTTTTTTTTCACCTAACACTTTTTTACATGTGTTGATAACGTATATTGGTCATTGTAAATCTAGTTGATTCATTTTAGCTTAGCATTCCTTTGATATGCCACAGTTTATATATTGATTGATAAAAGATTTTTCTATCTCTTGCTATTATTAAATATATTTCAAGGAATATCCTTGACAAGATCTTGTAGAAATGTACAAGAGTGTGTCTTGGGCATATATCCTCAGAAGGCGAATAACTGGGTAGTAGGATATGTATGCTTAAATCAATATTCATCTGTTATTTTAGCTCTCCTAGGTTTGGCAGGTTGCCCTCCTACTGCATTGTGTTGGAGTTCCTTGTATTCCCAAATCTTTGGCTGTGACTGGTATTAATCAGATGTTTTGATTTGGGCTAATCTGAAAAGCATGGAATGTATTTCACTGCTCTTTTACTTTGCATTTCCCTTAAAGATTATCTTTTTAATATATAGTTTTAATATAGTTTTACAGTTTTCTTTTTTGTGTCTTGCCATTGGTTTTTTTTACTGGCAAAACTTTGTTTTTCATAGTTGGGTCTTTGAACTCCTCTGAAATTTATATATCTGTGTTGTTGAGGCAGGGGTGTAATTGTTTTCCATATTGAAAACCATTTACCCCATTATCATTTCATGAATAGTTTCCTATTTTCTCACTTATTTTGTTGCCATCTCTGACGTAGGCTAATTTCTGTTATATCCTTGGATCTGTCTCTTGACTCTCTGTTCTACTCATCTTTTTGTGATTCCTGAGCTAATACCATTTCATTTAATTATTAAAGCTTTATAATAAATCTTCTCTTACCCTTTTCCCCTAAAACTGTCTTGGCTGTTCTTGATGCTTTAGGCTTCAGCATGAATTTTAGGATCTATCCCTTCCTATGAAAATTCCTGTTATAATTTACATTGAATCTAAAGGTTAATTAGAGGAGACTTTTTATCTTTTCACTATTGATATGTTCCTTTCATGGACATGGCCTATCGGTATACATTATCTTTTAGGTCATTCTGCAAGACTTTATAATATTCTCCATAAAGGTCTGAAACTTATATTAAGCACCTTATAGGTTTTCATTATCATTTTTCAATTAACAGCTCTATTGAGGTATAAGTCACATACTATACAATTCACTCATTGAAAGTTTACAATCAGTGTTTTTAGTAAATTTGCAGGGTGTACAGCCATCAACACAATCTAATTTTAGAATATTTTTGAACCCTGCAAAATAAATCCTGTACCCATTAGCAGTCATTTCTCGGTTCTCATCCCTCCAAACATCCTACCACACACCCAGCCCTAGGTAACCTTACCAATCTACTGTCTAAGTCTATACATTTGCCAATTCTGGATATTTCATATAAATGGAATCATACGGTAATATAGTATGTGGCATTTTGTGTCTGGCTTCTGTCACTTAGTGTAATGTTTTCAAGGTTATCTGTGTTGCTGAACGTATCATTGCTTCATTCCTTTTTATTGGTGTATTTCGTCATATATATACATCACATCTTAGTATCCCTTCATTAGTCCTTAGAAGTTTTATTGCTCTTGTGAATGGGATCATGTCTCCTCTAGCTACATATTTAAAATTGGTTATTGCCAGTATATAGTAAGGGGGCTGGTTTTATGTATTCTAATTTTCTATTTAGCGTTTTTGTTGGCTTGTAGATTCTCTGGATGTTCTGTAGAAAGCCATAGGTACTACAAGTAATGGTGGTTTTGTTTTTTCTGTTTTAAAACTTTATATATTTTTTTCCTTTGCATATTACACTGCCTAGGGCCTCTGGCATAATGTAGAGTAATAATGGTGATAGTGGACCTCCTAGTCTGGTATGACTTTGATAATGCTTTTAAATATTCACCAAGAGTATGATGGTTACTTTAGGCTTGTGGTAGATATGCTTTAACGTGTTAAGGAATTGTATACTTTTGGTATTCTAATAGTGTTTGTTTTTTTCAATTATGCTTATGTTAAATGTTTATCATATTTTTTATATCCTCTTTAACAAAGTTGAATTATTAGCTATAATGTCAATTCATTTTGTTTTCCTTCCAAAGTTTGTATTATGAAAACATTATATTTTCAAGCGTAAAATTATATTTTAATGTTGAATTTGCCTTTTCAAATCATACTGACACCCTATCCTGAGGGTAAACTCCCCTCGTAGGTATTTTTCTTTCTTCTCTTACTTGAGGATCAGTGTCTTGAAGAAAGATCAGACTAACTGAAGAGTTTACAAAGGCAAATAAATATGAAGCACTCTGAACAGTGCCTGGCACATAAGTATTCGTTATTATCATAACTATACAATGTAGTTAGTAATAAATTATCAAAGAGCATTGATTTGGAGTCCTGAGGAGGAGGATTCACTAGGGGGACGCCTGCCCAAATGGAGTGGCTAATGGGGAATGTGGGATTTGACCTGGCGTTTGAAATTAAATTAAACTAAATGTGTTAATATAAAATGTACTTATAGAAATATAGGCAAACAGAAAGAAAAAAGTAAAAATCACCTATATTCCCACCACTTAGTCGCTTTTGAAATTTTTATATATTTTTTTCCAGAGGTCATTTGATATTGTATACATAGATGCAAACCTTATAAAATATTCATTTTCTGAATCTCACTAGTTATTAAGCCTTCATAATGATAACAGCCTTCACATCATCACATGAAAACATTCATTAATGGACTGTCTGTCCACTTATATGGAGGTTCCCATTCTGATGTCTTAACATAGTACTAATGAGTGTCTGTCTACTAAGCATCATTTTCTTTATGGGCCAGTTGCTCCTCAGTTATATAGGATTTTATTGGACATGATAGTACAAATTCATTGTAGAGTAGAATTGCAAATCTTGCAAAAGATGGAGAACTTCGTGAAATTGATGAAACTAGGTTGACAATCTGCAGAAAACATTTGCTCGTTGTTGAACACATTGATTGCTGACAGCCTTAAACATGGTAAGGATCGAAAAAAGAGACAGTATCTGTATGCTCCAGAAGAGAATGAGTTGAATGACAAAATAGGCAGAGGTCTTTTTGATGCCGATCCTCAAATAATTTTTCTCAAAAGTGATACTCTTTCTGAGCTTGTCAAAAATGTCAAATGCTCATTGAAGAATGTTTTGTACTCTTTAAGTTTGCTGGGAAATTTATGCCCCAAATATGAAAACATGATTTATTTTAAGGTAACATTTTCCACCAGAAATATAATGCTAGGAGTACATGTAGTTTAAACTCTTCTCATGGGCACATTAAAAATGTTTTTAAAAATGGTGGAACTAATTTTAATAATATATTTAATTTAATTCAGTATATCAAATATACTTTTGTATACATTTCAAGATATAATCAATATAAAATTATCAATGGAGTGTGTGACATTCTTTTTTCTATACTAAGTCTTTGGAATCTAGAATGTATTTTATACCCACAACACATTTCAACTGGACTAGTCACATTTCAAGTGTTCAGTAGCCACATGTGCTGGATAGTGTGGTTCTAAGAACTAGTGTAAAGTTGTATATCAAAATTTGCTAAAACATTAAATAAAATGTATCTTCTTGTTTTTTCTCCCTTAAAAGGTAATACTAATCAAAACTTTATTTCCCTTTATTTACTTTGATATTTTAAGTGGATTCACTTTAACTGACTTTTCTCTGGTAACAAGTATCCTTGAATAATATGGACCATATGAATTTTTTTTTTAATAAAGTAATATTTTAAAAAACAACATGTCAGCAACTTTAATGCCAGTATTCATTCTTCTGTCATTACTTTCATCCTTCAAATAATCTGTTTAATCTATATACCATAATTTGTTCAATGAAACCATTCTTTTAAGACACTAGGCACTTTAGGCTTTTATTAACTTCAACTTTGTAGACATTCTTTGTTTTTTTGAGATGAAGTACTTTGTCAAAGTTAGTTTACTTTAAGCTTTTGATATATATTTTCAAATAACCCTCCAGAAAAGTTTATAAATTTATCTTGCCATTAGTAGTATACGAGTATGCCAAATTCCCATGCCTTGCCCTTGATAAGTATGATTATTAAATAACAATGCTAGTTTCTTGGGCAAAAAGAAGAACCCCAGAACCTTGCTTTTTATTTCACCTTTCTCTACTGGTGAGGCAGAATGTATCTGCACATTTATTGGCTCTTCATGGCCAACTTCACTATAGAGTTATCCATGGAGGTTGCTTTTTATTTCCTGTGCATTCTGTAACTTGCATTTATTACTTGGTGTTTTTGAAAGAATAGTTAAGTTGTTTTACCCAGATCATGTTCATATTTTTAACTACTAAATACCTTTCCATCATATGAAATAACATGTTTTTTAAATGTGTTTTTCTATGATAGACTTTTGATTGTTTCTTTAATTTTTGGGGGATATTGCATAGATGCATTCAGTAAACATCCTTGAAATTTATTTATGCACATGTACAAGAAACTCTTGAAGATATATGCCTAGAAGTGAAGTTGCAGGGTCTTATTTTATGTAAACTTTGAATTTGACCATTTGATGCCAAATTACTCCCCAAAGTGACAATACTAATTTAAATTGCTATAGCAATGTAGATGGATAGTATCTGTCACGTTAAAGAGATAATACTACAGAAGGAAGAACAAAGATGTTAAAGGAGAAAACATATAGATATATATTTTTGTGTATATATAAATACCCTAAAGTTCAAATAGGAAGCTCAGAGGTTTTTGACCTTTTCATTTTGAATATTGCATCATATAAATGATTATACATAAATATATCATAAACCTTATATAAATATTTACTGGCTGGGCACAGTGGCTCATGCCTGTAATCCCAGCACTTTGGGAGGCCGAGGCGGGTGGATCACCTGAGGTCAGAAGTTCGAGACCAGCCTGACCAACATGGTGAAACCTCGTTTCTACTAAATACAAAAAATTAACTGAGCATGGTGGTGCATGCCTGTAATCCCAGCTACTTAGGAGCCTGAGGCAGGAGAATTGCTTGAACCCAGGAAGCTGAGGTCGCAGTGAGCCAAGACTGAGCCATTGCACTCCAGCCTGGGCAACAAGAGTGAAACTCCATCTCAAAAAAAAAAAAAAAAAAAAAAAATTACCTAACTGGGGAGAACTGGTAAGAGTTTAAATGGTCAGTTATTTAGTAGTGCCTTTAATGAGGACAGACTACAAGAGGAAGTAAGCACCTGTTGGGGAGAACCAGGAAAGCACCTCTGTCCAGCTCTGCCCCTGTCTCCCCCATCCTGGGGGGTAGATTCTACCATTGGACGATTATTCCTTTTTGTCTTCTCTTCTGTTAAAATTTAGAAGACTTTTGTTGGGGTAACTCCAAAGTAACAATGTTACAGTAACACCCTAATGTGAATGAATTTATGTGATCAATTGCTAGTGACAGGAAGACCAGAACAGTGTGACACTACCAGAGGTTAGTGAGGAAATGGCTGATAGGTGGACTTGGTTGGGGGATGGGCTGGATGATTTACTAAAAGAAACCTCACCCACTTCCAACTTACGCTAAGGATGAATTCTGCATTTCTGCAGGGAAAGTAAAGGAAGTTTATGAAACTGTGTGCCTAAAGGCATCCAGAAAATTGTTTTTCGTTTTTTATTCAATCATTACCTTCCCTAGATAATTGAGTTAAATTTTCTGTGTATATTTATATATCATCATCTGGGGCAAGAAAAAACACTGTATGGAATTCCATTTTGTGCCTATGGTTTACAATGTGATACCACTGATGAGACAGATGTGTGATCTGCAGCTGGGATACACAAATCCATGCTGTGGGCTGACAGTTTAATCTTACTGAGCTGACACTGGGGAAGAGAATGCAAGACGTGTGTGCCCCAGGAAGGGTGAGTGCCTGGAAAACAGGTGCCCATGACCTCGGGATCTAATGTGACTATTTGCCAAAAGCCTCAAATAATCTTCTGACACTGAATCCTGGTGGCTCAGGTAACTGTCCTGCGATATGATTCTCTCTTTTTGGTATGAAATGTAACTATCTCAAAGTGTATTGAGTCATTTTCTAGGCTGGCAAGCCCAGATGACAGGATTCTGGTGAAATCTTTGGGGAAAAGAAAAATACCCAAGCCTCTTTACATGATGGCTTTTTTTTTTTTTTTTCTTAAGCTGAAGAGATCCAAATCTGTGTAAGCAGTACTTCCAGTTCCTAAAACCTCTTTCTGACTCCCTCTTGAAAACCTCTGTCTCCAACATCATTTCATTTTATCCATGTAGCTCCAGCCTCAGGAAATATGGCAGGTGCTGCTTTTGTGTTTGTGTTATATGAATATGGTTTTGTTGTTTTGTTTCTTCTGAGAAACAATTTATTAATCATTAGGGATTTTGATTTACTAGACTGATACGTAAATAGTATTATGTTTGAGATGAGTATCTTTCTTTTACAGCTAATTATAAGAAAAATCAGAAATGCTGTTTTAATTGTTTTAATCCTTGTTCAAAGTCTTTTAGAAGCCCACCAATCAATTTTTCAGCTCTGTGGTCCAGTGAAGGTCAGGTGCCTCTCCTAGAACTGCAGATCTTGCAGTCTGGTTCTGGAATGTTGCTGAGATCCCCTAAAGGCTCCTTCATGCTCCCAGGTCTGAATCCTTCCTTTTGCAGGTTCCAGGTACCTGATGCATGTTCTTTCCACTGCCCCTGCCACCACCCATTTTCTGCTTGGGCTTCTTTTCCCTTAGGCTGCTGCTGATGGTGGATGGGGATGCAATGCTGACATTTTCCCTTTCTCTGTTATAAATGAACCGAAAACAACAAAGAGAATGAAAACCAGAAGACCAAACATTTTTTGCAAATCTGAAAGATGGTTAAAATTGCTTCCCCAAAAGTTGGAAACATGGCCAGAAAAAGTGGGATCATGGGAGGTGCATGGAAGGAGGCAGAGGGATGTGCTCTGCATGTTTAGTCAAGAGCACTTGAAGGTGAGATTTTCTACTGGAGTGCAACACCCAAGTCTCTTGTATGTAGTGGGATAAGGAAGCCTGCAGAGGCAGCGAACACTTCCTGCTGTCCACCACTGCCCACCGCCGACCCCTGCACCACCCCGCCCTGACTTAGTGTCTTCTTTGCCTCTTGGCCAGTCTCTCCAGAGTTTTTACTTGTTCTTTTCAGACTTTCCAAAGGACCAACTTTTGGCTTTGTCTTCTCTATCCTATCATTGTTTCTATTTATTAATCTCTGTTCTCATCTTTATTATTTCTTTCCTACTACATCTTGGGTTTTTTTCCCCCTAATCTCCTAAATTTATATGATTAATTCATTAATTTACAGCTTCACTTCTTTCCTATATATGCATTTTGGATTATAAATTTTTCTCTAAGTATTGCTTCAGCAATGTTTTTATTTCACAAGTTTTGATATATAATTTTGTTATTGTTCACACGTAAGCTTTTAAATTTTTCATTATAATTTCTTCTTTGAGTTATGACTTATTTATATGTTTTTTCCTAGAACTTTTTAATATTTTTTTTTATTTTAATTCATGGTGACCAGAGAATGTGGTCTACATGATTCCAGTTATTTGAAATTTGTTGATGCTTGTTTTGTGGCCTGGTACATAGTCATTGTTCATAAATGTTCCATGACTTCTTGAAAAGAAAGTTATTGGTTGCAGAGATTCATATCTGTTTATTAGCTTAAGTTAGTTAATTATGTTATTCAAATATTCCATTTTTTACTGATGTTTTTGCAGTTTGGTTAATCAGTTATTGAAGAAGTATATGAAGGCCAATTTATTAATTTCATCTTGTGCTTTCATTTTGTTTTGTATATTTTGAAGGTGCATTTTTGTTTAAGTATATACCATTATGAGAAACCCTCTTAGTCTCTAGTAATACCTCTTGTTTTTAAGTCTGTGTTTAATAGAGCTATACTGTGCTGTATTTTTAAGTTGACGTATCATAATTATACATATTTATGGCATGTAATGATGTTTCAATATATATGGTGTACAGTGATTAGATCAGGGTAATTAGCATGTCCATCATTTCAAACATTTATCATTTCTTTTTGTTAGGTACATTCAATGTCATACTTCTAGCTATTTGAAACTCTATAAGAAGCTTGTCTGTGGCCCGTGGGCTGCATGCAGCCCAGAATGTCTTTGAATGTGGCCCAACACAAATTTGTAAACTTTCTTAAAACATTATGAGATTTTTTTTGTGATTTTTTTTGTGTGCTCATCAGCTCTCATTAGTGTTATTGTATTTTATGTGTGGCCCAAGACAATTCTTCTTCCAATATGGCCCAAGGAAGCCGACAGATTGGACACCTCTGCTCTATAGCATATTATTATTAGCTGTAGTCATCCTGTAATGCTGTAGAACACTAGAATTTGTTACTCCTATCTAGCTGTAATTTTGTATCCTTTAACAAATATCTCCCTTTCTCTACCCTTCCCAGACTCTTTCTACTGTCATTTGTATGAGATCATTCTTGTTTTAGCTTCCACAAAGGAGTGAGAACATGCAGTGTTTAACTTTCTGTTCCTGACTTATTTCACCTAACGAAATGTCCTCCAGTTCCATTCATGTTTCCACAAATGACAGGATTTGATTCTTTTTTATGGCTGAATAGTATTTCATGGTGTGTATATACACCACATTTTCTTTATCCATTAACCTGATGTTGGACATTTGGCTGTTGTGAGTAGTGCTGCAGTAAACATGGGAGTGCACATAGCT